>NC_133331.1:67873884-68196801 GCF_042186555.1 Aquarana catesbeiana | reverse complement strand
AGGAGATAACGGAGGAGGAGGAGGGAGGAGATAACGGAGGAGGAGGAGGGAGGAGATAACGGAGGAGGAGGAGGAGGAGATAACGGAGGAGGAGGAGGAGGAGATAACGGAGGAGGAGGAGATAACGGAGGAGGAGGAGGAGGAGGAGGAGGAGGAGATAACGGAGGAGGAGATAACGGAGGAGGAGGAGATAACGGAGGAGGAGGAGGAGATAACGGAGGAGGAGGAGGAGGAGGAGGAGGAGATGATAACGGAGGAGGAGGAGGAGATAACGGAGGAGGAGGAGATGATAATGGAGGAGGAGGAGGAGGAGGAGGAGATGATAACAGAGGAGGAGATGATAACGGAGGAGGAGGAGGAGGAGGAGATGATAACAGAGGAGGAGATGATAACGGAGGAGGAGGAGGAGGAGGAGGAGGAGATGATAACGGAGGAGGAGGAGGAGGAGGAGGAGGAGGAGATGATGATAACGGAGGAGGAGGAGGAGGAGGAGGAGGAGAGGAGGAGATGATAACGGAGGAGGAGGAGGAGGAGGAGGAGATGATAACGGAGGAGGAGGAGGAGATGATAACGGAGGAGGAGGAGGAGGAGGAGGAGGAGGAGGAGGAGGAGGAGGAGATGATAACGGAGGAGGAGGAGGAGGAGGAGGAGGAGATGATAACGGAGGAGGAGGAGGAGGAGGAGGAGATGATAACGGAGGAGGAGGAGGAGGAGGAGGAGATAACGGAGGAGGAGGAGATAACGGAGGAGGAGGAGGAGGAGGAGGAGGAGGAGGAGATGATAACGGAGGAAGAGGAGGAGGAGGAGATGATAACGGAGGAGGAGGAGGATGAGGAGGAGGAGGAGGAGGAGAAGGAGATGATAACGGATGAGGAGGAGAAGGAGGAGGAGGAGATGATAACGGAGGAGGAGGAGGAGGAGGAGGAGGAGGAGGAGGAGGAGATAACGGAGGAGGAGATAACGGAAGAGGAGGAGGAGGAGGAGGAGGAGGAGGAGGAGATAACGGAGGAGGAGATAACGGAAGAGGAGGAGGAGGAGATAACGGAGGAGGAGGAGGAGGAGATAACGGAGGAGGAGGAGGAGATGATAACAGAGGAGGAGATGATAACGGAGGAGGAGGAGGAGGAGGAGGAGGAGGAGGAGGAGGAGGAGGAGGAGGAGGAGGAGGAGATGATAACGGAGGAGGAGGAGGAGGAGATGATAACGGAGGAGGAGGAGGAGGAGATGATAACGGAGGAGGAGGAGATGATAACGGAGGAGGAGGAGATGATAACGGAGGAGGAGGAGGAGGAGGAGATGATAACGGAGGAGGAGATAACGGAGGAGATGATAACGGAGGAGGAGATAACGGAGGAGGAGGAGGAGATAACGGAGGAGGAGGAGATAACGGAGGAGGAGATAACGGAGGAGGAGGAGATAACGGAGGAGGAGGAGGAGGAGGAGGAGGAGGAGGAGGAGGAGATAACGGAGGAGGAGATGATAACGGAGGAGGAGGAGGAGGAGGAGGAGATGATAACGGAGGAGGAGGAGGAGGAGGAGGAGGAGGAGGAGGAGGAGATGATAACGGAGGAGGAGGAGGAGGAGGAGGAGGAGATGATAACGGAGGAGGAGGAGGAGATGATAACGGAGGAGGAGGAGATAACGGAGGAGATAACGGAGGAGGAGGAGGAGGAGATGATAACGGAGGAGGAGGAGGAGGAGGAGGAGGAGGAGGAGGAGATGATAACGGAGGAGGAGGAGGAGGAGGAGGAGATGATAACGGAGGAGGTGGAGATGATAACGGAGGAGGAGGAGGAGATGATAACGGAGGAGGAGGAGGAGGAGGAGGAGATGATAACGGAGGAGGAGGAGGAGGAGGAGATGATAACGGAGGAGGAGGAGGAGATGATAACGGAGGAGGAGGAGGAGGAGGAGATGATAACGGAGGAGGAGGAGGAGGAGGAGGAGGAGGAGGAGGAGGAGATGGAGGAGATGATAACGGAGGAGGAGGAGGAGAGGATAACGGAGGAGGAGGAGGAGGAGGAGATGATAACGGAGGAGGAGGAGGAGGAGGTGATAACGGAGGAGGAGGAGGAGGAGGAGGAGGAGGAGGAGGAGGAGGAGGAGGAGGAGGAGGAGGAGATAATGGAGGAGGAGGAGGAGGAGGAGATGATAACGGAGGAGGAGGAGGAGGAGGAGGAGGAGGAGGAGGAGATGATAACGGAGGAGGAGGAGATGATAACGGAGGAGGAGGAGATGATAACGGAGGAGGAGGAGGAGGAGGAGGAGGAGGAGGAGATGATAACGGAGGAGGAGGAGGAGGAGATGATAACGGAGGAGGAGATAACGGAGGAGGAGGAGATGATAACGGAGGAGGAGGAGGAGGGAGGAGGAGGAGGAGATGATAACGGAGGAGGAGGAGGAGGAGGAGATGATAACGGAGGAGGAGGAGGGGGAGATAATGGAAGAGGAGGAGGAGGAGATGATAACGGAGGAGGAGGAGGAGGAGGAGGAGATGATAACGGAGGAGGAGGAGGAGGAGGAGGAGGAGGAGGAGGAGATGATAACGGAGGAGGAGGAGGAGGAGGAGGAGGAGGAGGAGGAGGAGGAGGAGGAGGGAGGAGGAGATGATAACGGAGGAGGAGGAGGGAGGAGGAGATGATAACGGAGGAGGAGGAGGGAGGAGGAGATGATAACGGAGGAGGAGGAGGAGATGATAACGGAGGAGGAGGAGGAGGGAGGAGGAGGAGATAACGGAGGAGGAGGAGGAGATGATAACGGAGGAGGAGGAGGAGGAGGAGGAGGAGGAGATGATAACGGAGGAGGAGGAGGAGGAGGAGGACGAGATGATAACGGAGGAGGAGATGATGATAACGGAGGAGGAGGAGGAGGAGGAGGAGGAGGAGGAGGAGGAGGAGGAGATGATAACGGAGGAGGAGGAGATGATAACGGAGGAGGAGGAGGAGGAGGAGGAGGAGATGATAACGGAGGAGGAGGAGGAGGAGGAGGAGATGATAACGGAGGAGGAGGAGGAGGAGATGATAACGGAGGAGGAGGAGGAGGAGATAACGGAGGAGGAGGAGGAGGAGGAGGAGGAGGAGGAAATGATAACGGAGGAGGAGGAGATAACGGAGGATGAGGAGGAGGAGGAGATGATAACAGAGGAGGAGGAGGAGGAGGAGGAGATGATAACGGAGAAGGAGGAGGAGATGATAACGGAGGAGGAGGAGGAGATGATAACGGAGGAGGAGGAGGAGGAGATGATAACGGAGGAGGTGGAGATGATAACGGAGGAGGAGGAGGAGATGATAACGGAGGAGGAGGAGGAGGAGGAGGAGGAGGAGGAGATGATGATAACGGAGGAGGAGGAGGAGGAGGATGATAACGGAGGAGGATGATAACGGAGGAGGAGGAGGAGGAGGATGATAACGGAGGAGGAGGAGGAGGAGGAGGAGGAGGAGGAGGAGGAGATGATAACGGAGGAGGAGGAGGAGGAGGAGGAGGAGGAGGAGGAGGAGGAGATGATAACGGAGGAGGAGGAGGAGATGATAACGGAGGAGGAGGAGGAGGAGGAGGAGGAGAAGGAGATGATAACGGAGGAGGAGGAGGAGGAGGAGATGATAACGGAGGAGGAGGAGGAGGAGATAACGGAGGAGGAGATAACGGAAGAGGAGGAGGAGGAGATGATAACGGAGGAGGAGATGATAACGGAGGAGGAGGAGATGATAACGGAGGAGGAGGAGGAGGAGGAGGAGGAGATGATAACGGAGGAGGAGGAGGAGGAGGAGGAGGAGGAGGAGGAGATGATAACGGAGGAGATAACGGAGGAGATGATAACGGAGGAGATAACGGAAGAGGAGGAGGAGGAGATGATAACGGAGGAGGAGATGATAACGGAGGAGGAGGAGATGATAACGGAGGAGGAGGAGGAGGAGGAGGAGGAGATGATAACGGAGGAGGAGGAGGAGGAGGAGGAGGAGGAGGAGGAGGAGGAGGAGGAGGAGATGATAACGGAGGAGATAACGGAGGAGATGATAACGGAGGAGGAGATAACGGAGGAGGAGGAGGAGGAGGAGATAACGGAGGAGGAGGAGGAGGAGGAGATAACGGAGGAGGAGGAGGAGGAGATAACGGAGGAGGAGGAGGAGATAATGGAGGAGGAGGAGGAGGAGGAGGAGATAACGGAGGAGGAGGAGGAGGAGGAGGAGGAGGAGATGATAACGGAGGAGGAGGAGGAGGAGGAGGAGGAGGAGGAGGAGGAGGAGATGATAACGGAGGAGGAGGAGGAGATGATAACGGAGGAGGAGGAGGAGGAGGAGGAGGAGGAGGAGGAGGAGGAGGAGGAGATAACGGAGGAGGAGGAGGAGATGATAACGGAGGAGGAGATGATAACGGAGGAGGAGGAGGAGGAGGAGGAGATGATAACGGAGGAGGAGGAGATAACGGAGGAGATAACGGAGGAGGAGGAGGAGGAGATGATAACGGAGGAGGAGGAGGAGATGATAACGGAGGAGGAGGAGGAGATGATAACGGAGGAGGAGGAGGAGGAGGAGGAGGAGGAGGAGGAGGAGGAGGAGGATGATAACGGAGGAGGAGGAGGAGGAGGAGGAGGAGGAGGAGGAGGATGATAACGGAGGAGGAGGAGGAGGAGGAGGAGAAGAAGGAGATGATAAACGGAGGAGGAGGAGATGATAACGGAGGAGGAGGAGGAGTAGGAGGAGGAGATGATAACGGAAGAGGAGGAGGAGGAGGAGGAGATGATAACGGAGGAGGAGGAGATAACGGAGGAGGAGATAACGGAGGAGGAGATAACGGAGGAGGAGGAGATAACGGAGGAGGAGATAATAACGGAGGAGGAGGAGGAGGAGGAGGAGATAACGGAGGAGGAGGAGGAGATGATAACGGAGGAGGAGGAGGAGGAGGAGGAGGAGGAGGAGGAGGAGGAGGATGAGGAGGAGGAGAAGAAGGAGATGATAAACGGAGGAGGAGGAGATAACGGAGGAGGAGGAGATAACGGAGGAGGAGATAATAACGGAGGAGGAGGAGATAACGGAGGAGGAGATAACGGAAGAGGAGGAGGAGGAGATAACGGAGGAGGAGGAGATAACGGAGGAGGAGATAATAACGGAGGAGGAGGAGGAGGAGGAGGAGATAACGGAGGAGGAGGAGATGATAACGGAGGAGGAGGAGGAGGAGGAGGAGGAGGAGGAGGATGAGGAGGATGAGAAGAAGGAGATGATAAACGGAGGAGGAGGAGATGATAACGGAGGAGGAGGAGGAGATGATAAAGGAGGAGGAGGAGGAGGAGGAGGAGGAGGAGGAGATGATAACGGAGGAGGAGGAGGAGGAGGAGGAGATAACGGAGGAGGAGAAGATAACGGAGGAGGAGGAGATGATAACAGAGGAGGAGGAGGAGAAGGAGGAGGAGAAGGAGGAGGAGGAGATGATAACGGAGGAGGAGGAGATGATAACGGAGGAGGAGGAGATGATAACGGAGGAGGAGGAAATGATAACGGAGGAGGAGGAGGAGGAGAAGATAACGGAGGAGGTGATAACGGAGGAGGAGGAGGAGATAACGGAGGAGGAGGAGGTGATAACGGAGGAGGAGGAGGAGGAGATGATAACGGAGGAGGAGGAGAAGATAACGGAGGAGGAGGAGGAGAAGATAACGGAGGAGGAGGAGATAACGGAGAAGATAACGGAGGAGGTAATAACGGAGGAGGAGGAGATAACGGAGAAGATAACGGAGGAGGTAATAACGGAGGAGGAGGAGGAGGAGGAGGTGATAACGGAGGAGGAGGAGATAACGGAGGAGGAGGAGGAGGAGATAACGGAGGAGGAGGAGGAGATAACGGAGGAAGAGGAGGAGGAGGAGGAGGAGGAGGAGGAGGAGGAGGAATTGGTGGCTTTATTAATCATGACCAATTATGTCATATGCCTTTGCTGTGGGAGCTCCAGGAGAATAATCCGGATCATTTTCGGAATTATCTCTGGTCCGATGGACCCCTGCTTTCACCAACTCTTGGCATTGGTGACCCCTATATTAAGAAGTAGGACACACGCATGAGGCTTTTATTTTATTTTTTGGTTGAATAATGATTTGATATATTTTCTATACTTTTGGATGCATAGAATGCACTTTTTGGTTAAGTTCTATTGGCAGATAGCATGTCTAATTTTATTTTTTCTATTTTTTTAATGCACAATAAAAAAATAGTGGAGAATAATACTTGGCTATGTGTTTTACTTCAAATGACAGTTTGGGAGTAGGCAGTTACATTTAAAAAAAAAAAATACAATGTAAAATTAACAAGGGACACCAACATAGTTGTATCTTTGACAGTGGCGGCCCGTGCACTGTGGGCGCCGCCCCCCCATCCATGCGCCCGGCCCCTTTCAGGACGCCGGACGCATGGATTCCTATGGCGGGGGTGGTACTTTTTGAAGCACCTTATTAGAGCTAACCTCTAATAGGCTTAAAAATAGGGTGGGCTCGGGGTGCAGAGAGTGCGCCCTGATCCCACCCAATTGTGTGACTATAGTGAATTAATTTTTGCTATTTTCACACTAACCTTCCTCCCCGCCAATCAGAAAGCAGGGCATCAGACCTGTTTCTTAATTGGCCAAAGCGCCAGGCAACCCTATTGGATGCCTGGCGCTTAGGAAGAGGAGCGGAGGAGACACGCTGGAGCGGAGGTCGCCACCGCTCTGGTGCATTGGAGAGGAGCTGCTGCTGTAAATCAGAGCAGCAGGTGCTGCCAGAGCCGCGAGCCCGGCGAGTGAGGGGGCGGGGGGGGGGGGTTGTAGTCGGTGGGCACAGTGGCTGCATATACTGGGCACAAGTGGCTGCATTTGACGGGCACAATGAGGCTGCAATTGATGGGGGGGGTTTAAGTATTTTTCAGTTTGTTTGCGCCCCAAGCATAATAATATTATTCTTGATATCACTAGAAAATAAAAGCCTTTTAAAATACGTTTGGCATAACTCCATCAGTATCACCAGTGAAGCAGCTTCATTATTATCCCATTAAAGAAGAGAATGTGCGCTGCATTTTGAGATTGCATAATTTGCCGCGTCACGAATGTTAATTCCCCATTACAAACGCTAGTTTACAAGACCGATCGCTTCTGGCTCGTCCTTGCTTCTGAGCACGCGTGTTTGTACTTTGAACTTTTGTCTGACGGACTTGTGTACACACGATCGGAAAATCTGACAACAGACAATTGTCTGCAGAAAATTTATAAGCCTGCCATCCAACATTTGTCAGCGGAAAATCCAACAATTGTCTGACGGATCGTACAAACGGTCGGATTTTCGGCCAACAATCTGTCATCACACAATTCCCAGCGGAAAATCCGATCGCGTGTACAAGGCTTAAGTGTAGTATGTCAGCACTTTTATTAAAAGGCGGTTCAAAAACCATTACAGGACTACAGTGTAAACAGGCTCATAAATCTATGAAGTCCTCATGAGATGGTCTTTCCTGTCACTGTGCCGACCAGTAGCTGCAGGAACAAAGGGTCTGGAGGAGCAGGATGGCCACTGCACTTCCGGAACCACCGTGGAACTCAGGGAGCGGAAGTGACGTCAGCAAGGCGGTGGTGACACGTTTTGGAGCATACTAAAAGCTTTTTTTTTTTTTCCTTTTTTATTAAAGGAGCCTTTGAGCATGCTCTAAAAGACGTCACCCCCACAATGCTGATGTCACTTCTGTCCCGTGTTCCACGGTGGTTCTGGAAGTGCAGCAGCCATCTTGCTTCTCCAGACCCTTTGTTCCTGCAGCTGCTGTCTAACACAGTGACAGGGAAGACCATCTCAGGAGGAGTTCATAGATTTACTCTGTAATCCTGTAAGTGTTTTTAATTGTTGCCTTTTAATATAAATTGCTGACATGCTGCACTTAGAGGCGCCTTTCTCTGCATATCTTTGGCCCCCCAAAACAAGCCGACCTCAGTCCCAGCCTCCATCACTTCTGGATGGTATGGGCAGCATCACCGTGCCTTCTGGCAGAGCTGGAAGCACAAGGTTCCCAGCTCGGGTGGGTGATGTCACCTGTGCCTCCCAGAAGCATCAGAAGCCAAAAAAGTAGACCTTCCATCTGACCCGCAGCTTCTTCCTCCATTGCAGTCACTTTCTCAGTCATGTGACAGTAATTGAGTAATGGATGGGAGGTAACATTTTTAATAATAATGTACTTTTCAGGTCAAATGCAGACAATTCTACACTCTTCAGAAAATGAGAATGTAACTCACGGTCAGTGCTCTCAGCTGTTTCACTGGTGGAGGGCTCAGCGGTTGGTGCAGGTTCCTGATGATGCTGCGATATGTGGGGTGCAGGCTGCGGGCAATTGGGCTGGTCAGGAATACCACGTGTTTCAACCACCTGAGGGTGAGAGCACTGGAATGGAGCACCTTGTACATACATGTCGTTCCATGGAGAAGACTGATAGACTGGGCCACCTGTGGAAATGTGACCACCTGTGAAAATGTGAAAAGAGGCTGTTTATTTATCGAAGATGGGCATTTCATACATTGCATTTTCAGTTTGTCCAACATGGTTACACCCAGGGCCGCTGATAGGGGGTACCACTGGTCCTCCTGTACAGGGCCCAGGCCGTATCAGTTCAGCAGCGGGGCCTGGGCAACGGCAGGAATCGGATCATGGACAGGAGGGGCTGACTGGTGCGTTGGGGGTGGGGGGGGATATACAGGAACTGATTGCCTGTATGGCTCTCTGCAGCAGCTGAATTCCGGCTTCATATCCTTCCCCTCTCACCAGCTTTAAGCAGCTGCGGGGGGGAGGACTGCAGGAGATCTGCCCCCACCACACCGATCATCTCTCCTGTGAATAATCTTCCCCCTGCTGCTGGTCCCCCTTATGTGCTTCTCTGGCAGCGCTGACAGCTTCTTCCTCCGGCTGCTGCGGCAAGGGTACGGGGGATCGCTTCAGGATGGAGAGCGGATCAGGTAGGCTGTACAGGGCCCCGTGATTTCCAACAGCAGCCCTGGTTACACCACAGGACTTGTATATGTTCCTCTACCTGCCAAGCACAACAGGTCAAATCATTTTTGGCGCACCATGCTGCAACCACAGTGATGTATAAGAATATGGCCACTGTTAAGTTACAAGCAGGTGGTCAGAAGATGGTAAAACTACAGTTCAACTGACTGCTTTTACCAGCCCTTGGTTGCCTGTGTAAGCAAGAGGACACTTGTGTGAATAGGTAATGGATTCTGAGTACTGTATAATATAAACAAAAAAAAAACAAATGATAGCCCCTTCATTGTTTAAGCACATCATAGAGTGCATTTTATGGTTTATTGAACCTTTTTAGCAGTTTTCCAATCTCCAGTGGCCACTTTGGACAGATAAATCCTGCATCCATGTTCCATCCAACCCAATAAGTAATGAAACCCATGGTTCTTGGTCTTTAACCATCATAATCTTCAAGGAGTATCTACAGGAGTCTTAATAGCATTAATAAAATCCTTTAGGACAGTAGGTTAGATTTGGGATCTACCTGTCTGTGCCCCTGCTCTGCAAGCCAGCCCCCACCCCATACACAGATTATGCGAGTTCAAGCTCATTCATGCATTTCCGAAATTGCCCATAATGATTGGCTGTAAATGGCAAATTCTGGGGTAAACATTTTAAACAAATAGTTTACTGGGGAAAATTTTATTGTGCTCAATGTATTACGCTAAATAAACCCCTGAGGGTTTAATACTACTTTAAGGCACCAAAGGCTGCAAGTCTTTCAAAATTTACATAGGTTTTACCTACATATGTTCCTAAAGATCTGGTGGAGTTTGCATGTTCTCCCTGTGCCTGAGTGGGATGCCTTTGGGTACTCTGGTTTTCTCCCACACTCCACATGCTGGTAGGTTAATTGGCCCCTGTTTAAATTGGCCCTAGTATGTGTATGTAATGCATGGGAGTTAGGGACCTTAGATTGTAAGCTCCTTGAGGGAAGGGACAGATGTGAACGTACATAATATATATAACCACTGCTTAAATTGATGGTGCTATATACTTAAAATAAACTCCACTATTTTATCCTTTATTGAATTTCTCTATTTTACTTGAATGGAGAAGAAAATGCAAATCCTCTACTGCATACCATAGCAAGGACTTCTTTTAAAACCCACTGACCATACCTGTGCCTTGTTGAAGAACAATATGTCCCCCTGGTCGACCCTGCAGGAATGTTCCTGAGGTTCCATAGGCTAGCACCCCTGTGTTATTGGCCGGAACAGCAAGGAAGGTTGCGTCTTCTGGAGAGGTTGGGGTAAGGCTGTGTACTGGCACTCTCTGGTATTGTGTATATTGGAACATTTGGTAGTGTCCCATTTGGTTATTCTGGTGATAGTAGTGCGGTCCATATCTCATAGGTGGCCCCATTGTCTCTGCCATTGGGGATCTGGAAGGAGAGGCAGTGATAAGAACGTTATCAAGTATGAAATACCTAAACTCATTCACTATATTGATACATTACATGGCTAAATGTTAGTGAACACCTGACCATTACACCTACAGTATATGAGCTTGTTGGACATCCCATTTTAAAACCATGAGCATTCATATGGAGTTGGCCCCATGCATGGCTCTAAAGGCCTCAACTCTTCTAGGAAGATTTCCCCTATGTTTATGATGTCTGCAAGATTTGTACCCCTTCAGCCAAAAGAACATGTATAAGGTCAGGTACAATGCTTGGACAAGAAGACCTTCTAGGAAGGTTTCCACAATGTTTATGTCTGCGAGATCTGTACCCCTTCAGCCAAAAGAACATTTATAAGGTCAGGTACAATGCTTGGGCAAGAAGACCGGGCTCACAATATCGGCATTCATATGAATCCCAAAAGTGTTCAGTAGGGTTAAGGTCAGGGTACTGTGCAGGCTATTGAAGTTCCTCCACAACAAACTGGTCAATTCATGTTGTTATAGAGTTGCAAACAGAAAAAGGTCTTCCCCAAAAAAGGTTGGAAGGACTTTTTTTGGATAGACTCATGGTATACCTCGTAATGGATTCTTGTAATGGGCTTCCTCTCTCCTCATTGGATCTTTGATTTATTTTATGTTGTGGAAAATTTAGGAGGTAGCTAGGAAAGCTCAGAATCCCACACTGGGCAGGAAAAGAGTTAGTAATTATTGCAGGGAGCCTTCACCAAGAAATCTATAAGAAACATGGGGGGTTGCTTTACTAAAGGCAAATCCACTTAGCACTACAAGTGCACTTGGAAGTGCAGTCACTGTAGATCTGAGGGGAAGATCTGAAATGAGGGGAAGCTCTGCTGATTTTATAATCTAATCATGTACAAGCAAAAATGCTGTCTTTTATTTCCCTTGCATGTCCCTCTCAAATCTACAGGGACTGCACTTCCAAGTGCACTTGTAGTACAAAGTGGATTTGCCTTTAGTAAATAACCCCCAAGAAGCCAACAGGGTAGCCGAACAAGCTTCACCTGTGGCACAATACACTATATGATCAAAAGTGTGAGCATCACACCTATATGAGTTTGTTGGACATTTCATTCCAAAACAATATGAATTAATATGGGAGTTGGCTCCTCTTTGTGGCTATAGCAGCCTCCACTCTTCTGCAGGGTTTTCCACAAGATTTTGGAGGGTGCCTGGTGGAATGTGAGCCCATTCAGCCAAAAGAAGTGAAATCAAAATAGGTCATTTCAGTACAGGTAAGGAGCATGTACAACTGTGAAAGACTCAAGGAAAGGCAGGAATGCGCCTTTAAGCACATTGAGGTGAACCAAAATAGAGCAAGCAGTTCTATTTTATGAATTTATGGGTGCAAGCGCTGGCATTTATAGTAAGGGAAACAAAGTGAAGCCTTCCTACTGTGCATGCATGAGTCACATTGTGCCTTGTGAATGGTCCTGTAGAATTCTGGGACCTGTGATGTGTCCCAAAAGAGTGGTGGTGGGGGGGGGCAGAACTTCTGGCTTAGATTGCCGTGGTGATCTGAGCCAGAAGTAGGAGCGGGTACCTGTTAAAACCAGGTACCCGCTACCCCTTCCCTCCAAAAAAGTGCCAAATGTGGCAGTGGAGGGGATGATGGTGCAAACAAGTGGAGCTTCCCTTTTTGGGAGGAGCTCCGCTTTAATGAAAAACTTTCAGATTTAAAAACATTGACAATGGCATTTAATATATCAACATATTTTTATGTAAACTTTTTTTTCTTTTAATCAGCGCAAGGGACATTTATTAAGAGGTGTTCCTTGTGCTAGTGCTAGCTGTCCTAGTTGAAATCTTCTGTCCTCCAACTTTCCCTCTCCCTAGCAGTGGCGATCTTTTGGTGCTGCGAGGGTTAATACAGCCGCTTGACATTGTCACAGAAACTCGCCAAGAGCGCTGACTATGCCCGCCCTTTATGTCCTTCTCCATTCATAGAAGGTGTACTATATAGCTTTCACCATTGAAAAGCGCTCTATGAATGGAGGAGGTGAACCTTTCATTCATCTGCCTATCCTCCATTCAGAGAGCGCTTTTCACAGTACAGCTTCTATGAATGGAAGAGGAAGACAGAAATGGCAGGCACGGTTAGGCTTAACCCCCACAGCACTGGAAGATTTCCACTGTGGGGGTATGTGAGAGGAAGGAGGATTAAAGGTTTCAACTAGGACAGACAACACCAACACAAGGCACACTCCCCATTAAAATATAAGTACCACCCCTTGCGCTATTAAAAAAAAAATAAAAAGATTAGGCTTTAATACTGCAAATCAAAGAGCCAATAAGATTTGATCTTACTGAAGCCTGATCGGTGAAAGCAATCTCAGTGTTCTGTGCTGATAAAGAAAGGCATAGACAGAAGAAAGACATACATACTCCTGAATATTATAAGAGAAGATATCACCATCAGTAGATGGCGACGGGGTACAGGAACTCTCCGGCGTATCCAGCATAAGAGGAACCATGTGATTGCTGGGGTTAAAGGTCATGGACATAGGCAGGCCAACACGCCGCAGTGGTGGAGGGCTGTGGAACGTGGGAGGATACTCCCGGGATGTTGGCAGACAGATGGCTTCAGGTGACCCTAAACTGGACACTGGGAAAAAAAAAATAATGTAATCAAAATCAAGCTTAAACATTTTTAGATATTGGTCAAGGCAACATCAGGTTCCATGTATATAATGTATCTGCAGAGAAGGGGGTCAGTGTTTTCTTTATACCCCTAAAAGTACAATAATAATTAGGGATGAGCCTGATGTTCGAGTCGAACGTAAGTTCGACTCGGACATTGGGTGTTCGCCGAATAGCGAACAATTTGGGGTGTTCGTGGCAAATTCGAAAGCCGCTGAACACCCTTTAAAAGTCTATGGGAGAAATCAAAAGTGCTAATTTTAAAGGCTTATATGCATGGTATTGTCATAAAAAGTGTCTGGGGACCTGGGTCCTGCCCCAGGGGACATGTATCAATGCAAAAACAAAGTTTTAAAAACAGCCATTTTTTCGGGAGCAGCGATTTTAATAATGCCTAAAGTGAAACAATAAAAGTGAAATATTCCTTTAAATTTAAAACTTTTTTTTTTGCATTGATACATGTCCCCTGGGGCAGGACCCAGGTCCCCAAACACTTTTTATGACAATAACTTGCATATAAGCCTTTAAAATTAGCACTTTTGATTATTCATGTTTGTGTCCCATAGACTTTAACGGTGTTCGAACAAATTTTTTGCCTGTTCGCATGTTCTGCTGCGAAATTAAAATAATAATTTAATAATTGATGAACCCCATGTGTTCTTAGACTTTTTGGGTTGATTTACTAAAGGCAAAAAAATTAAAACACCACACAGCCATTTTGATTGTACGCGATTGGATGATGGAGGTCAGTAGAGCTTTACCATATTTACCATCCTCTGGAGCAACTGCACTTGCAAAGTGCACAATCTGTTTGCCTTTAGTAAATCAACCCCAATAAGTCTGATTCTAGTTGTTCCAAGTGGTTGTGTGACCAGGTCAGTGCTAGATCAGGGCTGTGTGTGCCAAGAATGAATAGCAGATCGTCACTTTTGTTGCTCACCCCTACTGGTTTTCATCACTTCCATTGCTCCCCCCTTAATGGTTTACCTCACTATAAACTGTGGGCAGCACTATTGCCATGGATAGCAGTCATTCATATGAATCCTTGAAGGTTTGCTATGGAAAGCATGGTAGTTTGCAAAAAGCCCAGCAGCCGTGCACATGCAAGTGTGACAACTGCACCCCTGCATGCAAGGTAGTCGGTGAGCATTGTGACCCTTGAACAGGAAGTGGGAGTAAAAAAGTGTGAAATTTAACCACTTCAATACTGGGCACTTTCGCCCCCTTCCTGGCCAGGCCGATTTTCAGCTTTCGGCTCTGTTGCATTTTGAATGACAATTGCACTGTCATGCAACACTGTATCCAAACTAAATTTTAAATCATTTTCTTGAGACAGATAGAGATTCCTTTTGGTGCTATTTAATCACCACTGGATTTTTTTTCTTTTGCTAAACAAAAAATACTTTTTTTTTTCCCCCCTCTCAAAAATTTTGTTTTACTTACGTTTTGTTATAAAATTTTGCAAACAAGTAATTTTTCTTCTTCACTGATGAGGCTGCACCGATGGGGCACCGATGAGGCACTGAGGGGCATTTATGGGGCTACACTGATTATCAGGGCTCTAATGATCAGTGTCCTGATTATCAGTGTAAAAGTACCCCGTTAGCCTTGCCACTAATCAGCAATCCTTTCCTCACACAGTGACAGAATGTGAGGAAAGGACTGCCAATAACTGCCAAACTTGTTTACATGTTATCAGCTGTGATTGGGCACAGCTGATCACATTGTAAAAGGCTGCTGGGATTGACCCTTTACCTCGATCTATGATCAGCTGTGTCCAAAGGGCACAGCAGTCACAGACTGCGCTAGATGTGTTCCCTGTGGGAGGCATATTCTGGGAGGGGGGACATCCATGGACGCCCTCCCAAAACAAGATAGCCATGCTATAGCCATCTATTTGGCTATGGCACAGTATTGAAGTGGTTAACCACTTCCCGCCCGACCTATAGCAAAATGACGGCCGGGCGGTGGTTCAGTTATCCTGACTGGGTGTCATATGACGTCCTTCAGGATAACAGCCACCGCGCACCCGTGGGGGCGCGCATTGCGGCAATCGGTGGAGCGGTGTGTCAATCTGACACACCGCTACACTGATCGTCTCGGTAAAGAGCCTCTGGCGGAGGCTCTTTACCACGTGATCAGCCATGTCTAAACACGGCTGATCACGATGTAAATAGGAAGAGCTGCTGATTGGCTTTTTCTCACTCGCATCTGACAGACGCGAGTAGAGGAGAGACGATCGGAGGCTCTCCTGACAGGGGGGGTCTGCGCTGATTGTTTATCAGCACAGACCCCCCTCAGATGAGCACATTGGACCACCAGGGATCGCCACTAGGACCGCCAGGGAAGGGGGCAACATGTGGATGGCCAGGTATGTCCCCCTTGGCCATCCACATGTATAAATGAATGCCCAATCTGTGCCAATCAGTGCCCACAAATGGGCACTGATTGGCACATGTACAAACACATCAGTGATGCCCAGCAATGCCACCCATCAGTATCAGTGCCACCCATCAGTGCCCATCCATGCCACCCATGCCGCCTACAAGTGCCCATCCGTGCCGCCTACAAGTGCCCATCCGTGCCGCCTACAAGTGCCCATCCGTGCCGCATACCAGTGCCACCTATCAGTGCCCATCAGTGCTGCCTATCAGTGCCCGTCATCAGTGCCACCTCATCGGTGCCCACCAGTGCAGCCATATCAGTGCCCGTCATTGAAGGAGAAAACTTACTTATTTACAAAAAAGAGAAACAAAGAAAAAAACGTTTTTTTTTTCAAAATTTTCAGTCTTTTTTTATTTGTTGCGCAAAAAATAAAAATCCCAGAGGTGATCAAATACCACCAAAATAAAGCTCTATTTGTGGGAACAAAATGATAAAAAAGTAGTTTGGGTACAGTGTAGCATGACCGCGCAATTGTCATTCAAATTGCGACAGCGCTGAAAGGTGAAAATTGGCCTGGGCAGGAAGGTGTCTAAGTGCCTGGTATTGAAGTGGTTAAATAAAAAAAAAAAAAAAATAATAATCAAATTGTCTGTAAGGGCACCTGAGCTGCAGCACTCATTTCTTGATTTACTTACACTTTAAGACTTTTTATACCTTACTGACTGCATGCTTCCTTTAGGTCTGTGGTTCATATTAGTAGTGTAGGCCAGGGTCACATTGACAGCCCAGGAGCCTCTACTAAAAAAAATAAAAAAACATTTCTCAAGCCCAAATTCAGGCATTGTTTATTTCTTTATTTTTGAAACAGAAGCCCCAGCTAGGGCATACAATGAAAAAGCCATTCTGGCTGCAGTATTCAAGCTCCAATCCAGCTCTGTCTACCACTGTAATCCCATTCCACCACAAGATGTCCTCAGTTATCCTTGCTGAATTTATTCAAACAACAGATCCTGGGCTTTAAAGTTTATTCTGCCTACATTTTGCCTTCCTTGGTTCCTCCCCTACCCCATCCCATCAACTTGCTAATGAAAGTTTTGAATAAAACCCCTACTGCTTTCATTACATACCCTATTTTAGACCCAGATCATATCTTACAGCATGAAACAGGACCTGATCACATAGAGGGAAAACAGTACTTCCTTCCATTACATCATATCATAGACACACATGAACTATATACACTATAATACTACAGCGCCACCTGCTGCAAAGATAGATATAATGCATACAGTATTGTCAGTTTATAAAGCAACCATGCTGTTCTTTCCAACATTTTTATCATTGGAAAAAACATTGGAAACAAAAAGAAAAAAAAAAAAAAAAAAAAAAAGTACCTCCTACCCAGACTAAGGTCTTTGAAGGCACACAATAGCACAAAAACTGGCTGTACTGGCTAGAAACCACCTGTCAAGGCCCTGAGCCACCATTACACTACTTTGTGGACAAATAACCAGCAATGTACCCCAGATCAAGTCTGATGGTAGGTTAATTGGCTCCTGTCTAAACTGGCCCCAGTATGTATGTATGTATGTATGAATGAATGAATGAATGATAGGGACATTAATCTCCTGGAGGGCAGGGACTAATATGAAATGTACAAAATATAAAGCACTAATAAGCAGATACAGTATAATCCTACAGAATATGGTCAGAGACTGTACATTTTACAATAGATGGTCAGAGACTGAAGCTATGCTATAGGACAGAGGCAGTGGTGGCTGGTGGGTTTTTTTTTTGGGGGGGGGGGGGGATTAGCACAACTGCCCCCCCGCGGTGCAGCACTAACACCCCCAGCAAACCCCACCCGCTGTCTGCCGGTCAGTCCTCACCCTGGATGAGGGTGGTGAAAGCAGCGGTTAGGTCTTTATGGAGTGCGGAGCTGATGCGACCATCTTCCAGCATGGTCGCCCTTGTCCTTAAGCGTGGAGGTCTCGTGGAAAGCTGCTCTGGTGTCCTCTCCTGGAGCAGCTTCCGCAGTGCGTTACCTCTCTGCTCCTCCCAGCGATAGGCATCCAATAGGATTGTCTGACGTTTTGGCCAATCGTGAAATGGGTTTCATACCCGCTTCCCGATTGGCTGGGAGCAGGATCGGTGTTGCAACAGCGAATGAATATGTGTGCAACACACCTAGGTAGGCTCTGGACGCAAGGCGCCCCGAGCCCACACTATTTTGATGCCTTTTAGAGCACCTGGCTCTAATCAAGTGCTTCAAAATACACCCCCCCCACCACCACCACCTATCCCCGCAATTGTAATTCATGCGCCCGGGATCCTGAAAGGGGCCGGGCGCATGGACAGGGAGGGCGGCGGCGGCCGTGCAGTGGCACTAGACAGTGGCCACCAACCATTCGAACTTCACAGACCACTAAACTCAAATCTGAATCCCGCGGCCAACTAACATAAATTTTACATGCCTTATACACACAATGCTCTGGCTCTCTGCGCCCCCCCCCGGATTACACTGCTGCCTTATACACATAATGCTCCGGCTCTCTGCCCCCCCTCCCCCTGGATCACACTGCTGTCTTATACACACACACACATACACAATACTCCATTTCTCTGTCCCCCTCCCCCTGGATCACACTGCTACCTTATACACACAATGCTCTGGCTCTCTGCTGAAGCATTCCCCACCAACCCCTGCACTCTGCATCACATTGCTGCCTTACACAGACTCGTCATTGGATCTCACCTTCTTATCCAGTCATGTGCTCAAGCTCCATGCTCCCTCCCAGAGTCTGATCTGCGCTGCCATTAGAAGTCCCTTCTTCCTTCACCTCCCACTCTCTGCACTACTCCTGGCGCCTCCCTCTAAGTTCACAGGAGCCATAACTACAGAGGAGACATTGTGTATCAATGTGCTCTGACAGTATTGACTGTCAGTGCCCATTGATAACACTGGAAACAACATTGGGCGATATACATCAGCCGCAATGTTGATTTGCGGCAGAACCCCTGGGGACCACCAAAATTTTCTCGTGGACCATTAGTGGTCCAAGGACCACTGATTGGTGACCGCTGAGTATAGGGGATTGTTGAAGACTGCAGACATGGCAAGGTTGGAGACTGGGAACATAATGTAAGAGACGTTCAGAGACATGATACAAGAGACTGCTGGAGGTCAATCCTATTACAGTCATCGCTTCCTAAAAAATGTTTAATGAGTAAGCACCTAGGCAAGCAATACACTGTCTACTGTCTGGCGAGGCCCAAGGCCACACAGTAAATACCAAAGAGACACATATTGCCTTTAGGCCACAGGTAGGACACCGGGGTGCCATGCTTCCAGAAATAAAATGTTTGAGGAGTAACCACCAAGGAATAAAATGTTTACTGCCTGGTGGGGCCACACAGTAAAAACCAAGGGTCATGAGTGGGCCTCAGACCACAGATTGGGCATCAGGGCTCCATGTCTAGAAGAAAAAAAAAAAAAGAAGAAGTGTAGTTTGGAACTAAAATACATGTTCCATGCATACAGCTTTGGGTAGGTCTGAACTAGGGATCAACTGATAATCCATAAGGCCGATTTTGCAGGCCGATATCAGCATTTTCTGAAAAATCGGTATCGGTCGCAAACTAGACCGATATTGCTTCAAGGGGTTTTACTGGGGTCATGCATCACCCCGGTACCATTCTTTAGATCGGGCGGTTGGCTTTATTGTAATAACCGATGTGGCTCAGCAGCCACTCGGCTGTTATAACAAACAGCGGGAGGGGACATCCCCCACCTCCCGCCGCTCCACCGGGAGGCCTGGGCAACCAGCCGGCACATCTGCCGGCTGGCCAAAGACCCGAACAAAGTTGATGCTTCGTTCGGGTCTCGGATCTAGTAACCCGGAAGCGATGTCATGACATCCTTTCCCAGATTACTGGCATCTTAAAGGCGCCAGTTTTAAAAAAAGAGAAGTATTCAAAAATGCCAATCTTGACCTTTTGAATACTTTCAAGTGCAAAGGAGGGGTTTGGGGTTCTATAGGCCTCCGATCCCTCCATAAAGCGTACCTGTCACTGCCTATCACTGTCACAAGGGATGTTTACATCCCTTGTGACAGCAATAACAGTGATAAAAAAAAAAAAAGAAAAAAAAAGGAAGAAGTGTAAAAATTTTTTTTATTTTTAAATGTACAGAATATCGACAGACAATATTGGCTATCGACCTGAGAGGTTCTTGAAATATCGGTATCAAATCGGCACCGAAAAAACAAAATCAGTCGATCCCTAGTCTGAACCCATGCTTTCATTATTGCAAGACAATAATGCTAACTACCAATCCACCATGTCAAATCATTTCAGCAGTGGAGCCCCCCGGTGGCCCCTGCACTGACCTGAACTGCTGCTGTTTGAACCACAGGAGGCGCTATGTTGAGACACATCCATAGAGTGAGATCTGTGAAGACTTCCTGGAACAATGGATATCCTGCAGAAGATAGAGGGAGAGAGAAAAAAGTATTGTTAACCACTTCAGCTTCGGAAGGTTTTATCATGAACAGGCCATTTTTGCTATTCGGCACTGCGTTAATTTTATTGACAATTGTGCGGTCATCCAATGCTGTACACAAACAAAGTTGTTATAATTTTTTTTTAAATCGAGCACTCTTTTGGGTGGTATTTGATCACCACTGTAACATACATATATATATATATATATATATATATATATATATATATATATATATATATATATATATATATACATACTGTATATATAAAAATAAAAAGCGGAAAGTATTCAGACCCCCTTACATTTTTGACTCTGTTATATTGCAGCCATTTGCTAAAATCATTTATTAACCTTTATTAACCTTAATTTTTTTTCCTCAATGTACACACAGCACCCCATATTGACAGAAAAACACAGAATTGACATTTTTGCAGATTTATTAAAAAAGAAAAACTGAAATATCACATGGTCCTAAGTATTCAGACCCTTTGCTCAGTATTTAGTAGAAGCACCCTTTTGATCTAATACAGCCATGAGTCTTTTTGGGAAAGATGCAACAAGTTTTTCACACCTGGATTTGGGGATCCTCTGCCATTCCTCCTTGCAGATCCTCTCTGGTTCTGTCAGGTTGGATGGTAAACGTTGGTGGACAGCCATTTTAGGTCTCTCCAGAGATGCTTAATTGGGTTTAAGTCAGGGCTCTGGCTGGGCCATTCAAGAAAAGTCACAGAGTTGTTGTGAAGCCACTCCTTCGTTATTTTAGCTGTGTGCTTAGGGTCATTGTCTTGTTGGAAGGTAAACTTTCATCCCAGTTTGAGGTCCTGAGCACTCTGGAGAAGGTTTTCGTCCAGGATATCCCTGTACTTGGGCGCATTCATCTTTCCCTCGATTGCAACCAGTCGTCCTGTACCTGCAGCTGAAAAACACCCCCACAGCATGATGCTGCCACCACCATGCTTCACTGTTGGGACTGTATTGGAAAGGTGATGAGCAGTCCCTGGTTTTCTTCACACATACCACTTAGAATTAAGGCCAAAAAGTTCTATCTTGGTCTCATCAGACCAGAGAATCTTATTTCTCACCATCTTGGAGTCCTTCAAGTGTTTTTAGCAAACTCCATGCGGGCTTTCATGTGTCTTGCACTGAGGAGAGGCTTCCGTCGGGCCACTCTGCCATAAAGCCCCAACTGGTGGAGGGCTGCAGTGATGGTTGACTTTCTACAACTTTCTCCCATCTGCATCTCTGGAGCTCAGCCACAGTGATCTTTGGGTTCTTTACCTCTCTCACCAAGGTTCTTCTCCCCCGATAGCTCAGTTTGGCCGGACGGCCAGCTCTAGGAAGGGTTCTGGTCGTCCCAAAGGTCTTCCATTCAAGGATTATGGAGGCCACTGTGCTCTTAGGAACCTTAACTGCTGCAGAAATTTTTTTGTAACTTTGGCCAGATCTTTGCCTTGCCACAATGCTGTCTCTGAGCTCTTCAGGCAGTTCATTTGACCTCATGATTCTCATTTGCTCTGACATGCACTGTGAGCTGTAAGGTCTTATATAGACAGGTGTGTGGCTTTCCTAATCAAGTCCAATCAGTATAATCAAACACAGCTGGACTCAAATGAAGGTGTAGAACCATCTCAAGGATGGTCAGAAGAAATGGACAGCACCGGAGTTAAATATATGAGTGTCACAGCAAAGGGTCTGAATACTTAGGACCATGTGATATTTCAAAGTTTTTCTTTTTCAATAAATCTGCAAAAATGTCAACAATTCTGTGTTTTTCTGTTGATATGGGGTGCTGTGTGTACATTAATGAGGAAAAAAAAAATGAACTTAAATGATTTTAGCAAAAGGCTGCAATATAACAAAGAGTGAAAAATTTAAGGGGGTCTGAATACTTTCCGTCCCCACTGTATATGTGTGTGTGTGTGTATATATATATATATATATATATAAACACATCAGGTGGGTTACCCTCTTCTCTTTCAATCCTTGTTCAATCAAGGCACCGTCAAGGTGGACTCCCAAACTTCCACCGTAAATAAATAGAAAAAAAGGCGAGGAACGATGCTTAGATACAAAAAGTGTCCTTTTACTGAAAATCCTTCATTACATAATTCAATTGCAGACAAGCAAGCCACTGTACAGTTCCGAGCGCAACTCGCTCTTCGTCAGGCTTTTCTGGCTGTGTGTGAAAAGCCTGACGAAGAGCGAGTTGCGCTCGGAACTGTACAGTGGCTTGCTTGTCTGCAATTGAATTATGTAATGAAGGATTTTCAGTAAAAGGACACTTTTTGCATCTAAGCATCGTTCCTCGCCTTTTTTTCTATATATATATATATATATATATATATATATATATTATATTATATTATATTATATACACACACATACTCAACACGCAGACAATAATGTCTAAACCGCTGGCAAAAAAAGTGAGTACCCCCCTAAGTGAAAATGTCCAAATTCTGCCCAAAGTGTCAATATTTTGCGTGGCCACCATTATTTTACAGAACTGCCTTAACCCTCTTGGGAATGGAGTTCACCAGAGCTTCACAGGTTGCCACCGGAGTCCTCTTCCACTCCTCCATGATGACATCACAGAGCTGGTGGATGTTAGAGACCTTGCGCTCCTCCACCTTCCTTTTGAGGATGCCCCACAGATGCTCAATAGAGTTTAGGACTGGAGACATGCTTGGCCAGTCCATCACCTTTTATCCTCAGCTATTTAGCAAGGCAGTGGTCGTCTTGGAGGTGTGTTTTGGGGCGTTATCCTGTTGGATTACTGACCTGCAGCCCAGTCTCTGAAGAGGGGGGATCATGCTCTGCTTCAGCATGTCACAGTACATGTTGGCATTCATGGTTGCCTCAATGAACTGTAGCTCCCCAGTGCCGACAGCACTCATGCAGCCCCAGACCATGACACTCCCACCACCATGCTTGACTGTAGGCAAGACACACTTGTCTTTGTACTCCTCACCTGGTTGCCGCCACACACGCTTGACACCATCTGAACCAAATAAGTTTATCTTGGTCTCATCAGACCACAGGACATTGTTCCAATAATCCATGTCCTTAGTCTGCTTGTCTTGAGCAAAACTGTTTGTGGACTTTCTTGTGCATCATCTTTAGAAGAGACTTCCTTCTGGGACGACAGCCATGCAGACCAATTCGATGCAGTGTGCGGCGTATGGTCTGAGCACTGACAGGCTGACCCCCCACCCCTTTAACCTCTGCAGCAATGCTGGCAGCACTCATACGTCTATTTCCCAAAGACATCCTTTGGATACGACGCTGAGCACATGCACTCAACTTCTTTGGTTGACCATGGCGAGGCCTGTTCTGAGTGGAACCTGTCCTGTTAAACCACTGTATGGTCTTGGCCGCCGTGCTGCAGCTCAGTTTTAGGGTCTTGGCAATCTTCTTATAGCCTAGGCCAGTGGTCATCAACCCTGTCCTCAGGGCCCACTAACAGGCCAGGTTTGCAAAATAACTGAAATACATCACAGGTGATATAATTTGCTGCTCAGTGATTGCAGTATTTTAGTCTGCATCTCCCCAAGGTAATACATAAAGCCTGGCCTGTTAGTGGGCCCTGAGGACAGGGTTGATGACCACTGGCCTAGGCCATCTTTATGTACAGCAACAATTCTTTTTTTTCAGATCCTTAGATAATTTTTTGCCATGGGGTGCCATGTTGAACTTCCAGGGACTAGTATGAGAGAGTGAAAGTGACAACACCAAATTTAACACACCTGCTCCCCATTCACACCCGAGACCTTGTAACACCAACGAGTGACATGACACCGGGGAGGGAAATGGCTAATTGGGCCCAATTTGGACATTTTCACTTAGGGGTGTACTCACTTTTGTTGCCAGCAGTTTAGACATTAATGGCTGTGTGTTGAGTTATTTTGAGGGGACAGCAAATTTGCACTGTTATATAAGCTGTACACTCACTACTTTACATTGTAGCAAAGTGTCATTTCTTCAGTGTTATCACATGAAAAGATAGAATAAAATATTTACAAAAATGTGAGGGGTGTACTCACTTTTGTGAGATACTGTATATATTTACTTTCTGCTATAAAACACTCCATAAAAAATAAAATCTCTTAATAAATATTGCCCAAAATGTATTCTGATACATGTCTTTGATAAGAAAAAAAAAAAAAATCAATAAGTGTATATTGATTGGTTTGTGTGAAAATGATATTATCTACAAACAATGGGATATTTTTTATTTAATACTAATAATGGCGGTGATCAGTGACTTATAAAAACGGCACTGCGGGCAAAGTGACACCAACCAACCCTGGGGTGGGGCACTAACTGCCATTGACATCATCAGTGACATTATTACAGTAATCAGTGCTAATATGCACTGTCACTGTACTAATGACACTGAGCAGGAAGGGGTCAACATCTAGGGTGATTAAGAGGTTAAATGTGTGCCTTACAGTGCTTGGTGCATTCACTGTGCTGTTTTTACTGAGGGCTGTGCCAGTTTTTATTCCTTGCTTTGCATGGAAACAAAAATCAGCACATCCCACTGTCAGGACAGAGCTCTGTGTTGTTTACAATTACAGAGCTCTGTCCGGTCATCCTCTTCACCGATCAGCGGGTGCCGGCAGTCAATCACTGGCCGGCACCTGCTGATCGGCTTTGCTGTGACTAAATACAATATAGTGTGTTTAATTTATAAAGTGCTGGGACTCATCATGTTCTAGATCATTTGTTTCCCAAAATTGAATGCTGAATTGATGTTATACTATTGAATATCTATTCAAGCGTGAATGCTTAATGCTTGTATGTACAAAAATTTCAATATCTGGTTGGATAGTCTTACAAGCAACAAGTTCTACATTTTTAAGTTGTTGTGGTGTAATAAGAGGATAGCAGATTCTAGGAATTCTCATTTGTTTTCTGGCCTCTCTTTGCCAACGCCATGCTTTAGTCTTGCTAAAAGCTTTACAATGGGCTTTAGGTCTGAGCTGTTGCCTGGCCACTCAATAACATGAATATGGTGGAATGAAAACCGTTTTTTTATAGCCTTGGCAGTATGTCAAGGAGCATTTTCCTGCAGGAAACTACAATTTTGTGAAGTATGAAGGAAAAAAAACTCTGAAGAAGGAAGAAGTGTTGGTTGCAATATTGGAAGGGTGGCTATACTTATGAAAACATTGCAAAGTATCTTTGTGGTTGTGCAACAAAATCTAGAATATAGAAACTATATTGAGGTAGGAGATCTGTGGAAATGTCCAACCCAAATTTTCTAGAGCTATAGTCAACGTATTAGACCCCCACTGTTGTTGCTAAATTTGATTTGGACATCAAGGCATCAGTAAGCTCTGTTCACGAAAGGCATCAATAGGGCATTTAACAGCATCAAATTTCAATCACATGGCCCCACCACATACCAGCACAGGTATTTGTTGGGAACATGTTATTTAAATGATAGCAGACTTGGGTCACCCTCTACTGGCCAAATAAAATTGAAATCAAGCTAGAAGATTTTGTTGAAAAGCAAGCCTCCTCACCCGTTTCTCACAGCCGGTAATGATCCGTATCGATGATGGACTGAAGGTACTGCGTAAGAAACGGCTTCTGGCTGCGCTTGCATTGAAGTTGTAGAACCGAGGCCTATGTTCTCAGAGGGGGCCAACGTAGTCATGGAAGAATTCACCTTTTTTGGACCCTTAAAAGATGTTTTCTCCACTTTGCGCCATTTGGCACGCCGGTTCTGGAACCAGACCTGGAACCCAAGACAACGTAGAAATTAGAAGAAGCAAAGATGGATCGTAGTCTAGCTGCTAGACAAAGCTGTGAAATGTTAGGGTTGCTATCGTTGCATTTTTCCCCATAATTCCTGCTTAAGGGGGTATCACAATTGCTTAGTGGTTAGCATTTCTGCCTTGTAGCACAGGTCTGAATCCGGACCAGGACACTACCTGCATGGAGTTTTCATATTCTCCCTGTGCTTGCGTAGGTTACTCCAGTTCCCTCCCACACTCCTAAGACATGCCGGTGGATTAATTGGCTAAAGTAAGTATGCTCAAGATGGCTGCCTCACCTCCTTAGCACTTTAAAACTATAACTAAAAAGGCAAAAACATTTTCTTTAGTTTTGGACAATGCGGAGGGACCAGAACCCGTCAATATTAGTCACTGTCTATACCCCGTGTTAGGGAGATTCACCCTATTTGCCCTGATGACCATTAGCATTGAAAATGAAAGAAAATACCAAATTTTGGGTTGTCCCCAGAAAAGTAAAAGGGGGAAATCTTACAATGGGGACACTAGTTCTGGTGGCCTGGGGGTCCCCAAGGGATTCCCTTGATTTGCAGGGATTTACACTCACTGTTTTTGGCTATGGGACAGGAAGCGAAGGGAAAGCTCCCTAATGAAGCCCCAATGGCAAAAAATTATGCAACGGGGGTAATAACCCTCCTATTAAAAAAAAACTAAAAATATATTATATTATACAGTAGTCCACCATCCAAAAGAATGCTTTTAAACTACTAGGCCTCTGGGGAGAGGTGCTGCAGGCATATGGCTTAGTAGCAGTGAGCAACCAGAGCCTGCTGAAGGACTTATTCAGAGTGGGTCCTTCATGCTCACAGAAGAGGATGTGACATTACTTTACATCAGGATAAGTTATGTGCAGGAGGAAAGAAGTTCTGGGAACATCACTCTTACACGGTCAATGGATGGGGTGATGGATGAGGAATTCTTGGAAGTAATAGTCTGCGAGAGTTGAGCAGAGGAGGAGCAACAGTCTGCATGGTGATGCAGGAGGAAGATCATAGCAATTATAAATGCACATCATCTCTTCTGGCTCTAACTGTGTGCTAGTGTGTGTAATCTTTAAAATGATGGCAATTGAACTATCCTATGGGCATTCCATATACCATTTTCCCCAAAGTTGTACCCCCCCCCCCCAATAAACAAAAACAAAATAAGCAAAAGACTGTTCATTGTCTCTACAAGTGATGTATGGGAGTTTGGCAGCGGGGTGAATTGGTGGACTGTCTGTTACTATTGGCAACTACACCGCTACGCATAATTTTATATATATTATATATATATATATATATATATATATATATATATATATATATATATATATATATATATATATATATATATATATATATATATATATAAACAACATTTATACATATATACATAAACCATCACAGTCTGTCCTGCTGTATTATTTCCAATTATCTCCAGTTATTGAAGACATATTCCAGATTTTCAGCTATAGCCCACTCAGGTTCACCCCTCCATCCCCATGAGCCTGGGAGCAGTCAACCTACCTCCACTGTCCAAAATTTTACTTATTCCCCTCTGCCACATAACTGCATTTGGTGATCCCTTCTGCCTTTTTTTTTCCCCTTCTAAAAAAGGAAGATACCATAATCCTTTGTGGTGTCACCCCGATAACCTCTGCAATCTCTTTCCTCTTTTCATTGTCTGGATAATGATCTTCCACAAACAATGCCTCCAATTCTTGCAGCTGGTCTGGAACAATAGACAGGGAAGCATATCTATAAAAGATTCAATGGAGCATTCACAGAATAATATTCACTGTATTAAGACCTCCTTCACACGGGGCATACTGCAGTGCAGGCCAGTGCAAGAGCCATATTCTGTGCATTTCCGAGCAGGCAGACCTATTGATGTCAATTGGGATGCAGCAAGCACACACAGTCATTGCTCCCAATTTGACATCTATGCAGGTGTAAGGCCCCCCAAATACAGACGGTGTGCGTTTGGGGCCGCACACAGATGTCAATTTGGGAATAGTGGCTGTGTCTGTATTGACATCAATGGGACTGCCTTCATGGGGGATGCATTAAACTCTTGTGTATCCTCTTACAGGTAAGACCCCTTTCACACTGAGCCGCCCCGGGCATCAGCGGTAAAGCGGCACTATTTTTTAGTGCTGCTTTACCGTAGTTTAAGCGGCGCTATTCGGCTGCTAGCGGGGCAGTTTTAACCCCCGCTAGCGGCCAAAAAAGGGATTAAATCCATCCGCAAAACACCGCTGCAGCGGCGCTTTGCCGGCGCTATAGCAGCGCTACCCCATTGTTTTCAATGGGCAAGGGCGCTTTAGGAGCGGTGAGTTCACTAATGCGCTCCAAAGAAGCTGCTGGTAGGACTTTTTTTGACACCCTGCCAGCGCACCGCTCCACTGTGACAGCCCTCGGGCTTTCACACTGAAGTGAATGGAGCCGCTGTTTCAGGGCACTTTGCAGGCCCTATTTTTAAGGCTATAGCGCCTGCAGAGCGCCTCAGTGTGAAAGGGGTCTAAACATGGCCCTCGCACAGGAGTATGCTGTAGTACGCCCCGTGTGAACGAGACCTTAAAAAGCACATCTGCCAAAATGAGGAAATTTGACTAAAATGCTGGAGTTTTGACTAAATGTCCTCATTTTGGTTGACATTTTTGAGTCATGAATAATCTTAAATTTCCCTTATCTGTTTTCCTAAACCCTTAATCCAAGACAAGAGGAGCAAAACCAAATGTAAAAAAAAGCTGCTTCTGTAATACTCACTTTCAATCTGATCTGGTTCGCTGCAATAAGTCCTATCTGCCACTAGATGTCACCAATTTTCCAGGTTCAATGACAGTCATTCAACCCACTTCCTGTGAGCCCAGGCTGTCATGGAAGCACCCCCTCAACCACAGGAACAACATGTGATAGCGCCGTATGTGTAAATAGATACACACAAATATACATTCACCGGCCACTTTATTAGGTACATCTTGCTAGTACCGGGTTGGGTTCCCTTTTGCCTTCAGAACCGCCTTCATTCTTCCTGGCATAGATTCAACAAGTTCTTGGAAACATTCCTGAGATTTTGGTCCATAGTGACATGATAGCATCACACAGTTGCTGCAGATTTGTCAGCTGCACATCCATGATGTGAATCTCCCGTTCCACCACATCCCAAAGGTGCTCTATTGGATTGAGATCTGGTGACTGTGGAGGCCATTGGAGTCCAGTGACCTCATTGTCATGTTCAAGAAACCAGTAGTGAGATGATTGGAGATTTGTGACATGGTGCATTATCCTGCTGGAAGGAGCCATCAGAAGATGAGTGCACTGTAAGTCATAGCTCTCAACTGTCCCTGATTTGGAGCAATGTCCCTCATTCCTCCTCATTTGTCCCTCATTTTAGTCTGATCTATACAGATGTATATAAAATGCACTTTTTATCTATCAAAAAGTGTTTCCCAGTGTTAAACCTTTCACGTGATTTCTAAATTGCTACATTTGTAAATTCCAAAAGCCAATATGAAAGGAATAGTAGTGGTAAAAAAAGCACTTGTGGGTTTAACTATTCTCCTTTAAAGTGGGGCATGACAAGGGGTGTGTCCTATGCCTGCATAATTTTGCTGATAGGTGTCCCTCATTTCCATCTCAAAAAGGATAAAGGGATGGTCATGGTCAGCAACAATACTCAGGTAGGCCGTGGTGTTTAAATGATGCTCAATCGATGAAGCTGCAACATTTCCTTGGGTGGTAGACACCTCATGCTCAATTGGTATTAAGGTGTCCAAAGGGTGCAAAGAAAATATTCCCCCACACCATTACACCACCACCAGCCTGAACTGTTGATACAAGACAGGATGGATCCATGCTTTCATGTTGTTTACACCAAATTCTTACCAACCATCTGAATGTCGCAGCTGAAATCGAGACTCATCAGACCTAAACCTCATAGAGAATCTGTGGGGTATTGTCAAGAGGAAGATAAGAGACACCAGACCCAACAATGCAGACAAGCTGAAGGTCGCTATCAAAAGCAACCTGGGCTTCCATAATACCTCAGCAGTGCCACAGGCTGATCGCCTCCATGCCTCACCGCATTGATGCCAGTAATTCACACAAAAGGAGCCCCAAGTATTGAGTGCATACTATACTGTACATGGACATACTTTTCAGTAAGCCAACATTTCTGTATTAAAAATCCTTTTTTTATATTGGTCATATTTAATATTCTAATTTTCTGAGCTACAGCTAGTGAAAACCCAAAATTCAGTAAGCCGTAATCAATAAAATTAAAAGAAAAAAAATGCTTGAAATATATCACACTGTGTGTAATGAATCTATATAATATATGAGTTTCACTTCTTTAATTGAATTACTGAAATAAGATTAACTTTTTAATGATATTCTAATTTTTTGAGATGCACCTGTAATTTGCCCAAATAACCAGGCAGGTGAGCAGAACTGATAAGAGCCTACAACACATTCCCCCCAGGAAAGGCAAGAATTTCAGAATTCTGTTCTGTATATTGTCCAGTCCTACAAGACCTTTAACACAACATTTGAGCATAGGTTGTTATTCCAATAAATACTGGGATGTGAAAATGACAAAGGTAGGTGCTTACCAATGTTGTAAAGGGTTCGGCTCTTCTTCCGGCTAGGAGCTGCCACCTCCTCCGGGTTTTCAGCCTGGGTCTTCACCCTCTGAGTTACTCCTTCTGGTCCCGTGTCGTATATAAAGGCTGGCAGGCGGCAGGAGGTGACACAGCGGGCAGAGCGTCGTGGCAGAGGTGCAGCTTGGGGGAAGGCGCCCACCATTTTTAGGTTTACAGGCTGGAACTGTCCTCCCGTAGTGAAGAACCCAGGGCCCTGGGCAGGCTCTGCACTGTAGGTGGTGTAACATCCTCCCGATGGATCACGCATGGGCCCACAAACTGCCACTAAATTGAGCTGGCACTGCCCTGTATTGTGTACCGGGTTCTCTGGGGGACTAATAATGAACTCTGTCGTTTCCGGGGTGTCCAGTTCATCATTCGGGCCAGACACAATCACTGTGTTATACTCAGGAGTCTCTTCTTCACCTTCCTGCTCTGTACACAATAAAGAGGGTTCCTCCTTGGAAACTGGAAGGGGGAAGACAATGTTAAAGCATTATTTAGCTTGACCCTCACCAAAACAAGCTTATTTCTTTTGTACTGCAGACAGTGTGTAGAAGAAACTAACCTACACTCTTCCCCCTCAACCTGCAGAAGGTATGTAACGTCCTTCCATTCTGAAGGTGTTTGGGACTGATCTACTCTGAGTTTCAAAAGGTAAAGGATTTAGGCCCATTTGGGGTCTGGAGATGAATACATTGGAGTGGTTCTAAATTGTGAAGGTGAATGCATCAGGTAATTGGGGTGACCTGAGGCATGAGGGTGCAGGAATTGGGGCTGACCTGAGGCGTGAAGGTGCAAGAATTGGGGCTGACCTGAGGCGTGAAGGTGCAAGAATTGGGGCTGACCTGAGGTGTGAAGGTGCAGGAATTGGGGCTGACCTGAGGTGTGAAGGTGCAGGAATTGGGGCTGACCTGAGGTGTGAAGGTGCAGGAATTGGGGCTGACCTGAGGTGTGAAGGTGCAGGAATTGGGGCTGACCTGAGGCGTGAAGGTGCAGGAATTGGGGCTGATCTGCGGTGTAGGGGTTCAAGAATTGGGGCTGACCTGAGGCATGTAGGTGCAGGAATTGGGGCTGATCTGAGGTGTAGGGGTACAGGGATTGAGGTGATCTGAGGTGTGAAGGTGCAGGAATTGGGGTCATTTAACATTAAAGGAAGTGTCGGAACACAGACCTTCATGGCAGGATCACCAGATATTATTTGAATTAAATTTTACATTTTGAAGATGGCGCTGTGAGCGGCTGCTTATTTAGAGAGCTCCGCTAATCCGCAATTACCATCCGGATCCATCGACACCAAATCCCTTGCTAATTCATCCCTGCTGACAGGGGGGGACCCAGGGACTCCCTGATTGATGAGGAGAGAGGAGGATTTTTGCTCCGGGGCCACGATCGCCGGACGCTCCCGGCCTACCTCGAGAGACTAAGCCGCAGCCGCGGCCTTTCCTGGCGGGCCAGGAGATCCCTGGCGTGATCGGCTCTGCTGCCAGGTCTCATCAGCTGCCGCAGACCGCGGATGGAGGCGGGAGAGCCGACCCTGGCTGGAATATAGGCCGTGTTCTGGGCCTGTTCCTTTCTTCCCCCCACGTTTAACTAGGCCGAAGCCGCGGCCTTTCCTGAGGGCCCGAGGCCGTCGGACCGGCTGGAAGAGTACCCGACCCCTCTGGCCTGGAGGGAGGGGGCCCTGAGATGGCTGGACATCGCTGTCTGGGAAGCGGAGCAACCCCTGGAGCATCTCCACCCCCTGACATCCCGGTTGTGATGAGCTGAGGCTGGGTTGAATACCCCTGTAGGCCTGTAGTGGTCATCTCCTGTACTACATAATCGCAGGTGAGGGGGAAGACTGTCAGGGGGACACAAGCTGAACTGTTCCTTCTGCCTGAATACTCCTGACCCCGCAGACAGACTCTCACAGCCAGTTATTGACTATTGCCCAGATCAGGGCCCCAAGCATCTGAATGAGGCGCAGGATCTCCAGCGCAAAATATAGTAAAGGGGGCAAAAGGTTGACCTTTCCACCACAGTTGGACTCCACCCAGACGCCTACCTGCCCCTCTTCGGAGGCTCTCACCACATGCAGTGCCCACAAAACCTCGCAGACGAACACCATGGAGTCGGACGACTCTCGACCACCCTGGCTGGCAGACGTCATGGCGGCCATCGCTACTTGCCAATCCCCGTTAACAACAAAAATTGAAGCTGTTCAGCTGGATATGGGTCTAATCCGCCAAGATATAGACAAACTCAGGTCGCGTGTCACTGAGACGGAGCAAAGACTGAGTACCACCGAAGACATCATGGCGGAACATGAAGCATCACTCCGTACGCTTCAAACCAAAGTAAAGGCCCTTGAATATAGAGCTGAAGACGCAGAGAACAGAAAATCGGCGCAATAATCTTCTCATTATTGGTTTACCAGAGGGGGCGGAGGGGAACAATCCTACTTCCTTCATAGAGGGTCTGTTGCGTGACCTTTTACCCGAGGCCCGTTGGTCACCCTACTATACGGTTGAGAGGGTGCACCGCATTCCGCCTAAGCCGGGGCCTCCTGGATCACCTTTGCGCACCTTCATTCTCCGTCTCCTCAACTTTAGAGACAGCGACAAAGTTCTCCGCGCCTCTAGAGTTGTTGGGGACCTCAGATTCCAGAAGACTAAGCTGATGATTTTCCCCGACTACTTGGTGGAGACCCAGAAACTCAGAAAATCTTTCGACCAAGTTAAAGCGGCTTTACGATCACGCAGCATTCGCTAGTGTTCTCTTCCCTGCTCGCCTGAGAGTCCAGGACAGCGAGACAACTCGATTCTTTGCCACACCGAGAGAGGCCTCTGCCTGGCTGGACTCGCTACCACAGATTCGCTGATTGCCTAACCGGTACGTGCCGTCTGACCCTTTTCACTGTTTACTCACAATAGCCTGGGCCCAGGTCTGAGTTATCACACAAACTACCCCATGGATGACTTAGTTTTGTTGCACAGGTTATGCCCAGTTCAAACCCATGGTGTGTTCAGACTTGAGGGGGGTTGCTAACTATCCCTATCAGGAAAATTTAAGTTAATGCTCCTGCCAAAGAACATGGTCAGGTGACTGTTGAGATAGGAAGTTCCTTTACACTTGCTTGCTCCCTTGAGGAGTACTGGAGTTCCTGTTTTGTGTATTCTCCTAATGCTGGATCGACTTCACTGTGGGGGTCGCAATATGGTTTACTTCCCTTCGTTTGACCTTTAGTTCCTCACAGTCTGTTGTATTACCATAGCGGAGTTCTCACATCTGGAAAGCCGCTGGAACTGCTGCTTAACCCCCCCTCCCCCTTGTGAAGTCTCGGGGGGGCGGGCTTGCCTCTTCCACGGACCCCCTGTTGCAGCCGGCGAGCTGAATAAGTTCAGGATTGAAACCCGTCTCAGTTTCCCCTACTGGGGCTAGTTTCATTTACTTTAGATATCGGGATCCTACATCTGTTTTTAGTTTGGTTTTGTTTGACAATTGTACTAAAATAATTGACTCATCAGCATTGCACTGTCTCCAGATGTGTCCGTTTTGGGTCCTGGGGTCCAGTTCAAGAGCCGAGACCAACATTGATCCTAACATTCTTATTATACTTGGTAACCATGTCCTCCCTTAATATTTTATCCTGGAACACCAGGGGACTGAATTCCCCGGTCAAGCATTCTCTGGTGTTCCAATTCATTAAAGCTTATAATCCACATATATGTGTACTCTCCAAGAAACGCACCTAACAGGAAGTAGGGTTTTGGCCCTAAAAAAACCTTGGTGGGCCACCACTACCACTCCACGCATTCCACTTTCTCTAGGGGGGTTACTATTCTGGTATTGAAATCACTTCCTTTCCGGCTCTTGGATTTGGCCCTGGACCCTGATGGTCGGTATGTTATTATCCATGCTAAAATATACTCTCTAACGTGGACCATTGTGGGCTTATATTTGCCTCCTCCGGCTTCTTTGCTGGTGCTCAATCAGATCACCGGCAAGATAGCCGACTTTGCATCTGACAATAATGTCATATTGGGAGATTTTAATCTGGTTCCTGACCCGGATTTTGACAGGCTAACTTCTGCGGGACATCATTGCCCTGGGTTGGCTGAGTGGGCGGATACCTATGGCCTGACTGATGTCTGGAGGTGGCGACACCCCCGGACCAGTTACAAAGAAAGTCTGAGAACTGACCCCTAACATAAACCACCTCCATCCCTAATATCAGAAAAAGAAAAAAACGAACGTCGCCCATGGGACTTTAAATGAGGTGTAAATGGTGATCAAAGGGTAAACAGGTATAGAGGTACAAATATTTTATTAAAAACAACAGCATAATCCATAATAGGACAAGAGCATGGGTGAACAGGTTCATAAAGCAGCAACATTGCATAGTAATCCTACAACATAGCCATAATATAATAGTAATACATATAATACAGGTATGCATGGTACATCTCTAACCCGACGCGTTTCGCGAGCTTTCCTCGCTTCATCAGGGGCTGATGTGCATAACTGCTGTCTGTAAAAACAGATTGAAGTAATTAGAGTATCGGTTGTGATTGGGTAAAAGCAAGAAGCCAGAACCGATCATCCCATACTTACTTGTAAGACCAAGGCTACAGACACAGAACCCAGGTAGGGGTCGGCGGAGGGCATCTCCCCCAGGAGCTGAAGAGGCCGAGGACCCAACCAGAGGACCGAGGCCAGGCGTGGGGGGCAGCATGGCAAATGAAAGAGAGAGGAGAGCGTGAACCCAAATTGTTCCCAAATGTACTGCAGGGCAACTCACTGTATGGAAATATAAGTATAAGGTAGTATAAGATTAAAGGGTTTGGAAGTATGAGATGTATATCATGGCATCAAATGCAAGGTATGCTAATGAACAGGGTCTAAAATAATAGCATTGGTAATGTCATAGAAATATAAAGTATGTGCTACTTGCATAGTATGCATAGGGTGTCCCGCAGAGCAGAGAGAAAAAGGAGGGTACAGAGTGAAGGAATGAATGAGAAAGGAAAGAAAATGGAAGGGGAGAAGAGGAGAACAAGGGGAGGTGAAGTGAATAGTGATAGAGAAAAGACAAAGAAAAAGAAAAAGACAAGCAAGAGGAACAGGACCAGGGGGAAGGGAAAGAAAGAAAGTGGGAGAAGTGGAGGGAAATGAAGCACAGTGAAAAGAAGGACAAAATTATTAATAATGTGATGGACTAGAAAAATACTTTCATGTGAAAGGAAGAAGGGAGTGAAAAGAGTGTAATTAGAGGAGTCAGTCAGAAACAGCAAGTGAGGATAGGTACGCTGTGGGGTACAGGTATTCATATTAAAGTAAATTAAATAAGGTGCCTACCAATGTAGTGAAGCGTCCCGACTAAGTGTCGGAGAGAGACGGTGAGGGAAAAGTTTGCCATACTGACACCCCCTGCCTTATACCCGGACATCCGCCGAGTTCTCCGCCCCTAGCGTCATGCGTAGCTAAGGAGATCGCAACGCACCCGCCGCAAAGAGGCAGGCACTCGCGATCCCCAGCTACCGCCTGGATGACACATCCCGCCCATCAGGGAGGGGGATACCGCTGGATTGCAGGCATCCCCAGGTGGGCGTGGAAAAGCATGACGCCGATGCACTGGTGGCCCCGCCCCTCCGGGGAGACCAGAGAGACGGGGACAGCTGGGGAGATGAATCCCCATTTGTGCATCGCAGCTCCCAGAGGATAAAACAGACCGCTCAACCCAAACATGGGCGCAGTGAAGGAGCCAGGTCTGCAAGTACATAGTCAAATTCAAACATGATAATGGTAAGGGTATACTAGCATAGTCATTGAGGTTCAGTAGTAGCCGAACCAATAAAACCCATAAGATCTAGGATCAGCATCAGACTGGGGCATTATGGTGTCTTCCACCTGGGTACAAATTACAAAGAAAGTCTGAGAACTGACCCCTAACATAAACCAGGACCACCCCCGGACCAGGGCATACACATGCCACTCAGCTTCTCACAGAACATTTTCCAGAATGGACCTGGTCTTCGCAGGGAGCCAGGTCCTCCCACGGGTCATAGACATACAAATATTGCCCAGGGGAATCTCTGATCACGCACCCTTGTTGTTGTCGCTGGACCTTTCCCTGGGCCCAGTAGACAGGATATGGAGGCTCTCTAGATTTTGGATATCAGACACTGCAGTGGACTCCCAATTCAGAACGGAGCTGCTTGACTTCTGGGTGGTTAATGTGGGCTCAGATGACTCCACAGTTGTATGGGATGGCTTTAAGGCCACGACGAGGGGACATTACTAGACCATCATTGCCAGAGTTCGTAGGGAGCGTAGGGCAGACTTGATGAGGGCTGAGAGGGAGGCGAGTAGTGCAGAGGCTCTTTTTGTCCGTACCCGTGACCCTATACATTATTCACACTTACAACTTATGACGAAAGAGGTTGTACGTCTCCGTACCTCTCTTACCCAGAAGAAAATGCTGGCTCAATCCCAACGGATTTTTGAGCAGCGGGAGAGGTCAGGTCGTTTGTTGGCCTGGCTCTCCAGGGAGCAGGCGGGAGGGATGAGCATCTCACAAATCAGGGACCCCTCGGGACAGCTGATCCACACACTGGAAGGGAGCAATTGCTGTTTTGCGGAATTTTACGAATCCCTCTACATGTCCAGGGTAGACTATAGAGGAGAGGATCTGGTAGCATACCTAGATGACATTGACATCCCAACCCTTACAGTAATGTATCGTGACAAGCTTGACGCCCCAATTACGTCTCTGGAGATAATCCAGGCTCTCAAATCAATGCAGGCAGGAAAAACACCAGGTCCTGACGGCATCCCTGTGGAGTTTTACAAACAATATGCTACAGAACTAGTTGATAAACTTCAGGGCCTCTTCTCTGCATCGACGCGCCTCGAGAAACTCCCGGACACTATGAGTGAAGCGATCATAGTGGTGATCCCCAAGCCAGGGAAAGATCCCACATTATGCTCCTCATATCGCCCTATATCCCTCCTGAATGTGGATGCAAAAGTGCTGGCGAAAGTATTGGCCAATAGGCTTAATTTGGTCATTACTGCCCTGATTCACAGGGATCAAACAGGTTTCATGCCCGGGAGAGGGACTGACATTAACATCAGACGCCTTCATACTCACATAGACAGAGCAGACGAGACGACTAAAGGAACGGTGGCCTCGCTCGACGCAGAGAAGGCTTTTGATTCCGTCGAGTGGGGCTACTTATGGGAAGTGCTCTCGCGGTTTGGGTTCGGCCCGGGTTTCACGGGATGGCTCCGCATGCTATACCATGGCCCTTCAGCTAGAATACGTACCAACGGATGTCTATCCGGAAAGTTCCAATTATTTCGGGGCACGCGACAGGGGTTTCCCCTCTCCCCGGGCCTATTTGCTCTGGCAATGGAGCCCCTGGCTATATTGCTGAGGGCCGACCCTGGCGTGAGGGGACTCCGGGTAGGTCCAATCGAGGAGAAGATATCGTTGTATGCGGACGATGCTCTGCTCTACTTAGCGGATGCGTCGTCCTCGTTACAGACTGCATTGGGCCTGATTAACCGATTCGGCGGGTTCTCGGGGATTCGCATTAATTGGGACAAGTTGGTTCTTTTCCCGCTCCATCCCTCGACCCCTAGGGTGCCACACACGCAGCTCAAATGGGTAGATGACTTCAAATACCTGGGGATTAAAATTAGCGGTAAAGTTCAAGACTACATGGACAACAATTCGCGACCACTTATGACACAGCTGACGGCTAGGTGCGCTGCCTGGCGTTCCCTTCCATTGACTCCTGTTGGCAGAGTCAATTTGCTAAAAATGATCTACTTCCTCAAATATCTATAATTTCTTCCGTAACTCACCCATTCACATCCCTAGGACTTTTTTCCGAAGGTTGGGGAGCTTGCTGATACACTTTGTGTGGGCGGGGAGGCCACCCAGGGTGGCCAAACAGATCTTATTGGGCAGCCCTCCTGGTCACGATTCGTGGTGGTTCTCACAGCCCGCACAGAATCCGGCGGTCACTCTGGAGGCAGCCATTCTGGGTTCCTTTGCTGCCCTGAGTAATCTCCCGTTTCGTGGACTTAGGGCCAGTTTGTCCATGACAACTCCGATGAGAACCACCGTGAGGGTCTGGCAGGAGGCTAGGAAGATATATGGGAAACCTAATCACATTTCGCCTCACATGCCCCTGTGGGGTAACCCTATGCTCCCTCACTTTTACAGTATACCGGACCCCTCTCTCTGGGCAAAAAAGGGAATCCTTACATTAAAACATATAGTCCAGGACGGTAGGCTTATGACTTTCTGTGCCCTGAAGCAATCATATGCTATCCCGTCCTCCTTCCAATTCAGGTACTGGAAGCACGCCTTTGAAGCCCAGTTCCCTGCCCCCATCATTTTGGAACCAGACTCCATTGAACGGCTCTTGATTTCCAGTATGATGAGGAAGCCTCTCTCTACATTATATCTATACCTTACGGTGGAGTACGATACCAAATTGACTAAAACCTGGGAGAAATGGCGGGTTGATATTCCCTCTTTGGGCGAGGAGGAATGGAGGGAGTGTTTAATCTCCTACATTCCTTCCATGATCGCTGCAAAAGATAGGTTCATACAATTTAAGTTCCTACACAGAGCATATTTTACCCCACAGCGACTGGCGCGCATTTACCATCAAAGAGATCCCAACTGTCAGAGATGCAGGCAGGAGGTGGGCACTTTCTGGCACATGGTCTGGTCCTGTCCCAAACTCCGACCCTTTTGGTCAGCAGTGGCCTCCACACTGAGCAATGTCACAGGCTTAAACTTACCGGTGGATCCTCAAATACTATTACTCAGCCATCTGGAGGATGTTGAGGGAGACAGATATAGTAAATTGTGTCTAACCTTCGCATTATATTATGCTAGGCGTGAAATTTTATTGAAATGGAAACTAGTAGAGCCTCCTACTCTGGCCTCGTGGAGAGGGTCAGTAAACAAGGTACTTCCCCTGTATAGATTGACGTATGAAAGTAGGCAATGCCCACGGAAGTTTGATAAAATTTGGTCCTCTTGGGTGGACGCCTCCGGGGATCCTGAACCCCCTTCCCCATAACCATGACGTGAAACACGTTGGAAAAAACAACAAAAAACAAGAGAAGGAAAGCGCCTCTGAGTGCAAGCATTTTTAAAGTGTAACACTTGAAAAAGGAGCGCGCATGCCCATTGTGAGCTTCGCGCATGCTCTGAAACGCGTCGTGTGTTCCCGTCCATCACAGTCATCCTGGTGACGTCACACGCTCCCAAGCGCCTAGCCGGAATACGGAAGCTTCTATTCAGCTCAGCAGCCTAGCGGCCCATCACTCCGAGCGGAGGTCCGCGGCTATCCCCTGGGAGCACCATCACAGAATTCGGCTAATGGACGCAGGATTGACCTAGGATGACCTCTCACTGGAACTGTACTTCATTTACCTCACTGTAAGTGTGTATACGTGCCTATTATTTTACATTAAATGCTTGCACTCAGAGGCGCTTTCCTTCTCTTGTTTTTTATGGTTGTCTAGGGAGCTGTCTCCGCTTATCAGGAAAGCTGCCCTTAGCGCTGGTGTCCACTAAAGACAAAGATTCTGTTTATCATCACATCGATCTACCATCATGGACTTTTTATAGACTCTCTGATATTATTCCTAGCAACCCATATTGGACTTCATAGATACAATTAATGCGATTTATACCACTGGTCCTGAGCGCTGTTACATATATAGGTTTTGACATTGAAACACATTGGAGGACATCCTATACTTCATGTCTATTCTTCGTATGCCCGTTCCCCTTCCTTCCCCTCCCCCTCATCCCCCTCCCGCCGCCCTGGACAGGCTTGATCGAATATTGGTTACTTACATTATTATTATCTAAGAGCTTATAACACTATAATGCAATAAGGTGTACTGTTAACTGAAACTTCTGACATTTGCACAACTGGAATATCTGATAAATAGTGGCTACCGGTTGAAGGTAGATACTGCTGTCATTATTCTTCCTGCATTGAATGTACTAGCTTCTTTTGTATTATAATGCTGATTTGTTTAATAAAAATTTTCTGTTAAAAAAAAAAGTTTACATTTACTTTAAGGGAAATCTTTCCACTTGGACAGAGACATAAAAAAGCAGACATGGGATTAAAGCTGAATTTTAATCTGCTACTATTTTCCCTGGTCCTCCCTTTACCCCTCATCAACATGCTAACAACATTTTAAATACAACCCTTTGTTTTCATTACATATCCTATTACAGAAGTAGAGAGGTCATCACTGGGTCTATTTCTCTATGCAATGCAGGCAGATCATGGCTGGTGGGAGGAGCTTGCAGGGTGCTGTACAGAGCTTCCTGAAAACATCACAGCACCCTGCCTCAGTACACCTCTCAAGAGCCTTCAGCCCTGATGCAAGCAGTGGGAGGAGTTATGCAAATATAGAAATGATTGGAGGAGTGGGTGTTCCTAGGTAGGCTGTATTTGAATGCAGACCACCTAGGTAATATGATGCTGATCCTCCATGATTGAAAGAACTGGAATCCAATAAATGAAAGGGGTGGGCCAGGGACAATCAGGCTGGTTAGAAAAGAGCTAGATGATGCTGGAAGATGTCCTCCAGTCAGAAGATCAAATAGAGCCCACTTAATTTCCTATCTGTAGCTTGTAGTGCAAATTGTAGGAAGGATAGAAAGATATAGCTTGAGAGTAGAGAAGACACAGAGTAAACACAAAGGGGTGTATTTATAATAAAATTGCATGGCTGTCTGTCGAAACTGCATATAAATTCCTCCTGTGTGAATGGAGCAAAATCGAATGTTCCTTGGCTATATTCTCTGCAGATCGAATATGTGAAAATCCTGGAATATGACCACTAGTTGGAGCCAAGGAGCATACTTACCTACTATGATAGCCAGAGCCATCTAGTGGCCATAATGCAGTATTTCCTGTATCCTGTATGTTAACATGCTAGTTTTAAAACACAACTGGTCAAATCATGCCCTGATGGCCAGTTCACACCACATGCAGTTCAGTGTGTTTTTTTTCTGCATAAAAAAAAAAAAAAAACACATATAAAAAGTAGGTTACGGTATATGGTTTTCAATGGCATAGTTCACACCAGTGCTTGCAGTTCCTGTGCGTTCCAGGAAAAAAAAGGGCCAGTTCACACCATAGAAACGCAGTCCACCTACACCAGAATTGATCTTTTTATGATGACCCAATCTCTTTTGTCCAGGGTTACATCGGCCTTGATTGGCTTTATCACTTTTTCAGACCACGCCCTGGTTTTTGTGGACATCGGTTTACTGCAGCCTGCTCCCAAACAGTGGATGTGGAAGTTTAACGCTTCCCTGACCCAAATGCCAGAGGTCGCCGAGGAGGTGTCATGGGAGCTGAGACAGTTTTTTTTCTACAAACATGAACCCAGATAGCGCTCCAACGATGTTTTGGGAGGCGCACAAAGGCTACATCAGGAGTCTGATTAAGATTGGGTCCCAAATCAAGAAAGCCAGATCGCAACAAATTGTCGCTCTCTTGGAAAAAAAAAAAAAAAAAAAAAAAAAAAAAAAAATATCAGAACCCTGGAGGCCATCCATAAAAAATCATTAGCTGCCCCGGCTCTAGCAGATCTGACACCCTTGAGGAACCAACTGCGATCGCTGGCCTAGAATAGGGCTAAGACTGTGATTGCAAAGTGTAGTCGAATGTTTTATGAGCACAGCAACAAATGTAGAAACTCTGAGAGCCCAGCAAGCTCAAACGTTCATCTCCGAACTTCTTAATGACAACCACAATAAGGTTCATGCTATGGAGCACATAGCAGATGAAATGGCTCTGGTGATGGCCCAAAGCAACTGAGCAAGGGCCTGGGCCCAGACAGCTACTCCCTCCCTTACAAGACCTTTGGGGATCTTTTGACTCTACACTTTTTCTGCTTACCGGGGGACGCATTGCGTGCGTACATTATAGTGATCCAAAAGGAGGGTAAGGATCCCTTAAATTGCCTAAACAACCGGCCGATCTCCCTTTTAAATGTGGATCTAAAAATATTCACCAAAATTCTTTCCATACGTCTGATGGACCCGATTCCGCAACTGATCCATTCTGACCAAGTGGGGTTTGTCCCTACGAGAGAGGCGCGCAATAACACGACCAAAGTAATTCATTTGATTCATGCTGCGCGGAGACAGAAGACCCCATTGTTGCTCCTCTTGACTAATGCTGAGAAGGCGTTTGACAGGGTGAATTTGCCCTTTCTGGTCGAGACGCTCAGGTCGAATGATGAATTGGGTTTAAGCCATCTATTCTTGCCCATTGGCGCAGGTCAAGGTAAATGGACACCTTTCATCATCGTTTGCGATAGCGAATGGGACGAGACAGGGGGTCCCCCCCGTCTCCTGATATGCATTCTGACCCTTGAACCCTTTCTACGATTCATCCGGGCTAATCCGAACATCTGGAGCCTGTGACTGAATGCCACCCTGTCCCCAAAAATTGCGGCGTTTGCAGACGATTTACTATTCCTTTTGATCAATGCCTTGGTGCCTATCCCAAACCTGCTTTCGGAACTGAAGACGTATGTGGAGTTGTCTTTTTTCTGCATCAACTATCAGAAATCAGAGGCGCTGGATGTTTCCTTGCCTTCCTCCTTAGCGGCACTGCTCTGGGTGGACTTTCCCTTTAAGTATCTGGGCATCCCATTAAGTATCTGGGCATCCTTTTTGGCTAAAATGAACGTCATGCCATGGTTGCTATATCACTTTCAGGCACTCCCTGTACGGGTTCCTACTTCCCTCCTGAGGGCAGTGAACTCAGCATTTGTCAATTTTGTTTGGGCCCAGAACCCCCCTCCCCGGTTGCTCAAACTATTCTGAGACTTACAAAATTGCAGAGCGGCATAGCCTTGCCGGATGCTAATCTCTATCACATGGTGTGTCACCTAACCCGTACCTTCCAGTGGTGTCGGCCCGGTTCTCTGAAACGATGGGTGCAAATAGAGCAAACCCTGGCAGAGGCCCAGTTGGAGTCGTTGCCCTGGTGCCAGAAGCCCTTGCCAAGTCGTATATTGGAACACCCCACGGTGGAGGAAACGTTGTGGATCTCCCAGAAGGCCTTCCGCAATTTTTCTATTGCACCGATCTCATCCCCGCTCACTCCTATTATTGGCAATCCGGCTTTCAGTCCTGGACTCAACGATCCTAGATTTCTAAAATTGAAATTGATCGAGAGGTCACAGGTCTGACACTTCCTCACCAATGGGCAATGGAAGAATAGGCATCAAAATAATGAAAGACGCAGCCTTTGTGGGGCTCTCTTTTTTGGCAAAAAATACAGTTGGCTCATTTTATTGGTTCTTTGCCCTCCCCGGAGACAACTAACCTCCTTTGAATTGTTAAGCCTGGAGCAGTCTCGTTGAGACTTATCAACTACTGATATCCCAGCCTCTGGACTTTAGACCTCCCTATATTAAGCGGGAGCGTGAGCTGGGATTACAATTTACAGACAAACAGTTAGACCGGCTCCTCCTTTTTTCCCCACAAAACCTCTATCTGCGCTAGACACCAGGAGGCGGGATTTAAGGTGTTGACCCGGCGGTACTACACACACCGGAAAAGATCTACTAGATGTTCCTTCATAGCATGGACCTTTGCTGGAGATGTGGGGAGGCAATTGGATCGCTTCTACACATCTTCTGGTCCTGCCGAATCCTTCAGTCCTTTTGGACAGAGGTACACCGCATAGTTCAAAAGTTCACTGATTGGGAGTTACCATGGACCCCTGAATTCTTCCTTCTGCATCATCATGGGATTCCTAGTAAGATTTATAGGAGATCCATATTGCCTCTCCTGCTCACAGCTGTGAAAATCTGCATCCCCTTACTCTGGAAGCAGACACAGCCACCGTCGTTAGCCGTCTGGTTGAAGAAAGTAGAGGAAGTTAACGCAATGGAGGACTTGGAGCAGAAAGGATTACGTGAGAAATTTCTCAAAATATGGTTTTATTGGCACAAATTTGTCTACTCTGAGGAGTTTGTGGAGCTGATGGCTTAGCTCCCCAGAGGGGGTGACAACTCTGGAGGCTCCCTGGATGGAGATGGTGTGACTGGTCGGTGGTATCATTCTCTCTCTCTTATTGCTAAGACCTATGGGTCAGTTTGGCTTTTTCTTTACTCCCAAGTATAAAAACAGTAATTACCGTGAAAAAATGGTCGTGCTGGGTACAGAGCCTTCCTAGCCCCTTGAAGATCAATGGTCTTCCCGTGATGTATGTACAATTGATTATGTTTTGGGATTGTTTATTTTTTATACACAACAGTATGATGGTTTCTGCATTTCCGCATGCTCTTCCTAAATAAAGAATTTGGGGGAAAAAATAAATAAATAAATAAAACACGCAGTCCGCATGCGTTGCAGATGCTTTTCTGTTTTTTTTTTTTTAATGCGTTTTTGATGCGTTCCAGTGCATTTTTCCCCCCTCTTTTTTCTTAACCTTAAATAAGGACATGTGCGTTCCAGTGATTTTTTGATACGTTTGACAGCGTTCCAGTACAGGAAAAATGCAGCATGTTCTACTTTTTTTTCTGGAACTGGAATGCACTGGAACTGCAAGCACTGGTGTGAATTATGCCATTGAAAATCATATAACCTACTTTCTATGCATTTTTGATGCAGAAAAAAAAAAAAAAATTAAAGTTACGTACCGGTAACGTCTTTTCCAGTAGTCTTTCAGGACAGCCACCATGAGAGATAGTCTCCTCCTCTTCCTCTAGGAAACACTGCGCCAGCCCATAAATTCTCACTTCCCCCTGCCAGACCTCAGTATATTCCGAGATTACCTCCGGTCAGCTGGGGAGACACAAGAACACATTAATAACATACTATCCCATATCATTATCATGCTGCGTTCTGGTCTTTTATAAGACACCCCAAAATTTCGGGTGGGTAACTAGGGCTGTCCTGAAAGACTACTGGAAAAGACGTTACCGGTACGTAACTTTAATTTTCCCCCCTTCGTCTTTCAGGACAGCCACCATGAGAGGATGAACGAGCACTTACCAGTTAGGGTGGGACTACAGCTTGCAACACCTTTCGCCCAAAGGCTTGCTCACTAGCCGACACCAGGTCCACTCTGTAGTGCTTTACGAAAGTGGAATAGCTGGACCATGTTGCAGCCCTGCATATTTGCTCTGGCGTTGCTCCAGCCTTTTCTGCCTGAGAAGCTGCCATAGCTCTGGTAGAGTGTGCCTTTATACCTATTGGGATTTCTTTCCCTGCTAATGAATAGGCCTGGCCAATGGTTACTCTGAGCCATCTGGCAATAGTGCGTCGAGACGCTTTGCATCCTTTTCTGGCCCCAGAAAACAAAACAAATAAAGAGTCTGACTTTCTAAACATCTTAGTCAGTTTTAGGTACTGAAGGATACATCTCCTTACATCCAAAGAATGACATTTTAATTCCCTTTCCCCCGAGGGGTTGGGACAAAATGAGGGTAGAACTACCTCCTGACTTCTGTGAAAACCAGAAGCAACCTTAGGTAAAAATGCTGGATCAGTCTTGAAGATGATCCGATCTGGAAAGATAACGCAAAAAGGAGGTCTAACAGATAAGGCCTCAATCTCACTGACTCTCCTGGCAGTTGTCACTGCTACCAAAAAAACTGTTAACGTAAGATCCTTTAGTAGACATCCTTCTAAAGGTTCAAAGGGGATTCCCGTCAGGCCTTGTAAAACTAAAGATAGGTCCCACTTGGGAAAGGGGGGACCCTGAACCGGTCTCTGTCTAGACAGAGCCTTAAAGAATCTGACCACCCATGGGTTGGTGGCCAGATGCTTTTCTAAATAGGCACTGAGTGCTGACACCTGACCCTTAAGGGTACTTATGGATAAACCCCTATCTGCCCCGCACTGAAGGAATTCCAACACAGCAGTAGGACTGTGTACCGAAAAGGAGCCTTCTGCACACCATTCATTGAAACGTACCCAGACCTTTTTATAGATCTGGCGTGTTTCCTTCTTCCTGCTGTTGAGGAGGGTGGAGATTAATTTCTCAGAAAAACCCCTAGCTCTTAGCATACCCTCCTCAGTAGCCAGGCCGCTAACTGCCATTGGTGTACCTGTGGACAGAGGACTGGACCCTGTGAGAGGAGATCCTCTCGAGGTGGCAGGAATAAGGGACCGCTAGCTGCTTGAGTATTGAGAACCAAGCCCTCTTTGGCCAATGTGGTGCTACTAGAATCAGGGACGTGTTTTCCATCTGGAACTTCCTGAGAACTGCCGGTAATAACGCCGGGGGCGGGAAGGCATAGCAGATTCTGAAATGCCAGTTCTGGATCAATGCGTCGACCCCTCGCGCTCCCTCCCCTTTGTTTAGGGAGAAAAAACAAGGGGCTTTTGCGTTGTTTCTTGACACGAACAGATCTACTTCTGGAGGACCCCATTTTTCTGACATGAGATTGAAAACCTCCTGGTTGAGGATCCAATCCCCCTCTCTCAGCTTGGTTCGGCTGAGGAAGTCTGCTATCACACATTCTTTTCTCCTCTCAGGAAGATTGCTGAGAGTGAGAGAGTGTGAGTTTCGGCCCAGTTCAGAATGTCTGATGCTAAGGCCAACAGGACTCCGCTTCTCGTGCCGCCCTGTTTGTTTACATAGGCCACGGCGGACGAGTTGTCCGACCGCACCTGAACATGGTGGCCCTGTAGTTCCTTTTTGAAGAACCTGAGTGCTAGCCCGATTGCCCTCAGCTCCTTCCAATTGGACGACCTTCTTAGTTCGTCGCCCTCCCAGGTGCCCTGTGCTAAAAGGGAACCCAGATGCGCCCCCCAACCTTTGCCGCTCGCGTCTGTGGTTACCACCTGAAAAACTGGGATGAACCACAGACGACCCTGCGACAAGTTTGAGATCTTCCTCCACCACCAGAGGGATCTCTTTACTTGGGGTGGAACCTGTACCAAGGTGTCCAGATCTTTCTGACTGTGATCCCACACCCTTAGAACAAAGGACTGTAAGGGACGAAAGTGCAGACCTGCCCATTGCACTGCTGGGAGGGTAGCTGTTAATAGTCCCAGGGCCGACATCAGAACTCTTATGGAGACCTGACTGCTGCACTGGAGAACAGCCACTGCCCTGTCCAGTTTTTGTACTTTTTCTGCTGGAAGAAAACACTCTCAGTAGCGTTGAGTCCAACAGATAGCCTAAGTACGTGATGCGCTGAGAGGGAATCAAATTGGATTTCTCCAAGTTCATTAGCCACCCTAGACCTGTAAGAACCCTTTTTGTTAGTTCTAGATCTCTGACTAACTGCAGTGGACACGCTGCAAATAGGAGCAGGTCGTCCAGATATGCTATCACTGATATTCCCTGGAGCCGAAGAAAGGCCATCACCTCCGCCAAGACCTTGGTGAAAATGCGGGGCGAGGAGGATAGCCCGAAAGGCAGCGCCTGAAACTGTAGATGTACCGTTATTCCACCTACGTCTACTGCTAGCCGAAGAAACCTCTGCGAGGCTTCTATTATAGGAACGTGTAGATACGCGTCCCTTAGGTCCAGCGATACCATAAAGCAGTTGTGGGGCAACAGGGCTCTGACTGTGAAAATTGTCTCCATACGGAATTTCCTGTATGTCACTGACCTGTTCAGGGACTTTAAATTCAGAATTAGTCTGAACTTCCCTGTGGGTTTCCTTACTACGAAGACGTGTGAATAGAAACCCTCACCCTCCTCGGCCCTTGGGACTCTGAGAACCACATTTTGATCTACCAGATCTCTTAGTGCTTCCAACAGAGCCTCGGCTTTTGCCGTACACCTGGGTAGGTGCGTGACAAGAAATCTCCGTGGAGGAGGATTGGTGAATTCGATACGTTACCCCCTTCTTATAACCCCTAGGATAAAGCGATTGGGGGATATTGCCTCCCACTGTGGGAGGAAGGCCCCCAGTCTTCCCCCCACCGTGGTTGGGGAGTCATTGGCTTTTACGGGGCTGTTCAGGAGGGCGAAAAATCGCCCCTCCCCTGCCCTTGCCTTTTTGACCCCAAAATTTCTTTTGCCCTTCTGGCTTTGGAGTTTCTTTACGTTTTTGCGGACGAAACCCCTTCTTTGTTTGTGTAGGGGTTTTCCGCTTAACTGGAAAGGATTTCTGTCTGCTGTGCGGTCCAAGACGGTCTCTAACCCTGGGCCGAAGAGAAGGTCTCCCGTCAACGGTATCGTGCACAACTTGACTTTAGAGGCGCTATCGCCCGGCCAAGTTTTTAGCCAGAGAGCTCTCCTGGCCGAATTGGCCAGAGCCGCTGATCTGGCCGACATACGAACCGATTCTGCCGAGGCATCAGCTATGTAGGCAATACCTCGCAGAATCGTAGGGAAAGAAGATAGAATGGTCTCTTTTGCCGTTCCAGCTTCAATATGCTCTTGGATCTTCGAGAGCCAGTGCTCCAGATTGCGAGCCACTACTGTGACAGCCAACTCAGGTTTTAAGTTACCAACTGTTGAATCCCAAGTCTTTTTAAGGAGAGTCTATTCTCTTATCCATGACATCCACCAGGGCCCCCATGTCCTCAAATGCCAGGTCTGTGTGCCTGGAAACCTGGGGGAAAGCGGCATCTAACTTGGGATTTTTATTCCAGATAGATGCAGGATCATCCGAGAACGGAAATCTCCTTTTTAAGGATCTAGAAAAAAAGGGTTTCCTTTCGGGATCTTGCCACTCCTTTTTAATAGTTTCAACCAGTACCTCGTGAACTGGAAAAACTTTTCTCCTTTGTTCCCCCAAGCCCCTGTACATTTGGTCATGAAGGGTCAGGGGCTTCCTGTCCTCCTGAATACCGAGGGTTGTATAAATAGCCCCTAAGAGGTCCTCTACCTCTTCCAGGGATAATTTATATCTGGAGGATTTCCTGGACTCCCCGTCCTGGTCCTCCCCCTCTGAACCCTCCTGGGAATCGGAGGAGGAACTGTCTGGCTGTCTTTGTTCCACTCCGGAAGGCCCTGGAGCTTCCTCTGCCCTAACTGAAGTTGCAGGTTGGGCAGGAGCAGAGCCCTGCGCCTGAGGCGGGGTTGTATCCTGGGGAGCTGGACTAATGGGAGGCTGAACCCTTTCAAATAAGGCTTTAAATGAAGAAAAGGTGGATGAGAGCTCTTTTACTGAGGCTGCAAGTCCTGACTCCTGTTCAGAGTCCCTCTCTTTAACAAGGGAGTCTATGCACTCCCTACACAAGACCTTTGTCTATGCTTCCCCTAATGTGTCCCTGCAAGAGGCACACCTCCTCTTAGAGCTATGCGTAGACTTAGACTTCTCTGTAGCTTTCATGAAAAGGAAAGAAATACATGAAAAGGAAAAAACAAACATTTTGTCACTTTTTTTTTTTTTTTTTTTTTTTTTTTTAAAAACAAGGATACAACCCTGGGAGTGCACTAGACCCTCCTTAATATGTGGGGATCTGAGCCTCCCTCCCCTGACCACCCAGGGTATCTGCCCCCCCCATGATAGGAACCATACATGGAGGGACAATCCTAGATAAAGAGTACTTTTCCCCAAGGCACTCTTACCTTAGGAAGGCTGGAGGTAGTGTCCGTTGGCTGAGCATCCGCTTCCGACATGACTTGCAGGTGGTTGCTACTACCGAGTCCCACGCTACCTGTGCGCGTCCCAGACTCGTCTCCAGCCTGTGCCTGGCTTCCCTATCAGCTCCGCGACCCGGAACCGGAAGCCGCGGGTCAAAGGCAAGCATTCGCCCTTCCGCCGGAAATGACGTCGCCTAGTTCCAAAAAAAAAGAGCGGTCTGTAAAGCATACAGGAAAGGCGGACGCTTGCCTGCTGCAGCCCTGTAGCCGCGATAGGGAGCCCCCACAGCCTGAAGCCGCGCTCGGCTAGGAAGTGGTGGCAACAGAACGTGGGGTAAGTCCCCCCCATGCACCTAGGAAGCCCCTGCTCCCATTACAGGCTCCAAAAAAACAAACAACAGCCACAGTCACCCTGACTGAATGGCCCGGTTCCTTGCACAGTGTCTCCCCACCGGAGGAAACACTAATACTGAGGTCTGGCAGGGGGAAGTGAGAATTTATGGGCTGGCGCAGTGTTTCCTAGAGGAAGAGGAGGAGACTATCTCTCATGGTGGCTGTCCTGAAAGACGAAGGGGGAAAAACGCACTGGACTGCATGTGATGTGAACTGGCCCTAACATGCTGCATTTTTCCTGGACTGGACTGTACTGGAAAGCTGTCAAACGCACTGTAACGCACCTCATGTCCTTATTTAAGGTTAAGAAGAAAATGCCCTGGACTGCATCAAAAATGCACCAAAAACGCATCACAAATGCGCATGCAGAAAAGCATCTGGAATGCATCCGGCTGCGTTTCTACGGTGTGAACTGGCCCTAAGAGCCCCTAACAGCATGACTAGGCTGGCAGCGCGCTTCAACGTTAGCATCCAGCACTGCAGTGTTGGCTTAATATTATACATTCTAAATGCATGGCACCCCAACACACATAGGGGGGACATTTATCCAAGAAACAAGTGACACATGTAGGGCTCATTTACGCAGACGATCAGAGGGTGGTAAAAGCAAGCGGCTGAGCCATGGTTTTGCTGTCCACCTAAAAAATGTCTGCAGACACCAAGGGCTATACACATGCCACAATGCTTTGCTCCACAGCTGGGGCAAAAACAAAAGCGTATGTCGCATTCAGTGGATGGTACCGCTGCCAAATACAATCTGCCAAAGTGCACAGCTGTGCCCATTTTAAATGTGACAACAGCTTCGGGGGAGCTAGTGCACGACAACATGTTACAACCTAAATACAAGTATAACATGTTGCTAAAGGCGAATATATCCTTTAAAACAGGTAGTGAGGAGCTGACATAATGCCTCCTAACCGCCTGTCAAACACAGAGGCGTGGCAATTTAGCTGCACATCTTAACTTAAGCCTTGTGCACACGATCGGATTTTCCGCAGACAAAACCTCGGACTTTTGTCCGAAGGTGTGTGCCTGGATTTTGTCTTGCATACAAACGGCAAGGAATTGTCAGCCAACAAACATAGTGACGTACTAAGTGGTTTTTCAGCTCTTTAGCTCCACCCTTTGGGCTCCTTCTGCCAATTTTGTGTTAGAAGTTTGGTGAGCTTTGATTTGCGCTTTTCATTTCGCACTTTTCATTTTGTTTCTGAATGCCTGTTCGTCAACCAGACATGTTGCAGAATCGGAGGAGATAACGTGTTATTTATTATTGGCCTTGGAGTTATTGCTTTGACCCAAGTCCAGTCCAGGAACAGGAGGAGGAGGAGGAGGAGAAGAAGTTCTTGGACCAAAAATTGGTTGTTTTATTAACTGTGACCAATTATGTCATATGCCTTTGCTGCGGAAGCTCCAGAAGAATAATCCGGATGATTTTCTGAATTATCTCTGGATGACGGACCCCTGCTTTCACCAACTCTTGGCATTGTTGACCCCCTATATTAGGAAGATGCATGAGGCTTTTAGTTAATAATGATTTGATTTGGTATATTTTCTAGATTTTTGGATGCATAGAATGCACTTTTTGGTTAAGTTCTATTGGCAGATAGCATGTCTAATTTTATTTGTTTTCTTTTTTTAATGCACAATAAAAAAAATCATGTAGAATAATACTTGGCTATGTGTTTTACTTCAAATGACAGTTTGGGAGTAGGCAGTTACATTTAAAAAAATTACAATGTAAAATTGACAAGGGACACCAACATAGTTGTAGCTTTGATCTTAAAAACTACAGGATAATGGTGTTGTGGTAACTCGCCCAAAAAAAAAAAAAAAAAAAGGCATAATAATATTATTCTTGATATCACTAGAAAAAAAAAGCCTTTGAAAATTTGTTTGCCTTAGCTCCATCAGTATCACCAGCAAAGCAGCTTCATTATTATCCCATTAAAGAAGAAGAGAATTGTGCGCTGCATTTGGAGATTTCATAATTTGCCGCGTCACAAATGTTAATTCTCCATTACGAACGCTAGTTTACAAGACCGACCGCTTCTGGCTTGTCCTTGCTTCCGAGCATGCATGTTTGGACTTGTGTACACACGCTCGGAAAATCCGAAAACAGACATTTGTCCGCGGAAAATTTTGTGCATCTTTTGGTCCGTTTCAGGTCCAAATTCAGCCAAAAAATTGGGGCTGAAATCGGACCTGAAACGTTGAACGGGGACGCACCTGCAGGGAGCTGCATCAGTATTAGGTGTGAACCTCGCCTGAGTCTTCTAGATCTGGGATACTCTAACAAGGGGATCTCCTGGTCATAATTCCTGGCTCTGCTCCTGTCCAACTGGGAGCTTTGGATGTTCCAGTTTCTGCTTCTACCTTCTCCATAAGGACCCATTTACACTGATGCATTGCAGTTAGGTGCGGTAAAGTGTGCGGATTATTGCAACGCAAGATACAGCATGTGCCGACTTTCCATTCATACAAAACGGCACCCTAGAGCGCTTGTACAGAACCTGGCAACACACCTCTAGTACAACACGTGCGTTACATTGGCTAAAAACGTGCTGCAGGTGTGTTTCTTTGTAATAAATGAACTGCCTTAACATACTTTGTATTAACACATTATATATTGTTAATGGTGTTATGCACGTACACACGATCGGACTTTCCGATAACAAAACCGTAGATTTCTTTCCTGAAGAATGTTGGCTCAAACTTGTCTTGCATACACACGGTCACACAAATGTTGACCAAAAACAAACGTGGGAACATGGTGACGTACAACGAGCCGAGAAAAAGGAAGTTCAATAGCCAGTGTGGCTTCTTCTGCTTGATTCCGAGCATGCGTGAACTTTTGTGCGTCGGACTTGTGTACACACGATCGGATTTTCCGACAACAAGTTTTGTTGGCGGAAAATTTGAGAACCTGCTCTCAAACATTTGTGTGCGGAAATTCCGACAGCAAATGTTTGATGTGGAGCATACACTCCGGACTTTCCGACAACAAGCTTACATGGAACATTTCCTGTCAAAAAGTCCGACCGAGTGTACGTGGCATTAGTGTTATTAAAAAAAACTTTAGCAGGGATGGTGGAAACCCCTCATAATGGGCACAGCAGGTGTACAGACCCAGGAACCCCTCATAATGGGCACAGCATGTGTGCAGACAGGGGAACTCAGCACAGGTATGGTGGGAACTCCTCATAATGGGCACAGCATGTGTACAGACCCAGGAGCTAAGCATAGGAATGGTGGGAACCCCTCATAATGGGCACAACAGGTGTACAGACCGGGAGCTCAGCACAGGGATGGTGAGAACCCCTCATAATTGGCACAACAGGTGTACAGACCAGGAACTCAGCACAGGGATGGTGAGAACCCCTCATAATGGGCACAGCAGGTGTACAGACCGGGAGCTCAGCACAGGGATGGTGAGAACCCCTCATAATGGGCACAGCAGGTGTACAGACCGGGAGCTCAGCACAGGGATGGTGAGAACCCCTCATAATGGGCACAGCAGGTGTACAGACTTGGAAGCGGTTTAGGTGTGAGGGGCTGTGACCATATTTTATGTTACGCTCGGTCCCACTCACATCTTAGAAATCTCACCAAAATCTCTTCAACACCCGACACCAGGATTTCCATTATATTTAATGTTGCCCGCTCACATCGGAGTGTAGTGTTGCTCAAAAAAGTGCATGCACCGGCCTTTTTGCACAAATTAGATATGTCATATTTAGGGCATCCCATTTATTTCTATGGCCGGCCCCATACCAAAAAAAAAAAAAACAAACAATTATCACACAAAATAAGTGCAGTCCTTTTTTTTTCTTTTTTAAAATCGCACCCCACTACTACACACAGCAATACGTTACAATGCATTGTGGTGAGATTGAGTGCGTGTGCATTGGCTGGTGTCTTTGGGGTGCCTTTAAGAGCAAATCACACCCCAGCTCCCCTACCAGAATACAGCGTATTTTCATTGCATAATTAAAACTGGACCTAAAGATGGGTGTAACACGGTCATAACAATGGACTTAGCTTTGAAAACATGCAATTGGTAAAAGGAATCTGCAAACAATTTCCCCCTATTCAATTTGTTAACAATTTTGAATGCCACCAAGAATCCCAGAAGGTTGGAGGACAAGTGAAAGCCAAATTATAAGGCATTATTTGTACCATGGCCCCATAACCCTCATTAGCCTCATTGCTCTGATTTGTAATTAGCACACACTACCAATAAAGAGATAACTGAGCATATTACCCAATATTGGGATTAATGCGGTTTGATAGGCTAATCCTCAATGGGCTCTTATTAAATGAATATTACTCTTAATCCCTCCAATGATTTAGGCTAATGAAGCAGATAATTAGACATTTCATTGATTACCCAATGGACAGGCCTTGTCTTCCTCCACATGCACTCCTCCTTCTGCCTCCATTCCTCTCCTTCTCTATCTCTCTCCACTTTTTTCTTTAATTTCTTTTCCTTATTTTCTGGTGAGGTTCTGATGGACTGATCCATTCTCTCCTGGGGGAGGAAAACTCCTTCCATCAATCATTTGATCAATTTTATTTTGTTTATAAAAACATTCAATGATTGTTTGTTGATAAGAATATTTTTATAAGTAGAAACACTGGTAGAATAATAACAAAGAATGGGGGTTAATCCCCCCACTCTGCCTGCAGTGGTTTGATCCAGTTAGCTGGGGGTGAATCACAGGTGGCTGGAGGAACCTAAATGGAGGAAATCAGGTGGAGGAAGTAATAAGGAGATGGGGGGAAGAGATACAATATTGTAAAAAGAGCTGAATGAGTCATTCCTAGGGGCCACATTCATACTTGAGCTGCATGAGTCATTTAAAGTGGCCCCAGTTGCACTTTAGATATAGGAATCATTTATAGGGGACCCATTAACACTGGAGCTGTATAAGTTATTTATATGGGTCTCATTCACATTTAAAGTGGAGTTCCACCCACTTTTTCAACTCTTCAGCATCCCTCACTAAACTGTGCACTGTAAACAAATTTGAATATTTTTTTATTTTTTTTCTCAGCACCTACTGTATATCTGCTGTATTCATTTTTCACTTACTCCTCCCTGGCCGCGGCCCATCGCATCATTTCCTGTTTGCAATGCCTTCTGGGAAGGGGCGGCAACTTCCTCTGAAACTGCCGTTGCTATGGAAGCCTGACCTGAAACCTATTACACTGCTTGTGCTGCACTGAGCATGTGCGAGATCTGCAAGGATGAGATCCAGGAAGAAATACAGTCTGGCTTCAGATGCCCACACTTAAGATGGCCACGGCCTGCTGTAAGTTTATAAAATAACAAACTACTGCTATAAACTAACAAAACAGACCTTAGTTTACAGACTAACTTTACTAGAATACATTAAGCTTGTCTATTATAGGGGTATTTTTATTTTAAAAGTATAATTTTGGCCGGAACACCACTTTAAGCTTCATGAGTTATTTATAGGGGGCCCTAATCACACTTTATAGGAATCATTTTTAGAGGTCCCATTCACAGCTGCATGAGTTGTGTGTAGGGGCCACCTTCACACCTGAGCTGTATGAGTATTTTATAGGGCCCCTCTAAATGACTCATGCAGCTTAAATGTGAATGGGGCCCCTATAAATAACTCATGCAGCTTAAATGTGAATGGGGGGCCCTATAAATAACTCATACATTCAGGTGTGAAGGTGGCCCCTACACACAACTCATGCAGCTGTGAATGGGACCTCTAAAAATGATTCCTATATCTAAAGTGTGAACAGGGCCCTTATAAATAACTCATGCAGCTTAAGGCTGGGTTCACACTGCTGCGAATTCTATTGCGAATTTGAGCCGTTGCGATCGCTCAAATTCGCAAGTCATTTAAATTACATAGATTAACATTAGTGCCGTTCACATCGACGCGTTGCGAATATAACCTGCGTGAAAAAAAGGTCCTGTGCGAGTTTACTGCGTTGCGTTGCGAATTTAGTCTCCATAGACATCAATGTAAATCGTTCTTGAATCGCATTGATTGGTTCACATATGTGCGAATTCCACCACACTACTCTCCACAAAAACCAGGAAGTACACAGGAAGTTAAGACCCTTTTTTTTTTTACATTATGATTCCATTGGCTAGACTATCAATCGCAGCTATATCCAACTCCTGAAATTCGCGGTAAAAATCGCGGTAAAATCGCGGTAAAATCGCGGTAAATTCGCACTGCAGCAGTGTGAACCCAGCCTAAATGTGAATGGTGGGCCCTATAAAAACTCATGCAGCTTAAATGTGAATGGGACCCCTATAAAGAACTCATGCAGCTTGAATGTGAATGGGGGGCCCTATAAATTACTCATACAGCTCAGGTGTGAAGGTGGCCCCTACACACAACTCATGCAGCTGTGAATGGGATCTCTAAAAATGATTCCTAAAGTGTCAATAGGGCCCCTATAAATAACTCATGAAGATTAAATGTGAATTCGCACCTGAGCCGTATGAGTTATTTATAGGGGCCCCATTCACATTTAAGCTGCATGTTTTTTTTTTTAATAGGGGCCCCATTTACACCTGAGTGTATGAGTTATTTATAGGGGCCCCATTCACATTTAAGCTGCATAAATCATTTATAGGGGCCACACTCACCCCTGAGATGTATGAGTCATTTATAGGGGCCCCAGTCACCCTTGAGATGTACAAGTCATTTATAGGGGCCCCATTCACATTTAAGCTGCATGAATCATTTATAGTGGCCCCACTCACCCCTGAAATGTATGAGTCATTTATAGGGGCCCCATTTACCCCTGAGATGTATGAGTCATTTATAGGGGCCCCATTCACCCTTGAGATGTATGAGTCATTTATAGGGGCCCCATTCACCCTTGAGATGTATGAGACATTTATAGGGGCACCATTCACATTTAAGCTGCATGATTCATTTATAGGGGCCCCACTCACCCCCTGAGATGTATGAGTCATTTATAAGGGCCCCATTCACCCTTGAGATGTATGAGACATTTATAGGGGCACCATTCACATTTAAGCTGCATTTTTTTTTTTTGGGGCCCCATTTACACCTGAACGTATGAGTTATTTATAGGGGCCCCATTCACATTTAAACTGCGTAAATCATTTATAGGAGCCCAACTAACTCACCCCTGAGATGTGCGAGTCATTTATAGGGGCCCCATTCACCCTTGAGATGTATGAGTTATTTATAGGGGTCCCATTCACATTTGAGCTACATGATTTATTTATAGGGGCACCATTCACATTAGGTTGCATGCATCATTTATATGGGCCCCACTCATTCTTGAGATCTATCAGTCAATCATTATAGGGACCCCATTCACACTTGAGGTGCATGAGTCATGTCTCTGGGCTCCATTCACATTTGAGCTATATGAGTCATTTATAGGGGCCCCATTCACATTTTAACTATATGAACTATTTATAAGGGACCCCATTCACACCTAAGCTGTGTGAGTCAATTATAGTGGCGCCAATTCACGCTTGAGCTTTATGAGTCATTTAAAGGGGTCCCACTCACACTTGCGCTGCAAGAATCAGTAAGACTGCATTCACACCTGTGCATTTTAGGTGCATTGCATAAAAAAAAAAAAGTCCTGCATGCTGCATCTTTGATCTGCTTCCATTAAAAAGCATGTTCTATAGAGTTCAATGATAATGTGCCTAAAATGCAATTAAAACGAGCCTAAAACGCGACGCACTAAAAACACATTTGCACAGATGTGAGCCGGTCCTAAGTCTGCATTCAAACTATAACGTTTCATAAATGATCGCAAAATCACGCAAATTGGCGCGGTTTTACAAAATGCTTGAAAAACATGTATTGTGCTTGCGGTGCCATTTCTTAGTAATGATGCCCCCCCCCCCCCAAATGCAGCAAACCTGATGCACATTTTTGGTGCTAAATAAAATTCAACAAACACAGCAAAGCGCGTGATTTAAAATGTGCAAAGGTCACAAAGGTGCATGAGCTATTGTGCCGCACATAGGGGAGCCCATGGAAATGAATAGGCCCCCCACAATGTATGTAGCGTGGCGATGTGCAAAAATAGGTCTATTTTGCACGCATTCACAAAACGCTATAATGTGAATGCATATTTAGGGTCTTTTCATGCTATACTGCACATAAAAATGTGCCGCAATCCACTGAAAATCCATGTTTGCGCATTTGCCTGCATTTCTACGTATGTTGTATTGTATTTATATGCTTTGGCATGCGTTTTAGGCCACATTCACATCCCTGCAAATGGGCTGACAGCAATTGCATGCGAGAACTCCAGCAGAGATTCCTGACAATTAGCTGCATGGAGGCAGCCCCATTGAAAACAATAGTAGGCTGCTGACTCCCGTAGCTATTTGCAGGCCACTTGCATGTGATCTCTGCATGGCACTGGATGCAGACTGCATTGCACTGACCTGTGTTGGGTGCGGGCTGCAACGCAGAGTAAGGAGTTGTGGTGCATTAGGTTACACAAAAAAGAGTTGCGCAGTCTGTTCCGGAGCATTGTGTTACAAAAACAGGGTAGATTGCTTTTTTTGGCATGGCTTGGGGTATGTTGACAGCCCATTATTTGTAATAGATTGCCTTATTACGATGTGTGACCTGCACCCACTAGCTTCTGTTACCTAGCGTTCTTCATTGCTAGGATGCAAGCGGCTCATTAAAGTGGGAGTGTAATGGAAATTTGTACGTTCTGTATATAATTGTATTGTATTTTGTATGTATTGCACACTGCGCTCACTGTGCACACAGCACTAATAATGTTTTCAGTAAATGTTTACATTCTTTCGAGTCCTGATTAGAATTAGCCTGCCTATGTAATGCCCCTTATTACGATAAACCTACAATTGTAATATTAATGTGATACCTACATAATCATGTGCATAAAAACCTTCAATTGCGTCATAATAAAGCAGAACAGTTATTTGGAAAGATGCGGAGTGTATCTTTTGTGTCTGTTCCCTACTGCATTATTAATTTGGAACCACTAATCAATATGAGGATAGGAGTTGCCTATCATCAATCAGCAGTAAACTCCCATCTCTGACTTACAGGTAAGTAAGGCTTACCTATAGGTAGTGTAAATATCTCCTAAATGTGCAAAGTTAAGCGGAGTTCCACCCAAAAATGGAACTTCCGCTTTTCCGGTTCTTCCCCCCCCTCCGATGTCACATTTGGCACCTTTCAGGGGGGAGCAGATACCTGTCTAATGCTGGTATTTTGCTCCCACTTCTGGGCATAGATACCCGAGGCACCCGCGGGTATCTACGCCACTTCCGGCGCCTTCTCCGTCCCCCCCGCTGTCTTCTGGGAGACACAAATGTCCCAGAAGACAGTAGGGAACAGTGGGATAGCGCAGCGCGAGTCACGCATGTGCAGTAGGGAACCAGGTTCCCTACTGCTGATTCCCTTTACCGAAGATGGCGGCGGCAGCACCCGACAGCCGAGGGATAGATCGGCTTCGGGTGCCGACATCGGACAGGTAAGTGTCCTTATTTTAAAAGTTAGCAGCTGCAGTATTTGTAGCTACTGACTTTTAAAAGAAAAAAAATCGGCGGAACTCTGCTCTAAGGACTGGAAGGTTTTACCCTCTTTATGACCAGGCCATTTTTTGCGATACGGCACTGCATTAATTTAACCGACAATTGCGCGGTTGTGTGTCTTTGTGCCCAAATAAAAATTATGTCCTTTTTTTCCCACAAATAGAGCTTTCTTTTGTTGGTATTTGATCACCTCTGCAGGGTTTTTTTTTTTTTGCGCTATAAACAAAAAAAAGCAGACAATTTTTAAAAAGAAAAACAATATTTTTTACTTTCTGCTATAATATATATCCAAAAAAATATATATAAAAAAACAAATGTATTCATCAGTTTAGGCCAATATGTATTCTGCTACATATTTTTGGTAAAGAAAATTGCAATACGTGTATATTGATTGGTTTGTGTGAGAGTTACAGCATCTACAAAATAGGGGATAGATTTATGCCATTTTTATTATTATATATTTTTTTTATTAGTAATGGCGGCGATCAGCGATTTTTAGCGGGACTGCAACATTGTGGTGGACAGATCGGACACTTTTGCCACTTTTTTTGGGACCAGTGACATTATTACAGTGATCAGAGCTAAAAAAATATCCACTAATCAATGTATAAATAAGACTGGCAGGGAATTGGGTTAACACTAGGGGGCGATCAAGGAGTTACGTGTATCCTAGGGAGGTGTTTCTAACTGTGGGGAGAGTGTACTGACTGGAAGTACAGAGCGATCGCTGTTCCTGATCACTAGGAACAGACGATCACACTGTACTCTCCTGTCAGAGCGGGGATCTGCTTTGTTTACATCGGCAGATCCGCCCTTCTGCCTCTCTGAGGTGCGATCGTGGGTGGCCGGCGGACATCGTGGCTGCCAGACCCACGCATCAGCTCCCCCGCTGTGCAGCGGGTGCGCAAGGGGCCATAGTATTTAGTACAGTACAGTACCTGAACGTTGTTTCAGGCACGAAACACTGTGGCCTCGCGTGTGTGCCGCCAGCGGTGCGTGCACGTCACGACCACAGCATCTCGTGCACAAAACGACGTACAGGTACATAGTTTTATGCAATAGGGCCGCCCTGCCACAGTATATATGCAGTGGGCGATTCTTAAGTGGTTAAGGGATATTTACTGTACATGCAGCCACCGGCGGCACGTGCGTCGCCACAGTATCTCGTACAGTACATGTACGTCGTTTTGGGCACAAGATACTGTGGCTGCACATGCGCCGCTGGTGGTGTGTGTGTGGCCACAGTATCTCGTGCAAGAAACAATGTACAGGTATACGTCCTTTCACACAATAGGTCCGCCCTGCCACAGTATATATATGGGGTGGGTGGTCCCTAAGTGGTTAAGGGATATTTACTGTACATGCAGCCGGTGATGTCACCAGTACATGAGCTCTGAAGGAACGGCTACCCGGGCCGGCTACCCAGGACGTCTTTGCAGCTCTGGCTACTCACAGCCGAAGTCCGCGAACCCGGAAGGAACACTGGGTGAAGATAGAAGCCTTCCCAGCGATGACAGCGTCAGCTTCATTTTGAAGTAAGTTTCACATAATGTGCTAGTATGCGATGCACACTAGCACATTATGCCTTTACCTTGCAGGTTGCAAAAAAAAAAAAAAACACATTCACACACAGTGGTTTAGTACCCCTTTAAAGAAGTTGCCTAGCACCCTGCTTTGCTAGGACACAGGCAGCTATCGCCACCTAACGTCCTCTGTTGCAAAGAAAATGGTGGCTTTCCAAGGAAGCCCCCTAGTGTTCTCTGTTGTTAGGACACAGACAGCTCTTGTACTCCAGTGGTGTAAATTTATGCTTTATTACGCATATAACATGCAAAGCCCCCGACTGTCGCTGATATTGAGAGACTGTCCCTGATTCGAAACAAAGTCCCTCTGTCTCTCTTTCCTCCTCATGTGTCCCTCATTTTGCTCTGATCTATATAATTGTATATAAAATGCACTATTTATCTTTCAAAAAAGTGTTTCCCAGTGCTAAACCTTTCATCCGATTTCTAAATTGCTGCATTTGTAAATTTCTGAGACCAGTATAAAGGAATAGTAGTGGTAAAAAAAAGCACTTGTGGGTTTAACCACTTCGCGCACGCGCTATAGCCGAAAGACGGCTACAGCGCGGACGCCTCCTGTTTACTTCTGCGATGCGCGCTTCCATGGGCGCTCATCGGGGAAATTCTGTGCTGGCTGTGTCCCTTGGACACAGCCATTCACAGATCGCTGTAAATGGCCAATCACAGCGGCTGTTTACAGCGTGATCGGAGCTTCCAATGAGAGAAGATCTCATATGTAAACATATGAGATCATCTCTCATCGCCGGCTCTCCCTCCTCACACAGAGACAGCGTGTGAGGAGGGAGAGCGAACCGCTGCAGCGGTGAGTGTCAGGGAAAAAAAAAGAAACAGAAAATAAAGTGACCACAGTGCCATCTGTCCCCACTGCCATCTGTCCCCAGTGCCACATGTCAGTGCCATCTGTCCCCAGTGCCACGTATAAGTGCCATCTGTCATCAGTGCCACATATTTGTGCCATCTGTCATCAGTGCCAGGTATCAGTGCCACCTGTTATCAATGCCACCTGTCAGTGTCATGTGCCATCTGTTATCAGTGTCATGTGTCATCAGTGCCACGTATCAGTGCCATCTGTCATCAGTGTCACGTGTCATCAGTGCCACATATTAGTGCCATCTGTCATCAGTGTCACGTATTAGTGCCATCTGTCATCAGTGCCACATATTAGTGCCATCTGTCATCAGTGCCACATATTAGTGCCATCTGTCATCGGTGCTACGTGTCATCAGTGCCACGTATTAGTGCCATCTGTCATCAGTACCACGTGTCATCAGTACCACATATTAGTACCATCTGTCATCAGTGTCACGTGTCATCAGTGCCATGTATTAGTGCCATCTGTCATCAGTGCCATGTCAGTGTCACGTGTCATCAGTGCCACGTATTAGTGTCATCTGTCATCAGCGTCACGTATTAGTGCATCTGTCATCAGTGCCACGTATTAGTGCATCTGTCATCAATGCCACGTATTAGTGCATCTGTCATCAGTGCTATCTGTCATCAGTTCCACGTGTCTTCAGTGCCACATATCAGTGCCATCTGTTATCAGTGTAACATGTCATCAGTGCCACGTATTAGTGCCATCTGTCATCAGTGCCACATCAGTGTCACGTGTCATTGTCCTGGTTCTCCAGGGCCTTCAAAAGTGTAATAGTCAACAAATTAGATGTGTAATTTATGCTCCTAGAACACCTGATGGTGCTCCCTGCATGTCGGGTCTCTGTATGTGGCCAGGCTGTGAAAAAGTCCCACACGTGGTATCGTAATACTCAGGAGGAGTAGCAGAATGTATTTTGGTGTGTCATTTGTGGTATACACATGCCATGTGAGAGAAATAACCTATTACAATGACAATTTTGTGGGGAAAAAAAAAATCTTCATTTTGCAAAGAATTGTGGGGGAAAATGACAACATCAAAAACCTCACCATGCATCTTACTAAATACCTTGGAATGTCTACTTTCAAAAAAGGGGTCATTTGGGGGGTATTTGTACTTTCCTGGCTTGTTTGGGTCGCAAGAAATGAGATAGGCCACCAGTACATCAGGTGTGATCAATTTTTTATGATTTGTACCACAGCTTGTAGACTCTCTAACTTTCACAAAGACCAAATAATATCCACTAATTTAGGTTATTTTCTTACCAAAGATATGTAGCAGTATAAATTGTGGCCAAAATTTATGAAGAAAAATTAATAATTTGCAAAATTTTATCACAGAAACTAAGAAAAATGTGGGTTTTTTTTCAAAATTGTCATTCTTTTTTCATTTATAGCGCAAACAATAAAAAACCCAGAAGTGATCAAATACCACCAAATGAAAGCTCTATTTGTATGAAAAAAAGGACAAAAAATTTATTTGGGTGCAGTATTACATGACTGAGTAATTGCCATTCAAAGTGTGAGAGTGCTGAAAGCTGAACATTGGTCTGGGCAGGAGGGGGGTTTAAGTGCCCGGTTGTCAAGTGGTTAACTAATCTTTATTTTGTTCTTTAAAGGCCGTGGCAGGGGGTGTGTCCAATCAATGTCTACATACTTTTGCTAATGTACACGATACATGAACACGTAGCACAAATGTTTACATGCATACAGCATAAAAAACCCGCACTGATCTGGGAATGCAGGTTTGGGCATTTTTTTTAATGGAGCTGTAAGATACAGATCGACACACCAGAATGTTTATTCGCACATTGAGTATGAGGCTCCATGCACACTGGAGCTCATAAACGGCCGTTTTTTGGAGTTTGGGCGTTTTTTTTTAACAGCCCATAAACTCCACTATATGTTATCCTATGTGTCCATGCACGCATGGACGTTTTTGAACTTTTATCAGCAGTGGAGTTCATGGGCTGTTTTTTGAATGCCATAAAATCACGTTCAGGGGTCGTTTTTCTGACCACAAAAAACGCCAAATGCTGATAAACACTGATAAACGTCGATAAACGCTCAAAAATGTGGCTTGCGTTTTTTAACGTTTTTGATCGATTGAAAAAAATAAAAATAATAATAATAAAAAAAAACGCTAAAAAATGCTAACGCGGAAAAACGCTAAAAATGCTAATAAACACTATTGCAAAAACATTAAAAAACATTGAAAGACTCACTGCAAAGCTACTGGCCTTTTTATAATGTTATTTTAATGTCCAGTGTGCATGGAGCCTTATATAACTTAGTTCAGAGCTGTGAAAAAAACAAAGCAAAAAAAAAAAAACAGTTGCCTGAAAGCTGCATTTTTTTGGGCCCATGTACATCAGCCCTTATGCTGGATTCACACAACTATATGCATCCGATTATCATGATCCATTGATATTCATGCAGAATGGCACCCGCACACATGCAGTGTAAAGAAATGCACCAGCCCTTCAGGGTCGGTTCACACTAGGACGACTTGGGATCCGACTTGTAAGCCCTCAAGTCGCCCCAAGTCGCCCCAAGAAGAGATTTGCATTACAGTGAATGAAAGCGTCTTAATTGACACTACTGAAGTCGCTCCGACTTCAGAGCGTACTACTTGTACTACTTGGATCCGACTTCTAGGCGACCTGTACCCATAGAATTCAATGGAAGTCGCCTCCAAGTCGGATCTCCATCTATTACAGGAAAAAAAATTAGTTTGCCCAGGCAAACCCCTCCCTCCCAGAGAGCTGATTATTCTGTGATTGGCCACAGCCAAAGTCGCCTGTCCTGGAGGCGACTTGAAGTCGCGTTGTAAATTGCTTAAAGTCGCGCTGAAGTCAAGTTGCCCCTGTGTGAATCGAGCCTCAGAGCAATGATTAATTGCTAGCAATTCTTGTAGTGCAACAAAAATCCATACAAGTGAATAGCTGTATGCTCATGTAAACGCCAATGGCTTCTGTATTGGCGCTTTCCTGCATATGAGCGTACAGAGTATTTTCACCATGTTGTATGTGCATGCATGGTGGTGGTGGGGTGGTAAAAACAGGTGGTTGATCTGCGTTTTACTGACCATCAGCCATTTACCATTACCTGCGGACATGTGTGTATACATGCTTTGCTCACACCATGGCAAATTTTATACAGCAGGTCACTTTTGGCAGGCAGTACTGCTGACCAATACACCCCATTCAAGTGGTGCACAAGGATTCCTCTCCCAAAAACAGGCATTCAGGACAATGCATATTACCACACATAAGTGTGCACAGCCTATTGTATTAGGGTGTGCACCTCAAAGCTCTAACACATGTACCTTGGTGACATATTAACCGGCCTCTTCCCCACTCGTCATCCTAAAACAATGGGGGGGAGTAGGTGAGCACAGAGGGGGACCTGAGCAGAAATAAAAGAAACTGGGACAAGAGGGTGGCATACATTGGTACCAATCCCCTGTATTTTCCTCCCGTTGCAGCTGAATATCGGCGAGAGGAAGAGGAGAGAAGCCTACTTTCAGCTGCTGCAGAAGAAAATACAGATCAGTCCCTTAATTTCCACTCCAGCCGCCTATCCTGTCCAGGTTCTGGGGGTCGGCAAGTAAGGATCACGGCTTACCTGTCACCTGCCCACAATTGATGGGTTGCCAACTCCAGGATTAGGGTGTGCCCAGGCACACCTGGCACACCCCTTGCTCACGCCTATGTTGCCACATCAGTTGCAGCGTGGTCCCATTCATACGAGGCATACTTTGGTGGCAGTTCTGGATTTAGGAATTGTAGATAGAGGGTGTTAGAGACAGGTGAGCATTATGGTTAGGGACAGGTACCTATTAGTTCAGGGACAGGTTGGCTCAGGAAAAGGCTGCGCCCCTGCAGTGAGAATCAAGCTGGAGTTTGGAAAAAGTATGGGGAGCCTAGGGGCCAGATGTCTCCTGGAAAGGATTGCCTACCAGGTGGCCTGCCTAAAGCAAGGCACAGCAATTGTGGAGGTATCCCCTTTAAATGAAACGCTAACATTACAGAGTTTCACAAACAATTCCAGGCAAGGCATTTTTTACATAGTTACATTGGTCCAGCTTGGACCAACCATGGAAATGTGAGATCCTTCTAGAAGTTGGAAATCACTCTAGTAGATGCCAGAACACCACTACTCCAGTCATTTCCGCTGGCTTCCAGGTTCCATTCCAACTAGCTGTCCGACTGCGCTGTGAACACAGGGGGTTGGTCGTTCTGCACGGGCGCCATTTAGAGAACGTTTTATCATTCTCTCAATAAATGCAAAGCATTCTCTGATTGGACGAGGTGGGGAGGTGATGTCATACAGTCCACTTTATTAAGAAAATCCAAAACATTCTCTGAATTGTCCTCTTGCACCCATGCAGAGTGGCCGACTGCAAAGCAGCTTCTCAGATCCCGCTCGGAACCCGGAAGCTAACAGAGAATCACTATCAACTTGCCGAACGCCCCGCAGTATACGTACTCTTCTGCGCATAATCACATACAGGTGCGTCATTTCATGCTTCTGGGTCTCCTGCTGTGATTGGACACAGCCGGAGCCAATCAGTGGACCCGATGTCCACTGGGACCCACCAAATGTTCCTGAGAGAGGCAGAACGGCAGTATGCCTATGTAAACAAAGCAGATCGCCGTTCTGTCTCAAGGGAAGATAGAGATCTTGTGTTTCTGCTAAGTAGGAACACGGATCTCTGTCTTCCCACAGTTAAAGCACCTCTCCCACAGGTAGAAAGCACACCCTAGGGACACATTTAACCCTTTGATTACCTCTGATGTTAACCCCTTCCCTGCCAGTGTCATTAGTACAGTGACAGTGTATTTTTTTTTTAGCACTGATCACTGTATTGGTGTCACTGGTCCCCAAAAAAGTGTCACTTAGTGTCCGATTTGTCCGCCGCAACATCGCAGTCCAGCTATAAGTCGCTGATCGCCTTCATTACTAGTTAAAAAAAAAAATTAAGAAAATTTAAATGCCATAAAAATATCCCATAGTTTGTAGATGTTATAACTTTTGTGCAAACCAATCAATATACACCTATTGGGAAAATATGTAGCAGAATACATTTTGGCCTAAATTGATGAAATTCGGTTTTTCTAATTTTTTTATTAAGATGTGTTTTATAGCAGAAAGTAAAAATTTTTTTTTTTTTTTTTTTAAATTGTTGTTTTTTTTTTTGTTGTTTATAGGGCAAAAAGTAAAAACCGCAGAGGTGATCAAATACCACCAAAAGAAAGCTCTATTTGTGGGAAAAAAGGACATCAATTTTATTTTGGTACAGCGTTGCATGACTGCGCAACTGTCAGTTAAAGTAACGCAGTGCTGTATCGCAAAAAATGGCCTGGTCATGGAGGGGGGTAAACCTTCCTGGAGCTGAAGTGGCTATAGTAGCAGTGTCTAGACATAAATTGCACCACACATGTGAGGTTTCATTGCAAACAGTTAAATCAAAATCATTTTTTTTCCTTTAAATATGCATTCGATGAAGTAACTGCGCAAAAAAACAACAACATTTTATTCTCCAGGGTCTCTGCTTTCAGAAATTTTTATACTTTTTGGGGTGGGGGTTAGGATAATTTCTAGTAAAAAATGCATATTTAAAATTTGTGTGAAAATTTCTAAAACTTGCCTGGTAGACAAGTGGATAAAGCAATATGTGTGTGTCACCGGCGCAAAAAACTTTTGCTTAATTACCCTTATTAACCCCTGTTAGAGTTGCTGCATTCAGAGTTGCAGAGCTTCCTGATGACACATACTATGATGCAAAACGCGTAGAGGCTGCTGGGAGTTTTGCACCATGTGAGCGGGAACGTCCGTAGCTGGTGGAGATACGAACGGGAACGAGGGGTGAAGCGCAAGCCGGATGCAGGGACACTCACATCGCACACAGGCTGACTACGCTACTGAATGACACCCGTCCCTAACTGCTGGAATAGCTTAGTGCCGGCTCGAGGGCACTTTTAAATTGAGTGTACACTTTTGTATTTTATGATAATAAATAGTTTTAAACGCATTGCGCAATGATCGTTGTCCATATACTTTACATGAGGAATATCAAAGCTCAAGCATAGCCGGTGGGGAACGATAATAAGGTGGAGTGGTTATCCCATTAATGAACCAAAGGCGTATCCTAAAAGAAATATCTGGTGAGTGGCCGATCTAGAAGGTGGTGGTGTGTAACTAAGTCACAAATGAAAATAGAAGATACACAGCAGCACATTAAGAGAAGAATTTACACTTTTTTGCACAAGGACTTTGTGATATATATTTTGCATGTCAGCAATGTTGGGGGGCTAAAACTCAAAAAAATGTTTGTCTCTGGACTTGTTGCAAGAATTGGCCTCCATCAGTGTCCAGCTTTCCTGGGTACCAGATATAAAACTGCAGGGAACTCTCCAAAACAATTCAGCTTTTATGGAGTCATCCTCCCTAAACCCAAAGAAGGCAAACCTGTAACCTATTTACTGCACCCAGACTGACACCTCCAGCATTCATAGTTGACAACATTCCCAAAAAATTTTAGGGACACTTTTTTGTCTATAGGTGAAGTATTATTTTAACTAGGGCTTCTGAAGGCTTCTTAGCCGAAACGCGTCAGCGTAGCCTGTACTCGTGTACCCATGTAACCCAATAAAGGACTTTTATTCAAGAGCATCCGAGTCGCCAGCCCTTTTCTGATTCAAGTACTGCATTTTGGGGCCTGAACGTCCTGCCTAGAGCACCGGATCACAGTTCATAGATCATCATATTGGCAGTGGAGCTGGGGTATCATTTTGCTTCTCTTCTCAGGGGTGGGACATTCATTTGTAGGTGTGGTCTAGTGTGGTGACTGAGGAAGCCCGTACAGTGCATTGGCTGAGATGCTCCGCAGCCTGCCTCCTGCTACCTACCTGACTCAAGTTGTCTGCTACATTCCTCCCTCTCCTTCCATCACCCAATCCCAACTTCCAGCTCAGCCAGCTTACTATGTGGATGGCTGGGGATGACACTGGGTGATGGCGGAGTGGTGCGACTTTTTTTATGGAGGATCAGACACCCGGCCGAGTCCACTCCTGCCTGGGACAAAACCTATTTTCCGGGATTTTGGCTGGGACATGCTCAGTCCGGGACATCGGTCTGAATTCCGCGAATGTCCCAACCAAATCGTGACTGTTGGCAACTATGCATGTATAATAGCATGTAAATTTTGGGTTGTCACCATAAAAGTAATAAAGGAGAAATCTTCCAATGGGGGACACTAGTTCTGGTGACAACCAGACATTTTCCTCACTTTGTAGGGATTTCCTCTCACTTCCTGTTTGGCTGTGGGACAGGAAGTGAAGGGAAATCTCCATAATGGGACACAGATAGCAAGCATAAAACAGAATATAGCTCCCAACTTTCCCTGATTTCAACAGACTGTCCCTGATTTGGAACAATGTCCCTCTGTGCCTCTTTCCTCCTCGTTTGTCCCTCATTTTGGTCTGATCTACAGTCAGGTCCATAAATATTGGGACATTGACACAATTTCAATCTTTTTGGCTCTGTACACCACCACAACGGATTTGAAATGAAACGAACAAGATGTGCTTTAACTGCAGACTTTCAGCTTTCATTTGAGGGTATTTACATCCAAATCAGGTGAACGGTGTAGGAATTACAACAGTTTGTATATATGCCTCCCACTTTTTAAGGGACCAAAAGTAATGGAACAATTGGCTGCTCAGCTGTTCCATGGCCAGGTGTGTGTTATTCCCTCATTATCCCATTTACAAGGAGCAGATAAAAGGTCCAGAGTTCATTTCAAGTGTGCTATTTGCATGGCCAGGTGTAACTCTAAACAGGAAACCTGTGAAAAAAGCATCGCCTATGGAGATTTTTAAGTACCGTAGTTTGTCGCCATTCCACGAGCGTGCGCAATTTTAAAGCATTACACGTTAGGTATCCATTTACTCAGTGTAACATCATCTTTCACATTATACAAAAGCATTGGGCTAACTTTACTGTTGTGCTTGTAAGACCGCTGGCAAATACACTGTTACATAAAGTATTGCAGCGATCTCCATTTTATTCTCTAGGGTCTCTGCTAAAAATATATATATATAATATTTGGGGGTTCTTAGTAATTTTCTAGTAAAAAATACTGATTTTAACTTGTAAACAACAAATGTAAGAAATAGGCCTGGTCCTTAAAGTATAACTAAAGGCAAAACTTTTTGTGGTTGTGGATAGAGTGGAGAGGGATTAGAACCCCTGTTAGTTTTTATTGCTGTCTGTGCCCCCGTCGAGGAGATCCCTCATCTCTTTTTGTCTTGTTTACCATTATCATTAAAAGTAAAAGTAAAAGAAAATCCCAAATTTCGGGTTGTCCCCAGAAATTTAACAGAGGGGAAATCTATCAATGGGGACATTAGTTCTTGTCACCTGGGGGCCCCAAGGAATTCTCTTAATTTGCAGGGATTTCCTCTCACTTCCTGTTTTGCTATGGGACAGGAAGTGAAGGGAAAAATCCGCAATGGGACTCAGATGGTGAAAACAAATCTGACAGGGGTTATAAACCTCCCTTGCTCCATCCAAAAAAAAAAAAAAAGGTGGTGCCTATACCGTAGTTCTACCTTAAGTGGTCAAAAAAATCATGCAGGAGGAATATAATGTCCCACAATGCCCTGCAGTGACTTCATTCTTTGCACTTCCTGTTTGTGCTGCTTGAAGATGGCTGACATTAACTCCTGAGGGTAGGTGTGTAAATCATGATACAGGACATGAAAGTGCCCTTTAGAATATCTCTGAGAGACGATTGGATGTACAGAATAGCATCTGGATGCCCTTCTCTTCCTCTGCTCAGCTAATAATCGCTCATACATCAGCATCATCAGCTGGAGGCCAGACATGAGATAACGCCTGGGAAAGGAATCCATGCTTCTGCCTTCCCTGGTAATGGAGTATGCACAGGAAACATTCACCATGACAAGCCCCACCTCACTTTGTTTATTTCCTGTTATGTCACTCCCCTTTAACTGCTTCAGATCTGCGCTATAGCTGAATGATGGCTACAGCGCAGATCTGCTTTGCCAGGAGTACGTCTATTGACGTCCTTCCCTTTGCAGCCTCGCCATGCCCCCCTGAAGGGCGTGCTGTGAACACCCGAGTCAATGATACTCTGGTGATCACAAATCCGATCAGCCAATGACAGCTGATCACGTGATGTAAACAGAAGATCGGTAATCGTTATTTTTTTTCTTCTCACGCTGACAGTGTGAAGAGAAAAAAAAGCCGATCTCCGGCCTCTGTTTGCAGGGACATCAGTCCCGAAGAGGAAGAGCCTCATGTGCCCACCAGTAGCGCCTGCCAGTGCCCACAGTACGTAAGTGCCAGCAATCTGTGCCACCTATCAGTGCCCACAAGTGGCACCTATCAATGGCCACCAGTGGTGCCAATCAGTGCCTCATCAGTGCTGCCTATCAGTGTCACCTACCAGTGCTGATCAGTGCACATCACTGCCACCCATCAATGGCCATCAGTGCCACCTATTAGTGCCCTTCAGTGCCACCTATCAATGCCCTTCAGTGCCGCCCATCAGTGCCACCTCTCAGTGCCCACCAATGCCACCTATCAGTGCCGCGCATCAGTGCCACCTCTCAGTGCCCACCAATGCCACCTATCAGTGCCCACCAGTGCCGTCTATTAGTGCCCATCAGTACCGCCATATCAGTGCCCATCAGTGTCGCCTTATCAGTGCCAATCAATGTAGCCTATCGGTGCCCATCAGTGCAGCCTATCAGTGTAGCCTCATTAGCGTACATCAATGAAGGAGAAAAACTACCTGTTTGCAAAATTTATTAACAAAATATAAAACGGTTTTGTATTTTTTTTAAAAAGATTCTGTCTTTTTTAATTTTTTTAACAAAAAATAAAAAACCCAGAGGTGATCAAATACCACCAAAAGAAAGCTCTATTTGTGGGAAAAAAAAATCATTTGGGTATAGTGTTGTATGACCGCGCAATTGTCATTCAAAGAGTGACAGCGCTAAAAGCTGAAAATTGGTCTGGGCAGGAGGGGGGCCCAGCAAGCAAGTGGTTAAAAGTGGTTAAAATAAATAGGCATTTGGGGAGCATTTTTTAAAGCGTCATTAAAGCGGAGTTCCACCCAAAAGTGGAACCCAAAAGTGGGCGGACCTCCTCTTTAATCACTTGCCTACTAGCCACTTTTACCCCCCCTCCCGCCCAGGCCAGCTTTTAGCTCTAACACACTTTGAATGACAATTGCGCGGTCATGCGACACTGTACCCAAACTAAATTTTTATCATTTTTTTGAGACAGATAGAGCTTTCTTTTGGTGGTATTTAATCACCACTGGTATTTTTATGACCGAAAATGTTGAAAAACAAACACATTTTTAATAGTTTGTTATAAAATTTAGCAAATAGGTAATTTTTCCCCTTCACTGATGGGCACTAATAGGTGGCACTGATGGGCACTGATGAGGCAGCACTGGTGAGTACTGATGAAGAGGCACTGATGAGGCTGCACTGACAGGTGGCACTGATGGGTTCTGATGGGCGGCCCTGAGAGGTGGCACTGATAGGCAGCACTGATAGGTGGCACTGATAGGCAGCACTGAATGGGGGCACTAATAGGCTCTGATAGGCGGCACTGACGGACTCTGATAGGCGGCACTGAGAGGTAGCACTAATAGGCAGCACTGATAAGTAGCACTGATAGGTGGCATTGGTAGGCAGCACTGATAGGTGACACTGAAGATGAGACACTGATTGGCAGCCCTGTTGGAACTGATGTCCCTTTAACAGAAGCCGCTTATTGTCTTTCTTCTTCTCTCCTCACATTGTCAGTGTGAGAAAAGAAAAGCCGATAACCGGTTTGTGTTTACATCCTGTGATCAGCTATCATTGGCTGACAGCTGATCACATGTTAAAGAGCCGCTGTGATTGGCCCTTTACCCTGAACTGTGATCAGCCGAGTCTGAAGGACTCGGTATTCACAGGGCAGGCCATCACAGGAAGAAGTCCATGTATGGCCACCTGGCAAAGTAAGCCCACGCTTTCGGCTATAGCACGGGCAGGAAGTGGTTAACTACTTGACCTCCAGAAGATTTACCCCCTTCATGACCAGGCCATTATTTACGATACGGCACTGCGTTACTTTAACTGACAATTGCGCAGTCATATGACGCTGTACCCAAATAAAATATATGCTCTTTTTTCCCCACAAAAAGAGTTTTATTTCAGTGGCATTTGCTCTTCACTGGGTTTTTTTTCTTTGTGCTATAAACAAAAAAAGACCGACAATTTTGAAAAAAAACCCCTATTTTTTACTTTATAATATAAAAAATATCCAATACATGTTTTTGGTAAACAATAAGCATATATTGATTGGTTTGCACAAAAGTTATAGCGTCTACAAACTATAGGATATTTTTATTTATATATTTATTTTTTTACCAGTAATGGCGGCGATCAGCGACTTCTGGCGCAACTGTGATATTGCAGCAGACATTCTGACACTAAGTGACACTTTTGACACTTTTTGTGGATCAGTCACACTAATACAGTGATCAGTGCTAAAAATATGCACTATCACTGTACTAATGACACTGGCTGGGAAGGGGTTAACATCAGGGGCAATCAAAGGGTTCAATGTGTGCCTAGCCAGTGTTTTAATACAGTCTGGGGGGTGCTTTTACTAGGGGAAGACATGGATCCATGTCCCTGCTTTGTGGGAACACAAGATCCATGCCTTCCCTCCTGTCAGAACGGCGATCTGCCTTGTTTACATGGGCAGACCGCTGCTCTGGCTCTCTGCAGAAGGATCATGGGTGGCAGCAGACATCGAGTCCACATGCGCGCCCCCTACCTGGAAAAGCCGGATCACGTGATCAGGCGCACAGGTGCTGCCCTGTAGCAGTAAAACTGCTATGGGGCAGACCTGCAGTAGTAAAAAAAATTTTTAAAAATTGTGGAGCAGTTTTAATGTGCATCAAACGCATCAAAACCGTGCATAGAGTGTTTGGGGAGTGTTTTTAAAGCATCATTAATGCTTGTAAGATGCCAGTCTAATCCCCATACTAAAGTGCATTGACGCAAGACTAACGCCAATACTAAAGCGCATTAATACCAGTCCGACCCCCATGCTACAGCGCATTAGCACGAGTCTAACGCCCATACAACAGCACATTAACGTGAAACTAATACACATACTAAAGCGCATTAATGCCAGTCCGACCCCCATGCTACAGCGCATTAACGCCAGTCTAACGCCCATAGTACAGCGCATTAACGCCAGTCTAACTCCCATACTAAAGCACATTAACCTGAGAGTAATGCCCATACTAAAGCGCATTAACGCCAGTCTAATCCCCATTAACGCCGGTCTAATGCCCATACTAAAGCGCATTAACGCCAGTCCAACCCCCATGCTAAAGCACATTTTCGCCAGTCTAACCCCCATACTAAAGCGCATTAACACAAGACTAACGCCAATACTAAAGCGCATCAACGGCAGTCCGACCCCCATGCTACAGCGCATTGATGCCAGTCTAACACCCATACTAAAGCGCATTATTGCCAGTCTAATGTCCATACTAAAGCGCATTAACGCCAGTCTAACGCCCATACTAAAGCGCATTAATGCCAGTCTAAGGCCCGTTTCTTAAGCGCATTAACGCCAGTCCAACCCTCATGCTAAAGCGCATTAACGCCAGTCCAACCCCCCATGCTAAAGCGCATTAATGCAAGACTAACGCCAATACTAAAGCGCATTAATGCCAGTCCGACCCCCCATCCTTCAGCACATTAACGCCAGTCTAACGCCCATACTAAAGCACATTATTGGCAGTCTAACCTCCATACTAAAGCGCATTAACGCCAGTCCAACCCCCCATGCTAAAGCGCATTAATGCAAGACTAACGCCAATACTAAAGCGCATTAATGCCAGTCCGACCCCCCATCCTTCAGCACATTAACACCAGTCTAACCTCCATACTAAAGCACATTAATGCCAGTCTAACCCCTATACTAACACTATACGAGCTTTTGTTGAGCGTTAGAAATTTAGTCAAGTTTGAACAATCCCTAAAGCATGAGTTATGGATGATAAATGATATCTAACCGTTCTTTATAAGAACCTTCCTCTGGAGCACTGTGCATTTAAGTTAAAAACCCAACTCTGGGCAAAATGTTTTTTGTTTTTTTTCCCATGCAGTGGGGCTGTGCCCGCAATGCATTACTTAACTGCTCGTTTTGTCTAGTGGTGAACACAACGCCTATACTCACCCTATCCTTCGATCCTCCAGAAAACTACACTCCCCCACAGCCAACGGTGGACTGTTCTTGACGTCTTCACGTCCAGAGCTGGTCTATGGGCGTGATGACGTCAGGAACAGTCCACCACACAAGACCACTGGACAGTGGGGGGGGCGGGAGTTGTAGGGTCCAGTCTTACGCTGGGAGGATCGGAGGATTAGGTGAGTATAGCGTCGATACCACCCCTCTTCATTACCTCCTAGTGCTCTGTTTTGTATGACAAGCCTGGTAGCATTTACTACATGGTTTTAGATTGTATTCCTAGATTTTAACCATGTATAATAAATATTGTTTTTATCTACATCATTTTTTTGTGATTACATTGTCAGGCACGCAAAAAATCCCCCATTTCCCTGTATTTCTCTGACCGGGAGATTCGGGATACTCCTGAGTATATATTAGCTCTGCGAAACCTTAGACAAAAACGAGAAGTTAACCGCCCACTGTATATATACGTAATTATTTTGACGTTAAATACCGGGGTTATGGCAGAAGCTAGTTGCCATAACCCCGGTATTTTTTTAAACAGTGGGCGATCCGGCATACGATAAAAGTGGTCCCAGTGGCGAATTTGCCATAGGATCACTTTTAAAGGCAGCGGGAGAGGTACCAGTCGTTTACAGAGCCATCTGTAAAGGAGAAAATGGACCCCACTCAACTCTATGCCCTTGGAGGACCAGAGTGACGTCAGATGTCAGCCCTTAAAGGCCCCCCCTTTTTTTAGGTAAATGTAAAATTACATTTTCTTTTTTCTTCTTTGCTTTTAAGTGTAAATGTGAGATCTGAGGTCTTTTTGACCCCAGATCTCGCATTATAGAGGCCCTGTCCTGCTTATTTCTATTACAAGGGATGTGTACATTCCTTGAAATAGGAATAAAAGTGATCAATCAAAAAAAAAATATATAAAGGGAGCGTAAAAAAATAAAATAAATAAGAAAAAAAATCCCTCCAAGCAAGTTTAGCCCACATATGTACACGATGTTTAAACCACACATGTGAGGTATTGCCGCAATTGTTAGAGCCAGAGCAATAATTCTAGCACTAGACCTCCTCTGTAACTCTAAAAAGGTAACCTGTAAACATTTTTAAAGCTTCGCCTGTGGAGATTTTAATGTATCGTAGTTTGTCGCCATTCCACGTGCGTGCGCATTTGTAGAGCATGACATGTTAGGTATTAATTTACTCAGTGTAACATCATCTTTCAAATTATACCAAAAAATTGGGCTAACTTTACAGTTTTCTTATTTTTTCCATTCAAAAATGTGAATTTTTTCCCAAAAAATTGCGTTTGTAAGACCGCTGCGCAAATACAGTGTAACATAAAGTAATGCAACAATCTCAATTTTATTCCCCAGGGTCTCTGCTATAATATATATATATATATATATATATATATATATATATATATATATATATATATATATATAATGTTTGGGGATTCTAAGTAATTTTCTAGAAAAAAATACTGATTTTATCTTGTAAACAACAAATGTCAGAAATAGGCTTGGTCCTTACCTGGTTAATGTTGATTTTGAAGGACATCTTTACCTTTTTCAGTTTTAGATAGCGAAGTGAAAAGAATTAGATCCTCTGAGGTTTTTACCGCTCTCTGTGTCCCCTTTGGGGAAATTCACCCATGCTCGTTGGCTTACTTTTTAATTCACTGATATGCCATGAATAAAGTCTTCTAAAGGATTTTGGAGTTGCTCTTTCCATGATATTGTATTGTATCTAGTGGACGGAGGACACTTTGGAGCCAGAGCACCCGTATATGGATTCCACTACTTAATCCAGGGTGTGTTCTCTTGTGAGAGTGCTGCTACTCGCTTTTTCTGTTTGGGGAAACTCGCCCTTACCATGTATCACACAGACATTTGTCACCTGCACAAAAAAAAGGAAGGGAAATCCAACAGCCGTCATGGAATAGCAGTTGAGTGGGTATGTCATGTATCTGTATGAGGAGCCCGAGGTGATGAGGGTGGCCCTTCACACAATTCCTGTCTGAGCACCCCTGAAAATTGGGATGGGGCTGCAAGGACAATAGAAGGGTGCCGGTGCCAGGAAGCTGGAACTGAAGACCTTTAAATCAGAGCTCTGGTATCAAAAAAGAAGCACAGCAGGGATGGCACCCAGAATACACCAAAGCCAGTATTGAGCAGAACGGGGTCACAAGCCAAGAACAGGAGCAGTTGAGAAGAAGGGAACTTAATCATGAGCAGGATCAAGGTGTGAGCACAGCTTGGCGATGTACTGGCAGCAATATGCGGTAGGCATAATCTTGGATAGAAGGTAACAAAGATAGGCAGCAAACATAGGCAAGAGTAATCCAGAAGCAGGTCTATAACAGGGTCAGACAGGTTCAGGATCAAGAATGATAGGAACTCAAGCTGAAAGACCATTCAGCAATGGTCTCATGCTGGGCCCAAGTTTAAATAACATTTACAAACATTTACAAACTGAAGCTGAATGGTACTTTTACAACCTCATTACTGGGCACTTTTACCTCCTTCCTGCCCAGACCAATTTTCAGCTTTCAGCGCTGTCACACATTTTGAATGACAATTGCGCGGACATGCTACACTGTACCCATAATACATTTTTATCAGTTTTTCCCTACAAATAGAGCTTTCTTTTGGTGGTGTTTGATCACCTCTGGGCTTTTTATTTTTTGCTAAACAAATTAAAAAAGACCCAAATTAAAAAAAACAAAAAAAAAAAAGTTTTTCTTTTTTTTTTGTTATAAGTGTGTTTTCTCCTTCACTGATGAGGAGGCACTAATATGCAGCACTGATAGGCAGCACTGATATGCAGCACTGATAGGTGGTACTGATAGGTGGCACTGATGGGCACTGAAAGGCAGCACTGATGGGCACTGATAGGCAGCACTGATGTGCTCTAATAGGTGACACTGATGAGGAGGCACTGACAACAGGCGTTACTGATGGGCACTGATTGGCATTTGTGGTGGGCACCTTTGATGGGGGCTGCGCTGATAATCAATGCGTAGATCCCCCCCCCTCCCCCCCATCAGGAGAGCCACTGAGCTCTCCTCTTCTCACGCCCTGTCAGCGCGAACTGGGGAAAGCTGATTACCGGCACTTCCTGGTTACTACCGTGATCAGCTGTGATTGGTCACAGTTGAGCACATGGTAAAGCACCTACATCATAGGCTCTTTAACGAGATTGGAGATGCCATGTGTTAGAGCGACACACTGCACAACCAATCGCCGCTCTGTGCGCCCGAGTGGCTTATCCTGCTGGATGTCATATGACGCCCAGGCAGGATAACTGAACCCCCACTCGGCCGTCATTCTGCTATAGGCCAGGTAGGATGTGGTTAAAAGCTTCAACAAAATGCTTTGTCAAAGCTTGCTGTTCACAATGCTCTTATACAAGTTGCAGCCCGTGTGAAAGAGGCCTTAGAATTTTCCAATTATCCTACACTCTTGGGGGTGTCAGACACCTGTGTCCATCATGGTTCCATACTCCAACCCCTACATAACTACAGGACACAGCACTCATAGTGGTCGGATGATGGAACCACAGCAATAGGTTAAGGACGCCAGCATCCGACACACTTGGGAATGTTGAATGCCAAAGAGTCCTACTGAGGGTGCAGCAGTGGAACAGAGGAGGGGTAGAACACAAAAAGCCAGAGAGGAGAGTATACTACTGCTTTTATGCAGGGGACTTACTTTTATTACAGGCATTTACACAGCATTGACAAATTATACAATGCTTTATATACTGAAATTCACATCAGTCCCTGCCCTCAGAGAGCTTACAATCTAAGGTCCCTGTCCTACATACAGTACATACCAGTACTAGGGCCAATCTGGAAAGGAGCCAACTAACCTACCAGCACATCTTTGGAGTGTGGGAGGAAACCAACACAGGCACACAGAGAAAATACAAACTCCATGCAATTAGTGTCCTGACTGGGATTCAAACTGAGGACTTTAGTTTAGCAAGACAAAATTGCTAACTACCAAGCCAAAACTTTCAGTGGAATCTTTATTTAACCTGCCAGGGTCATTTTAAAGACAACTTGTCCAGAGAGAATAATATAGAAGTTGCAATTGCTGACTTTTTTTTTTTTTAAGGTGCAAGCTCCAGGGATGATATCCTTGACCTTGTTTTTCTAGTAAGTAACTGACCTGGGACAACCATCCTTGCTCTCATCCTGATTTTGTCTTTATAGTGGTTTATGGTGGTTTCTATCCCAAAACAAGCATGCAGCCAAAGAAGTGCCAAGATGTGATATGGTCATCCTTGTTTCTGGTCTGTGACCAGCTAATAGTGAAGGAAGGATGACAGTCCCATAGCTTGCATCATCAAAAACAAGCACTGGCAACTTGTAGAATTATGTCCTGCCCGGTTAAAAGGCTTCACAATATTTCACAATATCACTCCCAGCATACGTATGATCTCTACTAACAGTACTTGTCTTGTGCAGCGCCCCCCCCCCCCCCCCCCCCCCGGGACTACTGGGAGCAAAAATGTACCTCCAGGGGCAGGGGGCAAGCTTACATTCACCCCAGGGCTGAATCCATGGCTATAATTGGAAGTTTGAACAGAATATGGGCGCCAGTCACTTTAGGTATTTTTCAATGCTTTAATTATAACTTGATAAAAGTTGTAGAAAAGAGGTTGAGGGGAGGTTTCAGATACCCTTTTTAGCAGATCACTTACAGACTCCTTGAATCAAAGGACAAACAACTTTCTTTCAGCAGATCTTAAAAAACCTGGGTAGGTCTCTCACACAAACCTAGCAACCAGTAAGATGTCTGGATAAGTCTCTCTCACAGACTTAGCAGCCAGTAGATATTTGGATAAGTCTCTCTCACAAACTTAGCAGCCAGGAGCGTATTACCTTGATTAGATTGTAGAGCAGCTTGACAGTACCAGAAACTTTAAGCCGACCCGGCGGTACTGTAAGGGGAGACCAGCCTTCATCCTGGCTCTCTCCAGCAAGGCTCCTCCCCTGGATCTCCTCAGCTTGGCTTGGCTTCTTCCAAACAGGCAAGACAGCCTAGGGACCACCTCTGGACTAGAGGCCCCAGACACGCTTCTGGGCCTACTTGCAGAGCTTGCAGCAACGTAGCCTCAGGCCAGAAAGGCCACGAGGTGAGGACTGACTAGAGCACATGGCCTCTGACCAATAAATACCCCTTCCCAGAACGCACAGTGGCTAGGAACCTCCTACTGGGCTGTTTCCGTATAAAGATTATTCATCACAGCTCAACCTAGTTGTAATTCCCACACTGTCCTGTGGTACCAGTGACACCTACTAGCAACAGTGAGAAATGCACAGCACAGTCAAGTTTATAACAGAACCAAATAAACTATGTATAATCAATCTGAGCTGTTTACAGCTCAGCCAAAAACTAAATTTACACTTTTTTTTACAATTTTAGGAACAGGGGGCTACACTTGCATCCTTGGAATTTTGGTGTAGAGTGGAAGGGGAGGATGTTGAGGGGGGTAGTTTGACGTTGGGGTGCAGCATGGTGCAGTGGCAATAATACACTCAGTCCCAGTGCAATGAAAGAACTTGTATTGAAATAATGCAGAAACAGGTTACAAATAACAGTGAGAAGGCAGCCTAACTGGGAACACTCACAGTTCCAACAGTGTGTAGAGAGCAGGATTCAGCCGAACTGATGCCTGTAGAGAGGGGTAGAATGAGGCCTGGCTGTCTTGTGCCCAAGCAGGCAGATGTCCCGAGAATTTGTGAGTTCTTTGCTTTCCCTCCTCGTCAGGAACTTTTCCCTGCAGCCAGCTCTATCCAAACCTAGTGGGGTACCTGTCCCTACTCTACCACAAAAATGCATGGCAAATCTGGGAGCCAGGGCCTTAAATAGGCTCTGCCTGACCCAAGATGGCTTCTAGAGTCACATAGGGGTGGCAGCATCCAATGGGATAGCTTTCCCAGTGAGCCAGGAAACCATAGAGGAACCATGTTTCTCTTGACTTCTGCTCCAACTGCAGTGCCTCTGCAGAAGAGCACCACCTGCAGTGGAGAAAGTAGACTGCACCTGCCTACAAGTTGGTTGAGTAAGACAGACATATCATTTTGCAAAGAGGACATCAAAATAATGGGGTGCAGCTTCGGTATAAGAGAGGTCACTGAGGTCACTTTAAAGTGGGTGGCAAGGGGGTGGGAAGGTTAAATTCATGGATGGTAGACAGTAGTCCACAGGGTAGTGGCATGACTGTGATGGTGCAGGTGAGAGATGGGATTGCAGTCCAGAAAGGTTATAGTGGTGGAGTAGGCTGTTAGTAGAGGACATATATGGTAGATCCATCTGAGGACTGAGCATGAGGCTGGGGGGGGGGGGGGTTAGGGGGGTAAATCTATGGAATAGCTAGGGCAGTGCATGTGTTTTGGAGGAAATAGAAATTGTGGAGCAGTTCTTTAAACAGGTGCTATCATGGGGGACGAAAGGGTTCACCCTAGGAGGTGCAGGAAGTTATCTTTTTTAGAGCAAAGGAGCGGGAGGAGGACATCTATGGAGGGAAGGATGGTTTGCCAAAAAGAGCTCTAAGTTTGGGGGTTGTATGGGACTCACAATGTCCCTTGTATTATTCCATTAATAATCTTTTTCTTGTTTCCATTATAGCATTGTACATAGCATTCGAAGGGATCCAAATCAGTTGGGGGTGTTTTACAGCTATCCTATGTCACTCTACAGCACGTACCAGCTCTTCATCAATGTTATCAACTCACCGGCCAACTACGCCGTAGACCTGCCAGTCATGTATGGTGTGATATATTTCCCCTTCACCTTAATTTCCATCGTCATGATGCTAAACCTAATAATTGCCATGATGGCAGATACCCATTGGAGGTTTGCGCAGGAGAGAGATGAACTGTGGAGGGCCCAGGTCAGTTGAAAATAAGGCATTATGGTTAAAGCAACAAGAGCTGACTCATGCATTATACATATAACAGGTGCACATAATATTTCAGGGAAGTGTGTTTGCATTGAGTGCGGAAATTTCTAAAAAATAGAAAAACTAAAAAGAATTTGTAGACGTGTTATTTTTTAGTCCTGACTATAATAAAGAAAATGTGTAAAGACCCACTATGCATTAAACCTTTTGCTGCTACTGCCACTGCCAAACCAATTGTGGTGGGGGCATATAAACAACAAACACACGGCTGTAAGTCTGTTTAGAACTTTTTTTTCCTGACTAGAACCTAGGTACAGCCTCCTGATCACTGTTACATGCTTAGGAATGTGTCATTTCTTTTCCCCTTGCCATGTGTCTCTGGCCTACTAGGCCCTTTTGGGTGCCCGGGACCTCTATGGCAGGTGTCAGGATAGAGAGTGGCAGGAGATTAGTGAACATCTGTTCACTGATCTCCCCTGGGTAGTATATGAACCTGGAAGCACTCAGCTCTGAGTACTTTCTAGTTCAAAGCTGTCAAACCCTAGCTGCTCTTTCCCAGGAAGAAGCACAGAAGTACAGTTTGTGCTGAATCAGCTTCAACACAGTGCAGAGGTGATATTAGAAGTATAATAGAGCACTGATGTCTACATAAAGAGAACCGGTTGCCTGCTCTGTGCTCTTATGTGAGAGGCTTGTCAGCACCCTTATAATAGCAATAAAGTTAAGTTAAAAAAGAAAAAAAAAGGTCTAAAAATTTAAGCTTTTATTATGTTTTGTAGCCTACTAAACTAACTAGTATATTCATTTCTACCATACAGCTTGCTGCAACCACAGTGATGCTGGAGAGTAAACTTCCTCAGTACTTTATACCTCGCCTCTGTGTTTGTGGATCAGAATACGGGCTTGGGAACCGCTGGTATTTTAGGTATTATACATTTTTATTTCATTTTGCTTATCTTGTTTTGATTTTTTTTAATGCCTGCAGCTATCAGATGTTAAAGTGAACCTTGCACCACATTAAAGCACTTTGTTTTTTTCACCTACAGGTAAGCCTATAATAAAACTTACCTGTAGGTAAAATGAATATCTCCTAAACGTGCACAGTTCAGGAGATATTCACCCTGCATGCAGTAACCTGTGCCTCTTTAAGTTCAACTCTGCAAATTAAACAACTATACAATCCTGCGCTACTGTTTGGAGAAATATATATATTAGCTAAAGCTGCTGCTAGGCACTAAACTGACTCTATCCCTTCATAAGGGTAGTCAGTAATCATAGGTAAACAAAGTTGTTCCAGTGTCCCTTATTGTTCAGTGTTCTTAAACCATGCTTCTTAAATTAATTTCATGGACTATAATACACCTCCTTCAGCTGCTCCCAAATGGTGCTCACACCCAACAGAATGTGCACTCACCGAAACTTTGTGACCCTCTTATGTTAATAAGTGGGTCTACACCAGCTCTTTTTATGCTTCTCCTTCCAGCCACTTTTCTGGTCACTCCTCTCCTCCAGATCTTTAATTCAGCTGTAAATCCTCCTTTCTTTAGTCCTCAGTGAATAAAGAAAGGAAGATTTACAGCTAAGGAGTGATCAGAAAATGGCTGGAAGGAGAAGAACTAAAGAGAGCTGGTGTAGACCAACTTACTAACCTAAGAGGGTCACAAAGTTTTGGTGAGTGCACACCCTATTAGGTGTGAGCATTGTTTGGCAGCACGGAGTGAAGGAGGTGTAGTCCATTCCATTCATTTAACATGCACGGTTTAATAACACTATTAAAAAATGAGGAACACTGACAAAACTTTGTTTAAAGGAGCATGATTGTGTATTTGGGAATGTCATAGCACAATAAAATATAAAAACTGTTATTATATGAACTTTACGGATTTTTGAAGTATTCACTTTATTCACATTTGATGGTCACTATTGGTACAACCTACTCTAGTAGAGCGTGTAATGTATAGCACTTTTAGGGAATAAGGAAGGCACTTTTGGGTAGATTTAATAAAACCGGAGAGTACAAAATCTGGTGCAGCTGTGCATGGTAGCCAATCGGCTTCTTACTTGGCTTGTTCAATTAAGCTTTGACAATAAAACCTGGAAGCCGATTGGTTTCTCAGCAGAATTGCTCCAGATTTTGCACTCTCCAATTTTTGTAAATCAACCCCTATGCTACTTTAGTGCAGCACTTCTTTCTATACTTACCAACACTTCAAATTAGCATTTCATGAAAGAAAATACAGAGGTGCCCATGAGAACCCTTTGAACAACTGAAGATGAAATTGCTATACTTAACCGTATGGGACTCCATTTTCAGGTCTACTATAAGCTCTGTGCACTATTCCTTCAATAGTCATGTAGTATTTATTCCTCAATTTATCTGGTGCAATATCTTGAAATAGGTCTTTAAAATCAGTCTTGCACCTACATTGTGTGATCTGTAGGCCAAACATTCTCAACCAGGGTTCTGTGGAGCCATAGGGTTCCTTCAGTGGTTGCTAAGGCTCTATTCATACTAATGCGTTTTTTGATGCATTTTGCAGAAATACAGGGAAACTTTTATAACATCGGTTCCAAGGAACATCAGTGATGATCCGCCCTGTGAATATCCGCTTGCTCAGCGGAGATCGCTCCGCCGATCCCCGCTGAGCAGGAAAATGACAGGTGCAGCGACGGACCTGTCAGAGCGCCGCTCTCCCCTATGGGGGATCGGGTGATGACGGACCGTAGAGTCCGTTGTCACCCGATCCGATAACGGATGGAAAAGTAGGTTTTTCCTCCGTTACACTTTTTTGGATCGGAGCGGGTCGGATGTCAGCGGACATGTCACCACTGACATCCGACGCTCCATAGATGTCTATGGAGGGTCCGTTCAGGTCCGCCTAAAAAACTGACAGGCGGACCTGAACAGACAGTCCGTGTGAAAGAGGCCTATGAGAGACAAAATGTGGAAACAAATCCAGACAATCACATTGTCTGATTTTTAAAAAAAATTATTTGCAAATTATGGTGGAAAATAAGTATTTGGTCACCTACAAACAAGCAAGATTTCTGGCTCCCACAGACCTGTATCTTCTTCTTTAAGAGGCTCCTCTGTCCTCCACTCATTACCTGTATTAATGGCACCTGTTTGAACTTGTTATCAGTATAAAAGACACCTGTCCACAACCTCAAACAGTCACACTCCAAACTCCACTATGGTGAAGACCAAAGAGCTGTCGAAGGACACCAGAAACAAAATTGTAGACCTGCACCAGGCTGGGAAGACTGAATCTGCAATAGGCAAGCAGCTTGGTGTGAAGAAATCAACTGTGGGAGCAATAATAAGAACATGGAAAACATACAAGACCACTGATAATCTCCCTCGATCTGGGGCTCCACGCAAAATCTCACCCCGTGGGGTCAAAATGATCACAAGAACGGTGAGCAAAAATCCCAGAACCACACGGGGGGACGTAGTGAATGACCTGCAGAGAGCTAGGACCAATGTAACAAAGGCTACATCAGTAACACACTACGCCGCCAGAGATTCAGATCCTGCAGTGCCAGACGTGCCCCCCTGCTTAAGCCAGTACATGTCCGGGCCCATCTGAGGTTTGCTAGAGAGCATTTGGATGATCCAGAAGAGGATTGGGAGAATGTCATGTGGTCAGATGAAACCAAAGTAGAACTGTTTGGTAGAAACACAACTCGTCGTGTTTGGAGGAGAGAAAATGCTGAGTTGCAACCAAAGAACACCATACCTACTGTAAAGCATGGGGGTGGCAACATCATGCTTTGGGGCTGTTTCTCTGTAAAGGGAACAGGACGACTGATCTGTGTACATGAAAGAATGAATGGGGCCATGTATCGTGAGATTTTGAGTGCAAACCTCCTCCCATCAGCAAGGGCATTGAAGATGAAATGTGGCTGGGTCTTTCAGCATGACAATGATCCCAAACACACCACCCGGGCAACGAAGGAGTGGCTTCGTAAGAAGCATTTCAAGGTCCTGGAGTGGCCTAGCCAGTCTCCACATCTCAACCCCATAGAAAACCTTTGGAGGTTTGGAGGAGTCCGTGTTGCCCAGCGACAGCCCCAAAACATCACTGTTCTAGAGGAGATCTGCATGGAGGAATGGGCCAACATACCAGAAATAGTGTGTGACAACCTTGTGAAGACTTACAGAAAACGTTTAACCTCTGTCATTGCCAGAAAAAGATATATAACAAAGTATTGAGATGAACTTTTGATATTGACCAAATACTTACTTTCCACCATAATTTGCAAATAAATTCTTTCAAAAATCTGACAATGTGATTGGATTTGTTTCCACATTTTGTCTCTCATAGTTGAGGTATACCTATGATGACAATTACAGGCCTCTCTCATCTTTTTAAGTGGGAGAACTTGCACAATTGGTGGCTGACTAAATACTTTTTTGCCCAACTGTATATCCAAATATATATGGACCAAACTGTATACTGCGGCATGGAAGCTGCCATAGGTGTGCGCAGCCTATTGCATTAGGGTGTGCACCCCAAAGCTCCAACACATATGCATTTGACATATTTACTGGCCTTTTCCCTGCTCTCCATCCTGAAACAATGGGAGGAAGGGGGAGAAAGGGAGCACATGGGGGACCCGGGCAACAGAAGGAAGAGAAACAGGGAAAGGAGGGGTGGCATATATTAGTACCAATCCCCTATATTTTCCTCCTGTGGCAGCTGAATGTTGACAAAAGGGAGAGGAGGAGAAGCCTACTTTCAACTGCTGCAGGAGGAAAATACAGATCGGTTCCACAAAATTCCACCCCTGCCGCCTCTCCTGTCCAGGTTCTGAGGATCGGCAAGAAAGGATTGCGTTTTACCCGTCACCTGCCCACCATTGACAGGTTGCCAACTCCAGGATTAGGGTTTGCCCAGGCACACCTGACACACCCCTTGCGCACGCCTATGGCAGCCGCTCTGCGCTGGCTCACATACCTAGTACGATTAGCTGCAGCACAAACCAATCAGCGGATGCCGGCTGCTGATTGGTCGTAGGCACCCGACAATCGGCTCCGGTAATTGCCGAAGAGAGCCCTGTGTATGTAAACAAACACTGCTCTCTTCTGACAGCAGCAATGTGCTATTTTTATCTCCCTGCAAAGCAGGAAGTATAAAACAGCATACAGTAACACTGGCTAAGCACACAGTTAACCCTTTGATCACCCTAGATGTTAACCCCTTAAAGCAAAATTTCCAGCTGCAAAATATTTTTTTTTTTTAAAGTCAGCAGCTACAAACACTGTAGCTGCTGACTTTTAATAAGGACACTTACCTGTCCAGGGATCCTGCGATGTCAGCCCCCCGAAGCCGATCCATCCATCGGATCGGGTGCAGGCGCCACCATTCCAACTAAGAGAAACCGGCCCGTGGAGCCTTCAGGCCTCACTAACGGTTTCCAACTGCGCATGCGCTAGTCGCGCGGCGCTTTCTGAATTGCCTCATCATCTTCTGGGACACACAAAGGTCCCAGAAGGCAGCGGGGGGAGAAGAGGACACGACACATTGGGCCGCGGCGAGGCTGGGGGGGAAGTACACAAGGTACTTCATAAAAGGTAAGGGGAAAAAAATAAACATTTTCCAAAATCGAGTGGTGGAGGGGTAGTCATTCCTTTATGACAAAGTTGTAAAAGTGGGTGGAACTCCACTTTAAGCCCGTGTCATTAGCACAGTGACAGTGTATATTTTTAGCATTGATCACTGTATTTGTGCCATGGGTTTCCAAAAAAGTGTCAAAAGTGTCTGTTAGTGTCCGATTGTCCATTGGAATATCGCAGTCCCGCTATAAGTCGCTGATCGATGTCATCATTACAAGTAAGAAAAACCAAAAAAATAAAAACATCCCATAGTTTGTAGACTACGTATAACTTTTGCGAAAACCAATCAATATACGCTTATTGGGGGTTTTAAAAAAAAAAAAAAATGTAGCAGAATATTATTGGCCTAAATTGATGAAGAAATTTGATGTTTTACTTTTTTTTTGGGATATGTTTTATAGCAGAAAGTAAAAAAAATGTATTTTTGTACATTTTATTTGGGTACAGCATCGCACAACCATGCAATTGTCAGTTAAAATAACTCAGTGTCGTATCGCAAAAAATGGCCTGGTCATGAAGGTGGTAAATCTTCTGGAACTGAAGTGGTTTACATGCGTTGTGTTGTGCGGCTTGATTTGGGAGGTACCTCACCAAAACCCTCCGTGGTATTTATGAGGTCAGCGTTGGGATGATTGTCTGGAGTTTGGAGAAATTGTCCTTCACATAACATGCAGGAAAAGTCATGATTGAACGCAATGTTCAGGCTTGGTACGCAGATCATGTATTATTGATGACGCCTTGACTACTTGGATGGAAGACATATACCGTATACACTCATATTATGTAATGGTGACCTTAATTTCATAAATAAATAAAGTCTATAAAAAAATGATGAGGCGGCAGCTTAGCGTTGTCATCACCCACCTCCTAAATTACCATGGGTAACCCAACCATGTGCAGCCTATAGTGTAAAAAATATATATATGTATTATAGTGTACAATATGTATAACATAGTCCTAGTGTACAGCATGTATATGCATATATATATATATATCTATATATATATAGATATATATATATATATTATAGAGTATAACATAGCCACAGTATATATATATATAAATGTATATATTAGATATGAACATAGCCCCAGTGTACACCATATACAATAACAGAGACACCAATCCATAACCATAAAACCACATCTAGATGTCCATAGATAGCCCATAGCAACCAGGAGGATTCCATAGCAACAATAGAAAAACATAAGTCATCCCCACAGTATACGCCAGACTGAATGTACAATACATATATACAATGATCATATTCCCCACAGAGAAGTAAATATAAAAAAATGTGATCTAAATGCACTTTGGGAATATAGACATGTGCACTTCCGAAAAATTTGTTCGTATTTGTTTCATTCGTTTATTTTTTTTGTTTTTTGGGTCATTAGTTATGATCGAAATTCGTTATTTCGAATAAATTCGTAACTTCAGAAAAATTTGAATTAGTTATGTTCCATTCGTTTAGATGCGGTATTCATAAATTCGAAAATTTGTAAATTCGAAAATCTGAAATAATAACTAACTAACTAACTAATAATAATTAACTATTAAATTATAGGTATTGGAATTTCCTTTCAAATTTGAACATAATGAATACGAATTTATCCGAAGCTACGAATTGTCAGAAATAAGGAATACCACATCTAAACGAATGGAACGTAACAAATGAATAATAATAAATAATAATAATATTAATATTGTTTATTGTTATTAATGTGTTGTGATAAATACGTATTCGTTACGTTCACTAACAGACAAAATGAAAGGAAATTCCAATACCTATAATTTAATAGTTAATAATAGTTATTACTAGAAAATGCATTTCCTAGAGAAAATGCGTGGGAATGCTGAATCGCTGAATTGCTAAAACGGCCTCCATCAAAACTGCCCCATCATATTGCCACCATCAAAATTGCCCCCATCAGAATTGCCCCATCAAAACTGCCACCATCAAAACTGCCCCATCAAAATTGTCCCCATCAAAACTGCCCCATCATATTGCCACCATGAAAACTGCCCCATCAGAATTGCCCCATCAAAACTGCCCCATCATATTGCCACCATCAAAACTGCCCCATCAGAATTGCCCCATCAGAATTGCCCCATCAAAACTGCCCCATCATATTCCTCTACCATAAATCAGTACATGGTGTGTCTGTCCCCTCCCCCAGGCTCTGTAATCAGAGCTGAGATGCTCCAGCCGCCTCCCCCACCGCCCATCACTGTGTATAACAGAAGCTTTGGTAATCATGGCAACAAAAGCAACACAGTACACTTTGTTTAATCGATAAAGAGAAGGATTTGAAGCATGCTCTCATTGACTTCAATGTTAAAAAAAGTGTTAAAAAGCTTAATATTTTAAAAAGTATAAATAGTAGAAAAAAGCTGAAGAAGTCCCATCATTAGATGAAAGAGCTGAACATTTTAAAAGTTGAATGTATGCAGAAGTTACGCAGAGCCAAAAAACGTACGGAATAAAATTAAAATTAAAAATAAATAAAAACGAATAACAATAGTGGGACTGCTGAAGCAGTCCCACTACTTAGTTAGTTATTATTTCGGGTTATGGAATTTTCGGGTTTTTATATTTTCGGATTTACGTTCTTATTTTCGGATTTTCGTTCTTTAGAATTTTCAGATTTTCACATTTTCAAATATACAAATTTACGAAATTTCAGAAAAATTTGTTAAACGGGTTTTCGTTAATTTGAATATTTCCGAATTAACGAATTTGTAGACTTTCAACGAAAAATACGAATTCGGAACAAAATGAATTGCACATGTCTAAATATGATTAATATAGGACCGGTGTGGTGTACGCTTTAAAAAAACTTTAACTAAACACACAGGACCCCATCATTTGTCCTCTTATGCAGGTTGAGCTTGCCAGTAAATCCCAACCTTGGTTTGAAAACTAACAGTTCAATATAGGTAAAGAAAATAAATAAATAAATTAATTAATTAATTCTCACTGTTTTCTATAGATGGCATTAAAAATATTTAATTCGTATAACATTATCACCACAAGGAAGTAAGAAATTCTCATTTACTTGGAAATAAATGTTAGCTATATCAGATTGTTATTTAATAATACAGTAGGCTGATGGCAGAAATATAAGGCTCTCTCTAATCAATAAGGATTGTTTTTGCACCTGGCAGACCTGAGCAATCAAGCAAGAGCAACCGATCAACCAACTGTCATCCTAGGGAATTTAAACCTATGCAGTAGATAGGCAGATGGAGGTGATGCCTGGCAGTTACATGACCGATGACATCATAGAGCAGCCTGCTGTTGGAGTTATGTAGGAGTATTTTCAGCCCAACTGCCAGAACTTCAGTTTTCATTGAAGGTGAAGGTTGTGTTCTTGATGAGCTCCTATAAAGAGTTTATTCTTTCGAAAATGAACCGCGTATTCAAAATAAATAGATATATTCCTCGATCAACCATCAGAAAGGAACCTACAGAGAACAGAAAAAGCATGGAAATTAAACCCCACACCAGTAGAGATTCTACTGAAACTGCCCATCAAAATCAGACATTTTGTGGGCGGGTTGGGGCTCTTTTCCAACGTCTGTTCCATCATAAAAAGAAGAAGAAATCAGTTAGGGATTCAGAAGGTAACATTTATGATCCATAAAGCATACACACTGGCTGAACTAGATTTATTTTATTTAGAGGCGTTACACTGGGGGAGATTTACTAAAGCTGGAGCACACAGAATCAGTTACAGCTGTGCATAGAAACCAATCAGCTTCTAGTTTTTTTTTTTTTTTTTTTTTTTTTTTTATCAAAGCTTAATTAAACAAGCTGAAGTTAGAAGCTGATTGGTTTCCATGCACAACTATACCAGATTCTGATTGCATCAGTTTTAGTAAACATCACCCATTGCATATTCTTATTAGTGAACAGCAGCTTACAGACCAAACCCCTAATTATAGCCCCCTATTCCTATTGAATGTTCTTATTGGTGAATAGCCATTGTACCACTCCCCTAATTATAGCCCCCTATTCCCATTGGTGGCCATGGCTTATATTACACCCAATCACTGATGGCTTACTGTACTTTGGATGCTGTTCTCTTCTCTTTATTAGAGACAAAAGCGGCAGTTTATGGGGGAGGGAAGTTCTACCTAACTGCCCAGCACTCCCATCTTCTCCAGGGCACCAGAGGTATCAGACAACAGATAACCCATCAGTCCTGGGCTTGTGATCTGCGTTATCTGAGCTCTCCTATAGAAGCCCCCACCTGGTGCCATTTAATGGGTTGTGTTTGGTGATGGTACCGCCTGCCAAATGCAGCTCATTTGTTTTTTCTGCCGCAGTGCGTTTGCCTATATGGTAAATAGCCACATTAACTTGCAACTTGGCAGTTGGGGGGGGGGGGGGGGTAAGACCACTGCTCAATTGCCTATTTTTACCAGTCCCCCTGCCACTTGTCTAAATGAAGCATATTTGCCTGAAAAAGGATATACAATTAATTTGTGTGCAGTGTTGCATAGCAGAGTAATTGTCACTCAAACTATCACAGCTCTGAGAAATAGTAATGGAGGAGTATTGCTGTCTAAGTCCAGGTTCACACTGACTGTGGGAATGAACTAATTAATTCCCGCATGTCAGTCCCGATTTCGGGGGCGATTTCAAAAACATCTGTGCGGGTTTCTGGAAATCGCACCCCGAGATCCTCAAAAGTAGTACAGAAACTACATTTGGAAATTAGTGCCGCACCGGATTAGGACGATGCCATTTCCGGCAATTGCCGCAGATTTGGCATGCGATTTGACATGTCAAATCGCACCACTGTGAACCAGGGCTAATACTCAGGTGGTTAAAGTGTATCTAAAGCCCATTTTTTTATTTAGATTTTGGTTAATAAAGTGTTAAGAGGTTAGAAGCCCAATCAACTCTTTATTGCCCCACCCCTATATTTGTCCTGGTGGCCTTTATCCCAGCAATAGAAAATAGCAGAAATGTAAAGCATTCTTTAGTCTATAAGTGGTGTGCAGGTGCCAGGGCACAGACACCAGTTCCAACTGTAGCCAATAAGACCCCTTTCACACTGGGGCGCTTTGCAGGCGCTACAGCGCTAAAAATAGCTCCTGGAAAGCGGAGCCGCTGCAGTCTCTCCAATGTGAAAGCCCTGAGGGCTTTCACACTGGAGCAGTGCGCTGGCAGGACGCTAAAAAAAGTCCTGCTAGCAGCATCTTTGGAGCGGTGAAGGAGCAGTGTATACACCGCTCCTGCCCATTGAAATCATTGGGGCAGCGCGGCTGTAGCGCCGGCATAGCACTGCTGCAGCAGTGCTTTGCGGTGGTTTTAACCCCTTCGCGGCTGGTTTTTAACCCTTTCTCGGCTGCTAGTGGGGGTAAAAGCACCCCGCTATCGGCCGAATAGCGCCGCAAAATTGACGGTAAAGCGCCGCTTTAGCGCCGACGCGCCCCAGTGTTAAAGGGGCCTTACAGCCTTCCTATACATTATAAACATGCATGAGCGATGTGACAGTTGGAAGTACATTTATAGTACCTTTCAAATATACACATTTAAAAAAAAATCCATCTCTGTATACTGTAAGCTGCTGTAGCACTTTTTTACATTAAACTCACAGCATCGTCTGCACACCAGCTGAAAGCTCAAATCAGGCTTCTGGTGATGGTGTCCACACTGACTGTTCAAATTAGGGAGAGGCGGCACAGAAGGGGTGATTGACAGCATTACATCTGCTGTCTTTCCCATTTGAAGCTCTGACAGTGTCATATTACATTTAGCATTGTTGGATTGAGCAGGTTCAGTCTTCTTTTGAGCCTAAACTTATTTAATTTCATTAAAGGGGTTTTTATAAATATAACAAACATGCCTATACTTACCTCCTCTGTGCAATCATTTTGCTCAGAGCAGCCCTGATCCTCTTCTGGGGTGCCCTGCTGGGGCTCCAAGCCCCTCCTTTTCTTTGGGTGCCCCCATGGAAATCCGCTTTTTCACTGGGGGGCACCCGTGCAAGCTCCCTCCCGAGTTCCACTTCTGCTTCCATTGACAGAGACAGTGGGACTTGGGCCCCACCCCCGCTCCCGTGTCACTGAATTTGATTGACAGCCCCGAGATTCAATGGCTCCTGCTGCTATCAATCTGTCCAATGAGGCTGGAGCTGCAGCACAGAAGTTTTTTTACCTTAATGTATAGAATACATTAATGTGGAAAACATTGAGACTTTACAACCACTTTAAGAAAGAGTGGTGATGGGTTAGAAGCCCTGTCAGATTATTCTTGCTGTGGATTTCACCTCTATATTTGTCCTGATGACACAGAAACAAGAAGTGAGGTATGATCCTAAACTTTGGATCTGTCACCAGGACTGGGGATCAGTTCCAGTGGGGATCCCTATTCTGGTAACAACTGCATAAGAGGGGAATTTCTCCTCACTTTGTAGGGATTTCCTCGCAATTCATGTTGCATCGCCAGGGCAGGAATAGAAGTGAAATTTCCTCAGTGGAGCACAGATGGCAAAAAATTATTTGACAGGGTTTTTAACCCTTTCCTGCTCTAGTTTTGGCTATACATACACATTACTAAAAAAATAAAATAATAAAAAAAATAATAATAATGATAAATAAATAAATACCACTTGATTTTGATTGAATTGAAATTAATTTAAAAATGTCAGCCATACAATTATGATTTAATACTGTTCAGCCAGTCTTGCGGTTTCTTTTGTTAGTTGATAGTCTAGAATGACAAATATATGAAAGGAAGGTAACTGAATTATGTTTTTCCCCTCCAGATATAAATGTGATCCCGCCTGCTGTCACCAGAGACAATGTGACCGCCTCGGTAAACAAGATCAAGACTGCTGGCAGCAGAGAAATTGTGCACACCTCAGAAAAGAAGACTGAGGCTACCATCGGCACCGAACATGTGCACACCACAAAAATCAAGACTGAGGCTACCAGTGGCACAGACAGTGCTACAAGTTGTGCTTGTCTTCCAAGAAGGAAGTACAGACTTAGAAGGAAGAAGTGCGTTCCTCCACCGACCACCCAGGAGGAACCTGCAGAGGACAGGCCCCACACCAGAGAATTTGTCCCACAGGGCTCCACCCCTAAGGGCAAACATCATCTATTCTTTGGATGGGGCAAGGGTTTTCATTGTCCTCCATTCTGTTGTCGTACAAAAGTCGATACAGAATATAAACATGAAAAAGACAGTGTTCCCACCTTGATAGGCCAGGCTGAGACAACAAGCAGCTCACTATTTGCAAAGACTGTGGCTGCACCAATAGATGGGCTACAACTCAGCATCCCTACAAACACAGTGATTTTCCCAGAAAGCAGAATTAAGGTCACCGCTACTGCGGACAATGAGTTGGACCAAAAGAGCACAATCTCTTCCACCAAAGACATTGTGGAGACTGTGCCCACCCCTACAGATAGGACTGAATCCACAACCACTACAGAGAGTGACCCCAGCTCAGACAGTATCTACTTTACAGCAGATGAGCTGGAGTTCACTACGTCTATAGAGACTTTGGTTGAGCCAAAAGACAGGATAGAGATCCGCATCCCTACAGAGACTGTGCCTATCCCAGAGAGCGGGATTGAGATCAACGCTATTACAGACCATGAGTTCGACCAAAAAAGCACAATCCCATCCACCAACACCAAAGACATTGTGGAGACTGTGCCCACCCTGGCAGATAGGACTGCATCCATAACAGGGAGTGACCCCATCTCAGGCAGTATCTCTGTTAAAGCAGATGAGCTGGAGTTCACCAGGGCTATAGAGACTGTTACTGGGCCAAAAGATAGGATAGAGAGCAGTTGCTCTACAGAGATTGTGCCTATCCAAGAAATCAAGACTGTGGATACCAAAGGCACAGGCAATGCACCAGATGGTGCTGTTCTTCCTAGAGGAAAAATTAGAAGAGATGATTTAACTCATCCACTAATCACCCCAGAGGAACTTGAAGAGGACATGTCCCAACCCAGGGAAGAATCTGTCCAACCTTTCCAGCAGAGTTCCACCTCTGCGGGCAGAGGTCAGCCAATCGTTAGCAGAGTCAAGGCTTTATTCTGGAAAAAGATTAGAAAGGATACTTCCAAAGGTAAGAATTGTTAACAATATGACATATGAGTTGGCTGAACAAGAACAATTTTTTTTTTAGCGAGATGTTGCATATTGGTGCCATAGGATCTATAAATCACAAGACCCCAAAGGAATTTTTTTATGTTCATCTAAATGATGAACAGCAGTTTATATAGTGCACCCTAATTATAACCTTTATGGTATACCACCTGTCTCAGTGGTCACCCCGAAGTATCTACTATAACCCTGTATTGCTGGTGGGTGTTTGATTCCCCTAATATGCGTCCCTTTTAACTAGTTTTTCAGAGGTGCCTCTTTTAAAAGCTTTCTTTACATGGTCCTTAGTGAAAAAAAAAATTATCTATTGTGTATGCTGTTAGTGGAGGGACAATGCCCTTTAAAAAAATTGCCCTTAAAGTATAAGTTTACTTTTAAAGAACCTGTCCATTAACAAATCCCCCCAGCCCCAGTCCCCCTGTTTAATACCATCCTGCAGTATACGGCTCACCCATAGGCACGATTGAGTAAAATGTAGTCACTTCGCAATCTACACTTGTTCAGTTAACTTTATTTGTACTTGGAAAAACTCAATTAAAAATCATTGAAATAAACATAGATGAAGGTAAACTAATTCTTTTTTTTTTTCCTCTTTAGAAGTCAGCCAGATCCAGTCCAATGTTCCTGCTCCTCTGACTCCAGAAAGCTTCATTTATTATAAGATTCTTGGAGAGGGAATGTTTGGGAAGGTAAGTGATCAGATTTACAGATTCACATGCATATAACAGATAGGGACATTGTATAGAAGGGAGGCATGATAACTCGCTTTAAGGCTAGATTCACACAGTTGGGGTGTTTTATCACCTGTTATAGTTGTGCCATAATGTGCCATAATGTGCATCATGTTAAGCCAGCCCATTCATTTAAATGGACAGCCTAATGCTCCAAGATTCACCAGAACAGGTGCAATAGTCGGTTGTGTTGGGTGCCATTAAAGTAGAATTCTAGCCTAAATCTAACTAGCCTTAAAAATGTATATACTTACCTATTTTCAGCTTGCTCTGGTCTATTTATCTGATCCCCTGTGTCAGTGGCAGCTGCAGGGGGAGGAGGGAGCGCTTGACAATGGCTGACAATGCCTAGAAGCAGTGACGCCACCCAAGGCTCCTATGTCCCAGCCGTTGTCGGTGCTCCTTCCTCTACACTGCAGCTGGCTGTCATAGGGGAGCATAAGTATTAGGAAGGGTAGTACGCATTTTTAAGGCTAGTTAGGTTTAGGCTGGAATTCTACTTAAAGAATGAACGGCAGCTCACAAATGCACATAACGTGTTTTTGCACTTTGTAGTTGCCTCAACGCAACAGTGTGAACACAAGTTCAAGGAAATAGCTGAAAAGCAGTTTCTTTATGAAGATAAAGTATCCTTATTAAGGTTGGGTTACACTGTATTTGCATTTGGGCACTGCGTTGCCATTCATTCTAAGTGGCACTTCAATTCGCGGTATGGCACTACCACTGTATTACAAGAAATAATGCATGCACCATTTTGATGCATATGGTGCATTACACAGCCCCTAAAAAATGCATTCATGTTAATGCACTAAAACAGTGTGGTTCCAGCCAAAAGCTCTAATGCCATGTTTTAATGTACAGTAACACAAGACAGGGATGGGTGGCAAGGGGTTTCACTCTCCCTGGTGAATTTTCCACCTAATTTACATTGCAGACAATTTGTTCGCTTTCAGAGGGTGGGTGGAGATGGGAACTCCAGTGGATATATTTCACCACGGGAGACCTTGTCATGGCATATTTATAGCTAACCCAAAAAAGAACTATCATGGGTGGGTGAGATGACCTTCATTAATTGACAATACTAATATCCTATTATTCGTTCTCCTTCAGGTACTTGTGGCATCGCATCCTTCGACTGATCAGCTACTGGCAATAAAAATAGCCATAAAACCTCCCTGGCCTCTTGAACGAATTTTGGTAGAACGGCAAGTCATGGAAGCGACGGAAGGGAGAAGGTTCTTCCTGCAATTATTTGCTACTTTCCAGAAAGAGGTAAGCAACTTTATCTTTTATTTATTTTGGTGGCATTTTAGGAGAGAATCAATTTGAATATCACATCCCCCTACCCCTAAAAGCTATCCAACCACTTTTGTTGGTAAATGTTAGTCAACTGGACTGGTTCTATAATCTTGAAGAGTTTTGATGGGCATCCAAGAATGTCATTTGGTTCTTGCTGCTTGGAAAAGGAGCATAACATCTTCAGCATCCCAGAACAAGCCTTGATGTGACTATTTCTAGCTATAAAATGTCCTAAATAAATGAGACCCTTCACAGACATGTTGCAAAATTTTTCACTGAAAGTCTCCAAAGACAAAGGTGAAGGGTTGAATATGGACTCTCATAGTGAATAATGAATGCATTGTAATTTTTGTCTGTTTTATCTGTTTTATCTTCCAGGGGTTACTTTTCTATGTCATGGAGTATGTAAATGGTGGAACCCTGAAAAAATTCATACAAAAGAGGAAACCTCTGGATAAAGACACCATAAGGTAAGTCCTTGACAATGGGGCTATTTGGGAGTGGGGAGGGAGGTAGAATGTACAATTTGTAGACAGATCACTTTAAAGCGTTGGGACTTCTGTATTAAGGGGGATGATGGGGTATGCCTGCTTTACCTAGCTACCCCCAAGTACACTTGTGGGGTGCCTTGCTCCTAAATTTTAATTTTACTAAATACAGAGGGAGTAGGGAAGGAGGATAACTGACATGTCAACCAACACCATTTGGCCAGAATTTGTACCCTGACCAAAGTAGTCTTCCAAAAGTCATGGGAGGGACTCATAGACCTGAGATCGCAGTTTCATCTTTTCAAAAATATATTCTAATATCCATGGGTAGCTTTAAACTGATATTACCTATGGGATGAGATTCAGGAAGATCTAACTATTGTATAGCTGACACCCCTAAATAAGACAACAGTTATTTCTTTAGTACTTAGAAACTTTTACAATAATAACTCATAAGGGTTTGTTTATGGCCAAATAAAAAAGTAATATGCATGTAAAACATTTGAATATCCCTATGGAAACATTTTGTTAAAATGATTTAGCAATATGCAACACTTCTTCAAAAATAAACCTATTGCCAGTAGCATTAGGATCAGGTTATATTAATGGGGCCTAGGTTAATATAGGTCAAGTTGTTCACTAAAATATCTTTGTCTCTTTTTCCATTAGGTTTATTGCTGCTGAGCTGCTGTGTGCAATACAATTTCTTCATTCCAGGGACATCGCACATTGGTAAGAAATTGATCCATCATATTTTATTGTTCCAGCTTTTTGGTCTCCAAACTGTGGCATGCAGGCCAGATGCGGCCCTTTGCTTGCCTTTATTCAGCCCTTAGGGCACTATTCCTTCCATTGACACCAACAATGGGACACTATTCCTCCCACTAGTACCAACGATGGGGTATTATTCCTATGTAGGTGCACTATTCCTCCCACTGACACCAAAGATGGGGCACTATTCCTTACACTGATACCAGCAATAGGGCTTTATTCCTCCCACTAGTGCCAACAATAGGGCATTATCCCCCCCATTTAATCAGATGATGGGGCCCCATTCCTCCCACTGATACCAATGATGGGACACTATTCCTCCTACTAGTGCCAACAATGGGGCATTATTCCTTCCACTGACACTAACAACGAGGCATTATTCCTCCCTCTGACAATAACAATGGGACACTATTTATTTCTCTAATACCACTGATGGGACCCTATCCCTCCTCTACAATGTAAATTTTATATGCAGGGTATACACGGACAGTTTTTTAATTTTTTTGTACAACCAGAAAAACAGATCCCCACATCCACACGCTAGGCTATTGTATTCTGACAGCAGGGACTCCCCTCCATCAGCATACACAGATCAATGCTGCAGCCATTAGCTGATCAAATGCTGGTTTTCTAAAAGGACTGTTCAACAGAAGGTTTTGAACAGACAGCAGTACACACAGAGCGAAATTCCCCCTGTTCAGATTTTCAGTCCGTGTATATCAGCCTTTACTCCCATTACCCACCAAGCCTGAAGCATTGTTTTAACTGGGGCATTTTCTACTCTCACTGGCCACAGTCCACCTCTCCCCCCCCCCCCCGAAATCTGAAGAGCAGCACCCTTTGTTTAGAAAGTTTGGAGACCCCTGTTTTAGTTGATAATGTTCACCTTACCTTTTTCTTCTTCTTTACAGCGATATTCATACAGACAACATCCTCTTGGATAGTTCCGGACATGTCAAGATTATTGATTTTGGAATGGCAAAGATAATGAAACATTCACACAGCAAAAGAGAATCTGCTAAGGTAAGTACACGCTGTCCATTTATTGACTGTGCTGTAGTGTTTTGTTTTTTTTTTTAATCACAAAGTGGTTCTTAACCACTTCCCCTCTGGGGCAATTTTATTTTTTAATTTTTCACACACATGTTAAAATCCTCCGTACAATAAAAATATAGTAGTTGGAATTTTTATATTACGCAATATTTGCGCAACTGTTTATCAACTCTATATTTACAGAAAAAATACACTAAAATGAACTTTAGCGCACACAAACATTATGTAATTCTCATATTTTGGACACAATAAAAGATGAGGTTGTGTTGCATAAATAAATAACACGTGTCAAACCTCAAAATTGTGTGTGCCTTAAAATTGTGAAGAATTACGGTGCCCAAAATTATTGGAGATACTTTAAAAAGGACCCCCCCCCAAAAAAAAAAAAAAAAACAAACAAACAATCTAAGTCAGCAGCTACAAATTTGTATTTGTAGCTGCTGACTTTTACTATTAGGGCACTTACCAGACATCCAGCGGTGTCCTCACCCGAGCCAGTTCTTGAATCAGCTCTTGGGTGCTGGCACCGCCATCTTGACTAAGGGAAACCGTCGGTAAAGCCTTGCAGCTTCACAGCTGGATTCCTACTGCACATGCGTGAATCGCGCTGCGCTTTGTGAATGGGCCGGCTGCGAGGTTAGGGAGGGGGGGGTCGAACTTGTGGCTCACTTCGCCGCGGCGAAGTAAACCAGAAGTGGGAGCAGGTACCTGTTAAAACCAGGTAACCGCTCCCCCCAAAAGGTTACAAATGGGGCAGCGGAGGGGGGGGGCAGGAGGCAGACAAGCGGAGCTTCCCCTTTTGGGTGGAGCTATACTTTAAATGTCCTCACAGTTTATCAGTTTAGAGTTGAAAGTAATTTAGTTACCTAGAATTATTGCTCTGTGGTGTGCACAGCGAGACCCAATTTGGGTTGCCCAATTTATATTTACTTACATGCACCCACCCTACACATATGTTTGTGTGCTTTCAACTTTTTTTTACAGTCCTCAAGGCGCCCCAACAGGTCATGTTTTCAGGCTTTCCAATATTGTGAACAGGTGATTTGATCAGTTTCACTGCCTTAGTACCACAGCCGTTTTATCTGAGGGAAATCCTGAAAACATGACCTGTTTGGGCGCCTTGAGGACTCGAGTTGAGAAACATTGACTTAGGGGGAGTGCTGGCTGGGATGGGATTATGATTATCCAAGAGTCATGAAAAAGTCATTGGGCAAGTCTACAGCCACCCAGATGGCTTTTATAGTAAAGCCAGGAGCCGGTTTCTTAAAACCAGAAACCGCCATGAGCTTGTTTAACTTCTTCAGACTTTGGACGTACCACATACGCCCAAAAGGGTTGAATAGATTTATAATAAAATAGAAGGTGGTGAAATTTGCCTAGACTCACAGAATGGGGTTGGACCTCTGCTTTGTGTTGCAGAATCATGACACAGCCACTTGCTGCCATGATATATACATACAGTATTAAAGGGGAACTAAACCCTCCTATCCTTGACAGCCAAGGAAGCTGTCATCTTAGCCTCTATTTGATCTGTTGTTGCCATGGTGCTGCACATTTGATCAATTATGACACCAGCCATTTGATGGCTTGTCAGTTCACTTGAGAGCAAAAGTAACTATGACAGTTATCACTGATGGCATGCCTTGAATGTAACTGTTTTGAGAAACTAGTAAATTGATGGGTTTAAATCTGCTTTAATTGTTTTACGAATTGACATAAAAGTATTGTATTTTTGTATTTATTTTAATATGCTCTGGGCTATAAAAATATATTTTTTTATTTTTTTCAGGACTTTCAGGATCGGAGGACTGCCCTTCACAGAGACTTCAAGTTTTTTTACAGTGCAGTTTCTCAGATGTCAGATCTCAAGGACGTGCAAACATACAAGGGAGATGATGCTCTCCTGGACTTAGTAAAAAAGGTAAGAAAATGTCAAAAAATTGGCTAAATTTACTTGTATACTTATTGTTTTTATGATATTAATGATCTATCTTTTTAATATCTTTTTTTTTTAACCCACAGAGCCCGTTTTCGTTTGTACATATCCGACGCCACCCATTCTTCGCAGGGATAAACTGGGATGAGTTGGAAGCTGGGAACATAAGTCCACCATACGTCATGGAACCTGTAAGTATCTGAGATTATGTGTGTAGGCTGTGCTATGTCTGCTGTTTTGCGTTCTCTATTCTTCTCCCCCACTAGCACGTATAAGGAGGTGCATTGTCTTTTGGGTTGTTCAAGTGTCGCGACTTATTGCTATCCAATAGATTGCAATAGATGGAAAAACAATCCACAGTGGACCATTTATATATCATGGATCTATAAAGCATAAAACCTAGCAACATTTCATAGGCAGCTTCATGCTTCTAACTGCCAAGTTCCTGCATAGAATTTTAAATCAGCGCAGTATATAAAGAACATTTATAAACAATTCTGTACAGTTATAACAATATAATGATTATTCATATTGATGATTACGTCTAATCATGACTGGTCCATTTAAATTCAATTTTCTTTCATATATTCACATAGCAAAGAATAGAAGTTGCCCAATAATCATATTCAATATAGTGATAATTAAGCATTATCTGAAATAATTGTTTTCCTATCTGTACTGTGTTTCTTTTCTCTCCACAGATCCCAGAGATAATCCAATTAAAAAAGATAAATGTGAAGCATTCAATGCTCCAACTCAGACGTAGGTTTAGCGCTAGACCTGCTCCAGTATCAGAAGTTGATGGATTTGACTTTTTCAGTGAACGATGGAGAGATATGCAGCAACACTAGTAGGTAATGAGGGGTAGGTGAGGCAGTATGAGGGGTAGGTGAGGCAGAATGGGGGGTAGGTAAGGTAGTATGAGGGGTGGGTGAGGCGGTATGAGGGGTGGATGAGGCAGTTTGAGGGGTAGGTGAGGCAGTGTGTGTGTGTGTGTGTGGGGGGGGGGGGTAGGTGAGGCAGTATGGGGGTGGGTGAGTTAGCATGAGGGGTGGATGAGGCAGTATGGAGGGTAGGTGAGGCAGTATGGGGGGTATGTGAGGCAGTATAGGGGGGTGGGTGAGGCAGCATGAGGGGTAGGTGAGGCTGTAAGGGGGAGGGAAGGCAGTATGAGGGGTGGGTGAGGAAGTATGAAGGGTAGGTAAGACAGTATGAGGGGTAGGTGAGGAAGTATGGAGGGGTGAGCAAGGCGGTATGAGGGATAGGTGAGGCAGTATGGGGGTGTAGTGAGGCAGTATGGGGGTGTAGTGAGGCAGTATGGGGGGGTGGGTAAGGCAGCATGAGGGGTAGGTGAGGCAGTAAGGGGGGGGGAAGGCAGTATGAGGGGTGGGCATACTGTCTCACGTACTCCTCATACTGCCTGGATAGGGGAGGCAGTATAGGGGGGAGGGGGTGGTAGGTGAGGCAGTATGAGGAGTGGGTGAGGCAGTATGGGGGGTAGGTGAGGAAGTATGAAGGGTACGTGAGGAAGTATAGGGGGTGAGCAAGGCAGTATGAGGTATAGGTGAGGCAGTATGGGGGGTAGATGAGGCAGTATGGGTGTGTAGTGAGGCAGTATGAGGGATAGGTGAGGCACTATGGGGAGTAGGTGAGGTTGCTTTGCAGGTATGGTATGTCTTACTGTTATACTGTAATGTTACTTTATTTTATTGTTAACCATCATTTGCTTAGCAGGTACGCCATTCAGCTGCAGCACTGATTTATTTATCTTGACAGCAACAGCGTTTGCTCCCACGATACGTAAAGCCGTGACTCCAACGCTGTCTGAGGCGATTTCACCACCACACTTTAAAAAAAGAGCATATATGCCGAAGCATGGGGGCAGGGGTGGAAGAGCGATTTGCTCCTAACATTAGGGGCGGATTGCCCGCCATGCTTCCGCATATATTTTTTAGGCACAGATTGTGTTAAAAAATTTTTTATTTTTACTATGTTTTATTGTATTTGCTTTGCATGTATGGTATGTCTTACTGTTATACTGTAATGTTACTTTGTTTTATTGTTGACCATCATTTGCTTAGCAGGTACACCATTCAGCTGCAGCACTGATTTATCTATCTTGACAGCAACAACGTTTGCTCCCACGATATGTAAATCAGCGACTCCAGCGCTGTCGGATGTGATTTCACCACCACAGTTAAAAAAAATAGGATTTTTATAACAGCTTACCTGTAAAATCCTTTTCTTGGAGTACATCATAGGACACAGAGCCTTAAGTATTTACTTAATAGGTTATAGGCCACCTTCAGGTGTTTGACACTGGTAAACCCTGATTAAGGAAGTTGACTCCCTATATAACCCCTCCTCCTTCCAAGAGCACATCAGTTTTGTAGCCAAGCGGCGGGACCTCTGTGTCCTATGATGTACTCCAAGAAAAGGATTTTACAGGTAAGCTGTTATAAAAATCCTATTTTCTTTATTGTACATCATAGGACACAGAGCCTTAAGTATTTACTTAATGGGATGTCCCAGAGCAATGCTACTTGAGGGGAGGGAGACACAACCCATAGGGCACCCCCAGACCTAACGATTTATATGGCTGCCTGCAGCAAACTGCGCCCGAAGGCTATATCCTCATTCCATTTTACATTCACTTGAAAAAATTTGGTGAATTTATGGACTGAAGACCAAGTTACGGCCTTACAGATTTGAGCCATGGAGGCCTGGTGACGCACTGCCCAAGAAGAACTGCCGCTCTGGTAGAGTGCGCCTTAACATGAAAAAGGGGGAATCTTACCCCTTAGATTATAAGTTTGAATTCTAACTTGCCGAATCCACCTAGCAACAGGGGATTTTGGCGCTGCCTGTCATTTCTTAGGACCCTCTGGCAGTATAAATAAGACATCAGTCTTATGGATCTGAGCAGCTGCTTTTAAATAGATTTTCACTGCTCTCACCACATCAAGATGATGTAGTGACTTTTCTTCCCTGGAACATAGTTTTGGGAAAAATGATGGCAGGACAATCTTTTCATTCAGATGAAAGCTTGAAACCACTTTTGGCAAAAAGCCTGGACGAGGGCATAACACCATTCTGTTCTCATGAATAGTCAAAAATGGCTCTATACAAGAAAGAGCAGCCAATTCTGAAACCATCCTTGCTGAGGATATAGCAACCAAAAATACCAGCTTCCTAGTCAGAAAGACTAAGGGACTATGCTGTATCCGTTCAAATGGCTGTTTTTGTAACACTGACAAAACTAAATTCAAGTCCCAAGGGCTTAAAGGTGATTTAACTGACGGATTCATCCGTATCACTCCTTGCATGAAACCCCCGGACTAAAGAATGCGTAGCAAGCGGTCTTTTGAAATAAAACAGATAAGGCTGAGACTTGGCCCTTAATAGTACTCAGGGCCAACTTCATCTTTACGCCCAATTGTAGAAAGGTAAGAATTCTGCCTATGATATATCTCTGAGGATGCCAACCCTTGGATTCACGCCAGGAAACATAGGTCTTCCAAACTCTATAATATATAGTTCTGGAAGCTGGTTTCCTTGCATTGATTAAAGTTGAGATAACTGACCTAGAAAGCCCACGTTTCTTCAGAATGTGGGTTTCAATAGCCAAGCCGTTAAATTTAGGGTTCGTAAAGTAGTATGGAATATCGGCCCCTGTGAGACCAGGTCTGGCCTTAGTGGAAGGGACCACAGATCCTCCACTGCCATCTTTACGATCTCTGCATACCATGACCTTCTGGGCCATGCTGGTGCTGCCAGAATTACTGGTTTTCTTTCCAGCTTGATCCTGCAAAGAAGTCGAGGCAGCAATTGAATAGGGGGAAATGCATAGATCAGTGAAAGCTGATCCCACAGTATCACCAACGCATCTGTTCTGCATGCGAATGGATCCTTTGTTGTGTACACAAAGTTGACTGCCTTTATGTTGTACTGGATGCTAGAAGATCTACGTCCAGAGTCCCCCATCCTTGATAAACAGGATAGACCATTCCCCTGGGAATAATCTTTTGGCGGCACAAGTAGTGCGCGTGCCAATTCTTTATTCCCGGAATGAAGACTGCTGATAGGCACAGAATATTTCTTTCTGCCCAAGTTAGAACATGTTCACCTCTCTCTCTGCACTGAGAGATTCTTGGTGCCCCTTTTGGTGATTGATATAGGCCACAGCCATGGCATTGATGGATTGGATCCTGTAAGGACTATCCCTTAACCTGGAAGTCCAGGCTTTTAGAGCCAGACGCACTGCCCGAATCTCTAGGATGTTGATGGGCAAAGCTCTTTCGGTTCTTGAACACTGTCCTCGGACAGTTGTCTTCTCTGTCGTTACCACTTTCCAGATAAGTGGTCTGAAGAATTTACCCTTTCATTAGTAACCACCAATTGAGGCTTTGGGACACCCTTGGGGACAGCTGCATTGGCAAGTCTAAAGCTTGGATCGTTTTGTTCCAAGCAAATGCTTTGCAACAGTCTCGAATGGAACTGGGCATAGGGAACTGCTTCGAATGAAGCCACCATCCTTTCTAACAACCTCATGCAAAGGCGAATGGAGGGATCTCCTTTTGACCTGACCATCTGCATCAACTCTTTTATGAAGTTTTTTTTTTGCCTGGGCAAGAAGACCCCTTTTCTGGGCTGTATCTATGATCAGACCCAAATACTCCAGCTTTTTTAGCCATTTTAAGGGAGACTTCACTAAGTTGAGAACGCAACCTAGACTTTTCCAGGTAACTGGTTGTAATGCGTACACATTACTCAGAACACCAATTGGTCTATTAGCATAAAATCGTCTAGGTATGCCAAAACTGTTTAGGCCCTGTGCCCTTGACCTGCCTAAAGGTGGGGCTAGCACTTTTGTGAACACTCGGGGTGCTGTAGCTGGCCCGAAGAGCAAGGCTATAAACTGAAATGCTGCTGTTCTACTTTGAACCGCAGAAACCTTTGGTGAGCGGGAAATATATGGACATGCAGATATGCATCCGTGATGCCGATAGGCACCAGAAGCTTTCCTCCTTGTGGGATAGAAACTACTGACCTGATCGACTCCATAGAAAGGAGCGGTTCTTCAGGAACTGATTTAGATTCTTTTAGATCTAGAATGGATCTTTTGAATTTCTGCGTGGATCTGTACATGTACAGGAAACGCATGAAAAAGGCAGTGAGGGTTTTAAGAAACCTAAGAAAAAACAGATCAGCTGACTCTACTAGAGGTAGTTTGAAAGAGGCACGAATCATTTCTGTAAGAGATTTGTACCAGCAATTTCTCAGACTGTGAGGCTGAAAAAAGGTTCTAACTCTAGTTGTCTCCTCCGCAGAGGAGTACTCGGTTTGCCCTTCTTCCTGATTACCTGAGGGTAACCCTTCATCCTCTACCCACTGTTCCCTTGATAAGGGATCTAAGGTGGGGGAGGGGGATCTAACATGTTTCCATCCTTGGATAGCGGATGCGATTAAAGTCGCTAATTTTCCTTCTAGGCCCTGCAGGGCGGAGGAAAAACGCATTTTCAATCATGTATACAGGGGCTGAATGTTTTCTCCTCTTAGGTATGAACAGTACTCATTGGAAATCATGCCTTAGAGTCTGATGGTGTAGGCCGTCACCGCAGCCTAGAGGCAGCTGCCCCTGCACAGGGGAAGGAGTCCGTTTAAATAAAAGAACGTTTATACCTTCTTTTGGACAAAAGAGCTTTCCTGCTAGAAATCATTTGGATGTATTTCGCCAAATCTTCACCAATGAAAAGGGAAACTAACTAGTCAGACGCCCTTTGCAAGATGCTTCGGCTGACCAATCTTTTAACCACAGGGTCCTAAGCATGTGTTTTAGCACAAGCGCAAGGCGGGACGCCTGGTGGATAGAGTCTTTTATTATCGGTTGAATCTGTAGGCATTTGAGCGTTTTCAACAGGACAAGTCAAATTTTTTATTCACAGAGGAGATAGCGGCATCAAATGACAGTATACCCCACATCTTTGTGAATTTTTTCTTCATAGGATAAAGTGTTGAAAAATTTTTAGGAGGGAAAAAATGTTTATCTGGGTGACCCCACTCAGAATATATAAGCTTTTCCAGCAAGAAATGAACAGGAAAGCATGCGCAGCTTGAGGAGGCTTCAGTGAACCCAAACTAGACGTGGGTTTCTCAACTGGCTCAGCTACGGGTAACTTAAATGTGCAGTGGACCTTTTCAGTAAGAGATTGCACCAGCAATTTCTCAGCTTGTGAAGCTGACATTTCCCCTTTCCCAGAGTTCTTCTGTTTGAGGGTCCTGGGTAGAAGGGGACCTAATGCGCTTTCTTCCACTTAGTGAAGATGCGATCAAGGCCATCAGTCTTTCCTCTAATCCATTTATGGTTGAGGAGAAAAACTTCTTGAGTAATGTATACAGGGGCTGAAATGCCAGAAGCAGATGTAGTCCCTAACTCTGACGGCTCATCCTGACCAGCCCTCTCTAGATTCTTCAAGAGGAGATGGTGCTGCAGAGGGGGGGTCCTCAGAGCCTGAGGGAGATCCCCTTGAGCCCTTATTCTTGGGGTACCTGTACCTCTTCTGCCCATAGTGCCAAGCACAAAAGCAGAGGTACTACCTGAAATGCACTCACTGCTGAGCAAATACTGCTGCTGCTATCAAGGCACACTCTGGTGCTAAGTAAATGTTACCTGGGAATGCCTGTGTCAGCCACACTCACATGCCATCCATCCGCTCTGTGTCCCTCCTTGCGCTGTGCACCTGAAAAAGAGTGCACCTTATAGCTTTGTAAAGCCCGTGTTGGGGGCGTTTAAACCACGCCGACGTTACGCTAATGCTCCCCTTCCGCCCCTCCTCCAACCACCCTTTCCACCCCCCTGTCTTTAAACAAGACCTGCTTTTCCCGCGCGAGCCGAGGGCTCCGATCCTGTTGGATCACACGTGGAGGGGAGGCTGGGGTGGAGAGAGAGGAGGGCTGGTGGATGAAGAGCCACCTTAATGGCGGCGGCAGTGGGAGGTGGTGCGACCACCGACTGCCCTATGTCCTCTTAGCCTGAAGGGAGCTGTGGGGGGATATTCCTGAAGAAGAACCCCCCCTTCCCATATCCTATCTGGAGCATGGGCTGAGAGGAAGCATGCAGCATTAACACAAAGACGAGACAGACAACATGGAATCAGGTACGTGCTCTTGACAGCCCCCGGTGGCGACTTTAGACATAGCAACATTTTACTTAAAGGAGAAAAAAACCATAAGACCCCTTTCACACTGGGGCGGTTTGCAGGCGGTATTGCGCTAAAAATACCGCCTGCAAACCGCCCCTAAACAGCCTCCGCTGTTTGTTCAGTGTGAAAGCCCGAGGGCTTTCACACTGAAGCGGTGTGCTGGCAGGACGGTGAAAAAAGTCCTGCAAACCGCTTCTTTGGAGCGGTGAAGGAGCGGTGTATTCACCGCTCTTGAACCGCTCCTGCCCATTGAAATCAATGGGACAGCGTGGCTATACCGCGGCAATACCGCGGCTATAGCCGCGCTGTACGAGTGATTTTAACCCTTTTTCGGCCGCCAGCGGGGGTTAAAACCGCACCGCAAGCGGCCGAATACAGCTGCAAGAACGACGGTACAGCAGCGCTAAAAATAGCGCTGTTGTACCGCCGACGCCCCCACCGCCCCAGTGTGAAAGGGGCCTAAGAAATTAGAAAAATTCCTTAGGAATCTCCCTTACCTTATCCAGCCGCAGGGTTCTGTGGTAACAGACCCAATCTTCACCTCTCACGGTGGGCTTAATTTAAGAAACCTTCAGGGACTAGGGCCTCCTTTGAAAAGGGGGATCCTAGCTCTGGGCCTGTAAAGCACCCTGCCAGGAATATGGCTGAAAAAAACAAATACTGGATACCAGGATACAGCTCTCTAAAAAGAGAAGCATTACAGGCAGAACCTCATTTCTTCGGACACGAGGCCCGGGTACCATTCAATTTGGCCTAGAAAAAGCACTTTGAATGGATCAGGTTGCATGGCTTGCCCCGGTAAGGAATATTCCAGCGGAGCTCAGCACAGCACATCTTCACTCGTGACCAACACCTAAGACACTGGCGAAAAAACTGATGTGCTCCTGGAAGGAGGAGGGGTTATATAGGGAGTCAACTTCCTTAATCAGGGTTTACCAGTGTCAACACCTGAAGGTGGCCTATAACCCATTAAGTAAATACTTAAGGCTCTGTGTCCTATGATGTATGATAAAGAAAAGAGCATATATGCCGAAGCATGGGGACAGGGGTGGAGGAGCGATTTGCTCCTAACATTAGGGGTGGATTGTCTTACTGTTATACTGTAATGTTACTTTGTTTTATTGTTAACCACCATTTGCTTAGCAGGTAAACCATTCAGCTGCAGCACTGATTTATCCACCTTGACAGCAACAACGTTTGCTCCCACGATACGTAAATCAGCGACTCCAGCACTGTCGGACGTGATTTCACCACCACAGTTAAAAAAAAGAGCATATATGCTGAAGCCTGGGGGCAGGGGTGGAGGAGCGATTTGCTCCTAACATTAGGGGTGGATTGCCCCCATGCTTCAGCATATATTTTTTAGGCACAGATTGACTTAAAAAATTTTTTATTGTTACTATGTTTTATTGTATTTGCTTTGCAGGTATGGTATGTCTTACTGTTATACTGTAATGTTACTTTGTTTTATTGTTAACCATCCTTTGCTTAGCAGGTACGCCATTCAGCTGCAGCTCTGATTTATTTATCTTGACAGCAACAGCATTTGCTCCCGCGATACGTAAAGCCGTGACTCCAGCGCTGTCGTAGGCGATTTCACCACCACAGTTAAAAAAAAGAGCATATATGCCGAAGCATGGGGGCAGGGGTGGAGGAGCGATTTGCTCCTAACATTAGGGGCGGATTGCCCCCATGCTTCCGCATATATTTTTTAGGCACAGATTGCATAAAAAAAAATTTTTTTACTATGGTTTATTGTATTTGCTTTGCAGGTATGGTATGTCTAACTGTTATACTGTAACGTTACTTTGTTTTATTGTTAACCATCATTTGCTTAGCAGGTACGCCATTTAGCTGCAGCACTGATTTATTTATCTTGACAGCAACGGCGTTTGCTCCCACGATACGTAAAGCCGTGACTCCAGCTCTGTCGGAGGTGAAATGAGAGCTGAAAAATACTCACTATGCCTCTTAGCAAATACCTTGGGGTCTACTTTCCAAAATGGGGTCATTTGGGGAGGGGGGGGTTGTGCTATCTGGACATTTCAGGGCCTCCATAACTGTTATTGGTAGTGAGGAGTTAAATCACCATTTTACGCCCTTAGAAAGCCTGAAGGCGGTGCTTGGTTTTCGGGGTCCTGTACACGAATAGGCTCCCAAAAATTCTCACACATGTGGTATCCTCGTACTCAGGAGAAGCAGCAGAATGTATTTTGGGGTGTAATTCCACATATGCCCATGGCATGTTTGAGCAATATATAATTTAGTGACAACTTTGTGCAAAAAAAACAAATTTAATTTTCCCGCAACTTGTGGCAAAATATTCCATGGACTCAACATGCCTCTCAGCAAATAGCTTGGGGTGTCTACTTTCCAAAATGGGGTCATTTGGGGGGGGGGTTTGCTATCTGGGCATTTTATGGCCTGCATAACTGTGATAGGTAGTGAGGAGTGAAATCAAAAATTTACGCTCTTAGAAATCCTGAAGGCGGTGCTTGGTTTTTGGGATCCTGTACGCGGCTAGGCTTCCAAAAAGTCTCATACATGTGGTATCCCCATACTCAGGAGAAGCAGCAGAATGTATTTTGGGGTGTAATTCCATATATAACCATGGCATGTGTGAGCAATATATCATTTAGTGACAACTTTGTGTAATTTATTGTATTTTTATTTACTTTTTGTCATTTTTTAATCACCTGTGACAAAAAAATAAAATATTCAATGGACTCAACAAGCCTCTCAGCAATGTCTCTGGGGTGTCTACTTTCCAAAATGGGGTCATTGGGGGGGGGGGTTAAACTGCTCTGCCATTTTAGCACCTCAAGAAATGAAATAGGCAGTCATAAACTAAAAGCTGCGTAAATTCCAGAAAATGCACCATAGTTTGTAGACTCTATATCTTTTGTGCAAACCAATAAATATACACTTACTGACATTTTTTTACCAAGTGGCTGAATACATTTTTCTTTTTTCCATTTATATCGCAAAAAATAAAAATTGCAGAGGCAATCAAATACCATCAAAAGAAAGCTCTATTTGTGGGAAAAAAAGGACGCAAATTTCGTTTGGGTACAACATTGCATGACCGTGCAATTATCAGTTAAAGCAGCGCAGTGCCAAATTGTAAAAAGTGCTCTGGTCATTTAGCAGCCTCTTCCAGGGCTGAAGTGGTTAAAAAGATAATTTCTACAGGAGCGGTGATTTTACTGATGCTTAACCAGTTGCTGACCGACCCACGTACATATACTGCGGGGCGGTGGCCTCTCTGTGCGAAATCACGTACCTGTACATGATTTGCGCTCGAGTGGAGGGGATGTGCGCGCCCACTGGCCCGTCGATGTTCTGATTCGATTCAGAACCAACCAATCTACAAGTACAGACCAATGATTTATGGCCTGGACCTGCTGATCGGTTCTGACAAATGACAGAACCTCCTGTGCCTGTGTAATGTAAACACAGGCACAGGAAATTATGTAATCTTCTCTCCTGGAGTCCTTTTTGGATCCAGTGAGAGAAGATAGCATCTACAGTGAGTAAAAGCACTACACTTACACCAGGACACATAGTTAAGCACATTTAACCCCTTGACCCCCCCCCCCCCCAGTTACCCTTTCACTCCCTGTCACAGTGTCATTAGGTACAGTGTACAGATCAGATATTTTACTGATCACTGTATTAGTGTCATGGGCAGGGCTTTTTTTCTCGGAGAATAGGTGCAGGAACTCCCCCAGTCTGAGTCACCCCTTGTCTCTGCTCCCTACCCACCTCTGACCACCGTCCCTTGATTCCACCCCCTACCAGTACTGCCCCTTTTAGAGAATACAGAACCAAGTATCATTTTGTGGTGCTAAATCATTTGTATGGAACATGTTAATGATAAAAAGAAAAGCAGTAAAATAGATCCCCTGCAGCCAGCAACAATAGAATCCTAGCAATAGATCACCACACAACAATAGACTCCCCCAGCAACAATGGACTCCACCCCAACAATAATAGATTCCCTGCAGCAACAGTGAACCACCCACAACAAAATATCACACCCAGTAACAAAATATCCACTCAAGCAACATTAGACCCCCCCAGCAGCAACAACAGATCTCCCAGCAGCCAGCATCAATAGATCCTCCAGCAGCTAGTAAAAATATACCTCTCCCTCAACAGTAGATCCCTTCCAGCAACATAAGACCCCCCCCAGCAACAATAGCTTCCCCATCGGCAACAATAGACCCTCACACAAAATCAGATCATCACCAGTGACAATAGATCCCCCAGCAGCCAACATCAATAGCCCCTCCAGCACACCCCACACCCCATGATATTACATACATTCAGTGCTGGAGGTGCCGGAACTGCGTTCCCCTGTGTTCCCGCTGAAAAAAAGCCCTGGTCATGGGTGACGCTAGACAGCATCAGCTGCAGTTAGCATTTATCCCAGACAGCGCCAGATTGCCCGCCACATATTCACTAATAAATTTTAACCCTTTGAGTAACACTAACACACACACTATAACTATACTATATTACTAGTATCATCTAAATGGATGAATATCTTTGATCAGATCAGAACTATTCTAGCGTCCCCAATAGTATAGTGTTCTCAAAAATGCAGCATTAGCAGGATCAACCCCGACACCTGCCAGCACCTGCATTTAGCCCCTCTGCGCCCCCCCCAACAGGTGCAGTGTCAGTAGATCACTGTCACTTCTGATACACAGTACACAAAACCCTCAGCGTTAGCAGAGTCAGGGCCTGATCTCTGCTAGCGCTAGCAGGTACATTTTTTTGTAGCGGTTCAAACAGTCCTTGACAGCCAGGTGCTTTTTTACCTGTGAGTCACACTAGGTACCTATAAATGTATTGGCCAAAATGTCAAATGAAAGGTACATTAGTGAAGAGGCCTACAGGATACTGAGCATGAAGGATGAGAGTGATGGGTAGTCCTCACTGTCAGAATTAGGCTCAGTATTCGAACCTGTAGAGAGGAGCGGCACCCTGACAGATAGCTCTGATGACGGAGTAGAGGTTCTGGTGAACTGGCGAGCACCAGCGGCTTAGTACATCCCGGTCATAGACAAACCAGCACTGCAGTAACATTTGGTGACATGGCGAGTCACATAGGTGCAGTTCAAGCTGGAGCGGTGGTTAACACAAGTAGTGTCCCGCAGCCACCAAGAATTCAAAGACAGACCCATAGAGCCCCTCCCACTGCGTTTGAAAATCCTGATTGGGATTCCACAAATTCTGCAGCGCCCGTACTTCCCCCATTTACTGGCCAACTTGGCATTCAGGTGGAAACAACAGATTTAACTCCCCTTGGGTTTTTTAGCTGTATTTCAAGGAAGATCTGCACGGATCTATTGTGGACCAACGCAATTTATATGTCAATCAATTTATTTCCGCAAACCCAATTTTGAGCCTTGCTAGACAATTTGCATGGAAACATCTCACTGTTTCCGTATTTAAGACTTTTCTGGGCCTATCCCTCAACATAGGCGTTGATAAAAAAGTTGAGTTGCGGTCATATTGGTTCACTGACCCAATTTATCATATGCCCGTGTTCTCTGCTGCCATGATCAGGACTAGATACAAGCAAATCTTGCGGATTATGCACTTCAACAAAAATGAACTCCCTCATCCTCGGGGTGACCCCGTATATGATCTGCTCTACAAAATTCGGGCCCTCGTAAATCACTTGAACCAAAAGTTTGCAGCCTTGTATACAGTCCAATAAGCTGTCTGCGTAGGAGTCCCTGATTACGTTTTCTGGCCACCTTGCTTTCAAACAGTTTCTCCCCAGCAAGCGTGCCAGATATGGGATCAAACTGTATAAGCTCTGTGACAGGGCAACAGGCTATACATATACTTAGACAGGGGGAGAGAGCCTACTTGAAATTTAATGAATTGCTTGCAGTAAAGTGGAAGAGCAAACGGAACATTTACCATTCACGCAGATACGTCAGTCCAAACTGCAACGGTGACTGGTGTTGTTGAGAAGACCCTCTGTGTCCACGAATACAACCTTTTTTTTTTTTTGGAAAGAATTTTTATTGCGCACATATCATAATAAAATAATAAAGAGACAGTACAATGGTTTAGGATTACAATTTCCAACCAGACATAAGTAAAAAATTATATGTTCATCACAGTTTTTATCACAAATGAATAAATCCGTCTCTTTCTCTTTTTTTTCCAATATAATTGTGCATTTTCTTTATAACAACAAAGAACCAGCAAAGAGAGGGGAGAACCCCCCCCCCCCCCCCGCTCTAATAGAGAAAGAAAAAAATAAGAAAAAGGAGAGGAGAACCTCCCGTAACAGTGAAACCAAACTCATTTCCCCCCTGAGATGTCCGCACTCGGTGCTTCCCAAACTAGTCAAGAAAAAAAACACATGTTCCAAACTCCGCAAGAGAAAAAGGGAACCCACTCCCCCCTCCCCTCACCATTAGGGAATTGAGAATATAAAAACAGCAGCCCTTACTGTCTCCCATTCAATGTCTCTCCTTCATCCAATGTGTTTTTCGAATCCACCCATCTAAACCAAACCTTCCTAAATTTTTTGGGAGCTCCCCTAGCTTCATATGTCATTTTGTACATCAGGATATCCGCATTAACTATTTTTATCCACATTCCCAATGTCAGCTGTTCTTCATAAATCCAGCGTCTAGCAATAAGTTTCCGCACCCCGAAATATAGGATCCTAAGGAATAACTTAGTATATGTATTCATCTCTTCCTGGTCAAAGACCCCCAGGAGACAACGTAAAGGTGAGCAAATGTTGGGTAAGGCGAATTTATCGCAAATAAATTCAGTTACTTGCGACCACAGTGGCCTTACCTTCCTACACTCCCAAACCATATGTATGAAAGTTCCCTCTGTCACGAATACAACCTTAACATGGGACGGGTGGACTTCGACGACCAGATGATGGGGCCGTACGGCCAGATGATGGTACAAGAAGTGTCTGTATATTTATTCCAATTATCTCTGTTCAACGCTTATGTACTATACAAAGCATCAGGAAGAAGTGGATCTTCCTAAAATTCCAGAAAGAGACAATCACAGCCCTTTTGTTTCCAGAAGGTGCTGTGGCCCAATTTCCAAATCCAGATGCAGTGAGCCGGCTGCATGGGAGGCATGTTCCGGATGTCCTTCCTGGTACCCCTACCCAAAGAACACCCCAAAAAAGATGTGTCTGTAGCAAACGCGGATATAGGCGTGACACCCGCTATTTTTGTCCCTCCTGTCCTGACCAACCTCGTCTCTGCATCCAGGACTGTTTCCGTTGTTACCACATACTAGTGGATTATTAGTATAGGGTACAGCATGTTACAATCCTAGGGCACACATTCACACAGGGTCTCGGAAGATGTTAGATGGCTATCGCATTTTGAGTTGGGGGTGGGCATACCACACACTTTTTCTGGCAGAGATTTCTTCATCCACATCGACTGATGTGAATGGAGGAACCTGTTAGGTTCTCTTTTTTTGTTCAGCCCACAGGCTGCATGAAAAAAAAGAATAGTGGCGGCTGGTGCTCAATATTTTTTGGGAGGGCGAATAAAAACCTGAAAAATACTAAACCCCCCCCCCCCCATTAATTGCAGCTTCACTGTGCCCATCAAACGCAGCCATGTGTGCCCATCAAACGCAGCCATATGTGCCCATCAAATACAGCCACTTGTGCCCATCAAATGCAGCCATATGTGCCCATCAAACGCAGCCATTGTGCCCATCAAACGCAGCCAGTTGCCCATCAAATGCAGCCACCTGTTCACATGAAATGCAGCCACTTGTGCCCATCAAACACAGCCACTTATGCCCATCAAACGCAGCCACTTGTGCCTATCAAACGCATCCATTGTGCCCATCAAACCCAGCCACCTGTCTCCTAGCTCCTCTTCCTAAGCACCAGGCTTCCAATAGGGTGGCCTGGCGCTTTGGCCAATCAAGAAGCAGGTCTGACGTCCTGCCTCCTGATTGGCGGGGAGAAAGGTTAGTGTGAAAATAGCGAATATTCATTCGCTATGGTCACACAATTGGGTGGGATCAGGGCACACCCTCTGCGCCCCGAGCCTACCCTACTTTGAAGCCTATTAGAGCCTCTGGCTCTAACCAGGTGCTTAAAAATATACCACCCCCGCCATAGGAATCCATGCACCTGGCGTCCTGAAAGGGGCCGGGCGCATGGATGGGGGGGGGGGTGCCCATGTCCCCACAGTGCACGGGCCGCCACTGTTACAATATATGCCCAACAACGTACTGGTACGTATTTGGACTTTAAGTGGTTTTATGATGCCTGCAGGTTTAAGCATCATTTTGGTATTATTTTTTTCAGCAAGTGGTCAGCTTTCATGTAAAAGCAATCCTAGTGGCTAATTAGCCACTAGATTGCTTTTACAAGTAGTGGGAGGGGACGTCTCCCCTCCTCACGCCGCCTTCCACGGTTTTCTCAAGCTCTCCTGTCCCACCGGGGAACCCGAGAATGCAGCCGATGGTTCCGCCAGCTGACCATAGAGCTGATCGAAGACCAGAAAGGCTCCATTCTTCTCTATGACCCAAGAAACCGGAATCTACGAGAATTTCATTACTTCGTTTTTGCCGGATATAAACAGTACCATTTTTAAATTGGGAAAGCATCTTATCACACCGATCTTGGTGTGGTCAGATGCTTTAAGGGCAGAGGAGAGTTCTAGATTCTAATGCCGCGTACACACGAGCGGACTTTCCAGCAGACTTGGTCCAGCGGACCAGACTCCGTCGGACAATTCGATTGTGTGTGGGCTCCAGAGGACTTTTTTTCCCCAAAAGTCCAACGGACTTAGAAATAAAATATGTTTCAAATCTTTCCGACGGACTCGAGTCCGGTCGAAAAATCCGCTCGTCTGTATGCTAGTCCGACGGACTAAAACCGACGCTAGGGCAGCTATTGGCTACTGGCTATCAACTTCCTTATTTTAGTCTAGTCGTACGTCATCACGTATGAATCCGTTGGACTTTGGTGTGATCGTGTGTAGGCAAATCTGTTCGTTAGGAAAGTCCGTCGGAAGTCCGCCAAAAGTCCGTCGGATAGACCGTTGGACCAGTCCGGTGAAAAAGTCCACTCATGTGTACGCGGCATAACAGACCCCAATTTTTTAATATTTTTTTAAAAAAAGAGTTCCTGTCATAGAGGATATTTACAAATTATTTGCTATCTTGGCATCAACATACTAATGTTTTTTTGTTTGCTCACCTCAATCTGTGCACATTAAAATGGAGTTCCACCCATTTAATAGTCAGCAGCTTCAAAAAGTGTAGCTGCTGACTTTTAATAATCAGACACTCACATGTCCCACGGTCCAGCGATGCGGCCGCACGAAGCCTCGATCCTCTCCCCCTCCTCTCCACGACGTCACCATTGTAACTGTGGGCGCCCGGCTGTGGCCGTGCTGTGAATGGCCGGGCAATCTTCTGGGACCTGTGACGTGTCCCAGAAGATTGCAGGGAGGGAGGGGGGAGAGGTGAACTTCCTTCTGGCGCCACAGCACCAGGGGAGGAAAAGACATGCCAAATGTGGCATGTTAGGGGGTCACCAGTACTTAAGTACTTGCCTACCAGGCAAATTCTGAAATTTCTCTCCTACATGTAAAAATCATTTTTTTGCTAGAAAATTACATAGAACCCCCAAACATTATATATGTTTTTTTAGCAAAGACCCTAGAGAATACAATGGCGGTCACTGCAACTTTTTATCTTGCACGGTATTTGCGCAGCAATTTTTTTAAATGCCTTTTTTTGGGAAAAAAAAAACAGTTTTGTGCTTAAAAAAAAACAAAACAGTAAAGTTAGCCCAATGTTTTTGCATAATGTGAAAGATAAAGTTACGTCGAGTAAATAGATACCTAACATGTCACACTTCAAAATTGCACATGCTTGTGGAATGGCGCCAAACTTCGCTACTTAAAAATCCCCATAGGCGACGCTTTAAAAATTTTAACTGGTTACATGTTTTGAGTTACAGAGGAGGTCTAGGACTGCGTGCGAGCTCACGGGGACAGGGGCGCTTTAACATTTTTTTTTTTTTTTTTTTTTTATTGTTAATTTTACTTTATTTATTTTAGCTTGACACTTTTTTCCCAAAAATTTTTTTTTTGATCACTTTTATTTCTATTACAAGAAATGTAAACATCCCTTGTAATAGGAATATGGCATGACAGGTGCTCTTTACAGTGAGATATGAGGTCAATAAGACCCCACATCTCACCTCTAGGCTGGGAAGCCTGAAATAAAAAACAACCAAACAAAAAAAAAAGATCACCGCTTCCCAGCCGAAGTGGCGCAGTTTTTTTTAATACAGAGGCCGGGCGTGACGTCAACACATCGCGCCCGGCCTCCGAACGATCATAGAGACTCCGGCGACCATCTGGTCCGCCGGAAATCTCTATTCTGAACATCTGGGGCCGGCGGATCCTATGTCCGACTCACCGATCGTAGCTGTGAGTCGGTAAAAGCACCGGAGGGCGGCGGCGTCCCCTCTCGCCTCACGTAAGAACGATCAAGCGGCGGAACAGCCACTATGATCATTCTTATGGTGCACAGATTCGCCGGCTCTAAAAGACGATATCTGAATGATGCCTGTAGCTACAGGCATCATTCAGATATCCCCGCTCAAAGCCGAGAAGCTGAGGACGTCATTTGGCGTATGGCGGGCGGGAATCGGTTAAAGCAGAGGTTTCATTTTTGGGTGGAACTCCGCTTTAAAGCAGATGTTCACTGTATCTGAGCACCACAAACCAAAAACATTGATTCATTTTTAATATTCAAAGCAAACTCCCCCATCCATCCATGTCTCCATGCTTTATTTTGTTGAGAAATCACTTTGATTTTATTGTTGTGGGTTTAGTAACACTTTAAGATGGCCACAGTCAGAAATGCTAGGTGTTTTTCAGTCTGTATATGCAGTAAAGCATACTTGTTATACTCACTGTGGAACCTAAGGGGTTAATCCTCTGAATTGTGTAAAAAAGGCTGTTTGATCCAGTCCTCTCCAATCCATCTGCTGAGAGAACAGAGCCCCTAGGAGGCACTCTGCACATGCTCAGTTTGGTGTGTATTGCTAGTTTTTTTTTTTTTTTTGGGGGGGGGGAGGGTGCATGTGATCAGCACAGGGCCAATTGGCACTGTCCAGACAGAGGGTCAAGGGTCATGCAGCCTCATAGGACAGTCAGAGGTGAATGCAAACTCCTCCTACAAGCTTTAACCAGAGCTTTGCCAGACACTGATAGAAGTCACAGGACTGCTATATACTGCTGATAAGAAAAGGTATTTAGCAATTTACATTTACTAAAATGATTGCATTTCCATGTTCTGTGTACTGTGGGAGGCCATATATATAGTGAATGCAGGGTCCTGGGTTTAGTAACACTTTAAAGTAAGGGCAGATGATTCATGTAGCATTTGGAATCCAACTGCCCTTAGCTCAAGCATGCATGCAGGAGAATGTGCTTTGATAAGAACACCCCTCCTCCCCCTAAAGACTCCTGCGATGTATGACACCATTTGCCTAAGCAAGAAACCAGGACATAACTGAAGAAATGTAAAAAAAAAAAAAAAAAAAACAAAAAAAAAACAAAAAACAAAAAAAAAAACATTTAAAACAAGTAAATTAGATATACCTTCAGATGTATTTACTAATGCTAGCAGTATGAGAATAATCATCAATGTTGATTGGGAGAGTGAAGTTTAAGCACAAGCCACTGGCCCTAACTGTGAGACAGATAAAATCTTGTAGTGGGCCGGATGTGGCCCCTAGGCCAAAGTTTGAGGAACCCTGACCTATATGTTTGGCCACTTAAAGTCCAACTCCAGGTTCTACTTACCCAGCAGGTTTATTTTCCTTCTCTGAAATCTTTAGGCTGGTGACATGACTCTGCAGGGTCCTCTTCTTCATCGTCTCTTCTGGGGGCTGGGCGGTCCATACTGACGCAGTGGGAGGAGCTAAAATGACTACATCAGCGCTGTTCCTTGTACCATAATGAATAGTACACAGTTTTTGTATCTGCTATTGGACTCACGTGGGAGCAGGAAAGATAATAATTCTGCTGACCTTCATGGCATTAATCAAGGGAACCTCACCTTCTCTACTCAAAGGTGACACGCACTTCGATGAGTTTGTTTCCTTACCAATATAAACATATGGGACCCGTGCGTGAGCCACCTTTCTGCTTTCTTTAGGTTATGTGTCAATCACCTGTATGTGTTTTCACCACCAATAAAAAAAGATTTTTCAAAAAAAAAAATTTACACAGGCGTACTGCCACAATGCGAATAGCAGTGGCAGAATTCTGCTGATTCCTGCAGGTTTTTTTGACAGGTGTGAGCGTACAGCTGTGGCCACCGAGCCCATACACTTCAATGACAAGTTGTCGGGGGCTGCAGCTATTTGTGGCCATTCACACAGCCAACGATTACCCGTGGTGATCACTGCTGGACGCACTTTGTGCTTGAAGTGAGAGCCACTCACACCTGTCAAAAACAGCCGCAGGAATCAGTAGATTGCTGCCACTTCCATTCTCACCGTGGCAAAAAATCTGTGTGAATGTAGGTCCCTTTTTAGACAGGATGGATCTTGCCCTGATCAGCTCACAGATCCTCTGCTGATCAGAGCAAAATGGCTGGATGTCACATCTGTGTCCTCTTAGTATCTGCAGAGTAGACACGGATAGAGCCAGCTCTGCTCTATGGGTGGCCGAGACTCAGCTGCGCGTTTACACCCGACTGCCCTCCGATCCGTTCCACCTAAAAACGGAAGAGGCTGCAGTGCTGATCAATGTATTCTGACAGCAGAGGAGTCCCCACTGTCAGAATACAATGGCACAGCGGGGAGGATTCCGCCATCCACCTTGCTTGTGTACGTGGGGGAATCCATTCATTTTTATTAATCAGCCCGCTGGCTGATCAAAAAGAAAAAAAAAAAAAAAAGAACGGACAACCTTAGACCCCGTTCATATGGACTTTCTGATCTGGTCCATCTGTAAGTTTTTCAGGTGGACCTAATCGTGAGCTCCATATAATTCTATAGGTAGATGGATGTAAATGGACGTGCATTAGTTTACATTCGCTTACCTCCGAGTCTGTCCATGTTTGGAAAAAAAACAATGGAAAAATTCTGTGTTCTTTTCTGGTTTTCCAGACCAAAACTTGACAGGTCGGAGGAATACATAGAGAAGCAAGTCAGACCACCATAGACCTAATATGGGTCCAGAAAGTTCCTGTTTTTAAATGGAGCTAAACACTGAATGGACACAAAAAGTGACTTCTGAAATGTTCTGCACCAATTCCATGGGGGGATCGGTTTATGGACTCCCTGCTTAATGGACCAGATGACACCTACTAGAAAGGGGCCAACTTTTATTTGTTGCTCTAGTTCAGTGGTTTCCAAACTGCTACCCAGGGGCCAGATGCAGCTCTTTACTTGCCTTTGTCCGGCCCTTGAATCACTACTCTTTCCACTGACACCAATGATGGGGCACTATTCATCCCCTAATACCAAAGATGGGGCACTCTTTACTTCCAGTGACCCCATGACATTTTCTACTCCTACTCCATAGTGTGGCTCCCTGAAGTCTGCAGGACAATAAACTGGCCCTTGGTTAAGAAAGTTCAGAGACCCCTATTCTAGTTGAGCTTTGTATAGGCATTAAATACCCGACAGGAGTTCTTGCTCGTCTTAAAAAAAAAAAAAAATATATAATTTTTAGACACACACGCACATTTGTATAAAAAAAATAAAGAAATAAATAAGAACGAAATAATAATATATATTATATATACACAGTATATATATATACACACATTTTTTCTTTAACATGTAGCGCTGGAAGATTTGTGATCTACCACCTGATAGGAAAATTTAGTACATTGCTCGTTAGGGGAAGTTAGATTTGCCTCTGTTCCAGCTTGGCTGGCGTTGCATGTGTTTCCATACTGGGCCGATGGGCGTCGTTGTTACTATTGGCTAGTGTTGGAAAGGCAACGTGTCAAAGCGTATGGATGCTCTTCTGTCCCGGAGACAACTCGGTGGAGGTGGTCCTCCGAGTGGGATTCTGGGAGAGGGTTTTTATGGGACAGACGCCATGTTTTAGGTTTCGTTTTACAGCCACCTGCTGGCCCTCCTGCCATGTGTTAGAGTGCTACCTCATGGTCCTCCGTTCCGGAAGCCCGTGCTGCTGCGGCACATGGGTGGGCCCAGAAGCTTGTCTGGGGCCTTCCACAGCAGCAGAGGAATGGTCCTGAGCTGTCTATCCAAAGTGAAGAAGCTGGACAACCGAGGAGATCCCGGGGGGGGACCCGTCATGGAAGGATCATACAGAGTGCTGGTCTGGAGAGGGGCCTGGTGACTTTTTGGAGGACGTATCCTAAAGTAACTTTACAGCATAGTGTTGCCAGGCTTGGCTTAAAGGTTCAAGCACTGTGACTGACATTCACCACAAAACCAATACATCCTGTGGCAGAGGATCGTACGGGTTCATCCCAAGCAAGTCTGTGGCAGAGACTTTAGTTCGTGCTACGTACTGGCTGCTAGGCAAGTGAGAGAGGCCTATCCAGGCGAGCAAAGAGTGTGTCCCACGAGGGGAAGGCATTCTACTAAAATATTCAACCCTAAAGGACATTTGTCAAGAATCCTACAGAAAGGTATTTGAGTCTTTCCTGAAGTTTCCCTTCTGCCTCTTTCCTGCTACTTCCTTTGTTAACTGTTCAATAAAGCATTGAAAACGTACTCAAGTGTTGGTGCTTGTATCGTCCGGAGGTAAACTCAACGGAACCCCTAGACCGGTGCTGGTGAAACAGAGGGAAGGAGAGTGAAGGTAACAAGCCCGCTTAAACCAGCAGCTCCACCGAGAGTTAGTGCTACAAACAAATGTGTCATTTTTTTTTTTTACTGTGTCCTCATTAAAGAGATTTTGCTCACTTCATGTCTCAGTGATCACACGGCAGTGTAGAAAGTACGGAGACCACTACTCTTTGTATAGTTATTGAATATCTGGCATGAGTTCTTGCACTTACCTTAAAAAATTATAATATTATACACACACGCACATTTGTAGAATGTGTGTGTGTGTATATATATATATATATATATATATATATATATATATATATATATATATATATATATACACACACACACACACACACACACACACTGTATAATATATATTTTTTTTACAAATGTGTAATTTTTTGTTTTTACTGTCTGTGCCCTCATTAAAGAGATTTTGCTTACTTCCTGTCTCAGTGATCACATGGCAGTGGAGAAAAAAATTTCCCAATGGTACAGAAACGGCAATCTAAACCTACAGGTGTTATCATTCACGATTCCCTCCAAAATGAGAAAAAAAGAAATACGTAAAAATGACAAAGAAATAGAGGGCGGGGTCATGTAAATTGGGGGCCTTCTTGCAAAATGAAAACAAAGCCAAGCACTACAATGTTTGATATTTTATTAAAAATATAAATACATCTATTTCTTTGAGAAAGAGAGAAAATCGCCAGTGCTCAAATCACTATATCAGCCCAAAAGAACATTTACACGGTTTCATGAAGACCACTCTAAACAGTTTCTTAAATGACAGTTGGAGGCAACAATGGAGATGCCTAAGAGACGTAAGGAGGAGCCTGTACTATGGGAAGGTCAAACTGACAAGGACAGGGGTGATTAGCCAATAGGAAAATTAGTAGGTCAGGCTGCAGGAAGCAGATTGGGTAGATTAGGCAGCAGGGTCACAATGGTTTGTCCCATTAGCGGAGATCATTTTGCGGGATGAAGCTTGGCACGGGCATTCCGTAGTCGCTCCTCTTCTTGCAGGTTGCGTAGACAGGCGTTTCGGCTGATAAACTGGACGTGGCACTGCGGGAACCAGCCGGAATTAAGATCGGAAAGGCGGATTCCACATAACCAGCCTGGAGTAGAAAATCAGGAATTAGCTAGGAATATGGACAAAAGTATATCAAACTGAAAGGCCCTATCAGTGATCTTCCCTTATTTGCTCCCCTTTGTTCTGTAAAATATACCAATGAAAGTGTTTTGTTAAAGTGTAGGGAAAAAAAAAGAACTTGATTCTGCTAGAAATGCAGCGAGATTCTATCTTCCCTTATTAAGCTGACAGCACAGAGCTTCTGCTCTACTGAGATCCCACGGGGTCCTATCAGCCCTGCCCGGTTCTCCTACAACTACAGAACACCCCCCTCTTCATATGTACTTGAGATGATGCAAATGGGGAGACATTCTGTAGTCCCGTTCTAGCATAACACATAGGACCTTAGGACAGAAAGTTTGTTATTGGCAGGATCATCAGATGAAAATAAAAGGGGATTTAGTGTGAAAAAAAAAAGAAAACTAAGGAGCCTCTCTGGGTCCCCTGGATCCTGACGGTATCATTCACACTTAAATTTACTACTGTTGCATTTTTTCTACTTGTGTTGCTTTATTTTTGCCGTTCTTATAGCCAATACCTGTTCCAACTTCAATTCTAGCCCCTGCGTGGGCAGAACTTATGCTAATTAACCACTTGTTAAAACTGAATAAAAACTATTAAAACAGAAAAAAAGAAAACTAAGGCAGTATATTGAGTTTAGATACATTTTAAACCAACTCTGTAAATCATCTAAAAAATCCATTTGAAAGTTTTCTGCAATTGAAGAACTATACTCCTCTCTTTGGCAGACCGTGTCTCCCCTCCTCCCCGATCCAGCATTGGGTCTATGTGCCAGCAGCATGGCCAATCAACAAACAGGTGCAATCTTATAGGACTAGGCAATCCGAACCCCCCCCCATACTCTTCCTTGCTTGCCTGAGTCTTCAGCAATCCTTTTGACTCCAGTGACTTTTGTCTCACCCGTGACCCTGGTGTCTCCAGGCACCCCCATGACCTCCGAGTCTCCAGCCACTCCTGGTACTCTGGGGTCTCCAACCATCTCCAGCAATTCCTGCACTCTTGTGTCTCTTTAGTGACTCTAGTGGCCCTAGCATATCCAGTCACCCCTGTGCTCCTGTGTCTCCAGTAACTCCTACATCTTCAGTGACCCCTTGCACTCCTGTGTGTTCACTGACTCCTGTGTCTCTAGTGATTCCAGTATCTCTATTTACCTCTTTACTCCTGTCTCCCCAACCACTCCTAGTACTCTCCAACGACCCACAGTGAACCCAGCAACTCCTGCATTCCTTTGTCTTCAGTTACTCCTGTGTCTCTAGTAGCCCCAGTGTCTCCAATCACCCCTGTATCTTCAGTTGCCCAAGTGTCTCCAGTGTCCCCTTCCATCCCTGTGCCTTCACAATTTACTTCTGTGCCTTCAGTAGTGACCCCACTGTTTTCAGTGACCCCATGTACACCTGTGTCTTCACTGATTCTGAGGTCTCTAGTGACCCTGGCTTCTCCAGTCACCCCTTTCCCTACTGTGTCTTCAGTGACCCAAGTGTCTCCAGTGCCAATACATTTTTTTATCATTTTTTCACACAAATAGAGCTTTCTTTTGGTGGTATTTAATCACTGCTGGGTTTTTTTTTGCTAAAAAAAACGAAAAAAAGACCTAAAATTTTGAAAAAAAAATGGTTTCATAGTTTGTTATAAAATTTTGAAAACAGGTAATTTTTCTCCTTCATTGATGTGCACTGATGAGGCTGCACTGATAGGCACTGGTAGGCGACACTGATAGGCAGTACTGATCAGTGGCACTGATGATGAGGCACTGATAGGCATTGATTGGTAGCACTGGTGGGCATTGATGGGTGGCACTGGTGGGGATCGCCCCTATACTCCGATCAGCTGAGTCTCATAGTGATCGCAGGGACGCGCAAGCAGCTCATGCATGGGAGGACCTCTATGGACGCCCTCCCAGCAATCAAGGCCCGCGCTTTAGCCGTCTTTCGGCTACAGAGCGGGCGGCAAGTAGTTAACATAATAAAAAAATAGAAATTGCAGTGGTGATCAAATACCAGCAAAAGAAAGCTCTATTTGTGGGAAAAAAAATAATATAAATTTAATTTAGGTACAGTGTTGCATAATCTCACAATTACTAATTAAAGGACAGATAAAATGGCCTGGTCATGAAGGGTGTAAAAACTTCCGTAGCTCAAGTAGTTAATAAAGCAGACATGGTTACTTCGGCTATTGGACTCCTGTGGCTGTCTCTTACTGGCAATTTTGTGGACATACAGGTACTTTGGGTATATGTTGGTTGTCCTTACTCAAGGGTACACTACCATTGTATAAAAAGACGAAACAAAAAATACTCTTGCGCACTGGTGTGTTGGCTAAAAAGTCCCAAAAGCTCGAGAAGGACTATGGATTTCGGCTTTGCTGCTCTCAAAGGATGGGATAGTCCTAATGTTAAAAGAAAAGAAGAAAAAAGAGAGCGCACCAGCCTAGTGCACTAAAATTTATATTAAAAAGTAGTAAAATACATACAATATACATTCTATACAAATATATATATACATATATAGAAAGTAAAAACCTTATACACATCTATCGCATATACATATATGTGCATACAGTGAACCACTATATGAATGTTTTTATGAGGCTTAACAACTAAGAACCCTCTCCCCCCCCCCCCCTCCCTTCCCCTCCCCCTCTCTCTTTTTATATTACACTGACAAAGTACACAGATCTTTGTACTTATATACGGATTGTTTTTTAAATAATCACTGTATGCACATATATGTATATGCGATAGATGTGTATAAGGTTTTTACTTTCTATATATGTATATATATATTTGTATAGAATGTATATTGTATGTATTTTACTACTTTTTAATATAAATTTTAGTGTGTCTCCTGCTGGCTTCTAAGTACACATGTTCTGAGCATTGCCACCTCTAGCTACTATCCCAGACCAGATTTTCTAACAACTCTCCTCCCCTGGCTTCTTTCAAATTCCCCTATCATTATTACATATTACTACATATCATGCTTATTTATTGTATATATGTATTCACTCTAATCAGCCCCTCTCTTTCTAGCCTGAAGTCAGACGATATCTGTCTGACTTTGGCCTCTATGTGCGCCTATGGCAAAATGGAGGCCACTGTTTACCTTATTGAGTCATATCCCAGGCGCCGAAGGGCGCACGGGATGTGACATCACGACCGCACTTCCGCCCTGTGGACCGCAACCCGGAAGTAAAGTAGCGGCGTGCGTTCCACCCGGTTCCACAGGGCATAGGAATGTGCGAATAGTCAGGACTTGTCAGCAATGGTAGCTCACACAGACACAGCCCCTATAGAGACAACACACTCAAGCAGAGGAGATGCCATCGGATCTGCATACAATAAGATACACTCTTATTTCAAACTTTTAAACCCCCGAACACTGTACATTGCTCTCTATTATCTGTGTGATATATGGATGTGAGGGAAGATGAGCAGATTCTCTGGGATGCCTTTGGCCTGTTTATAGATAACTATTGGCATGACCCTTTCTGCTTACTTGCTATGGGCTAGATAAATTTCATTAACAATAATAATATTAATGGAAATGGAAGCGAACCAACTAATCAAATAAATTTAATAAATTAATAAATCAATATATTATGGCCCTTCAATAATGATAACCGAGCCAAGATCCACCCTCCCTAGAGGACCGCCCATCAATTAAGGGAGGAGCTCTAGAACCAATCTGATTAGTCTGTTTTAGTTTGACATGTGTATAAGAGGCCAGCATGAGATCAACACTACTAAGGCTCTGATGAAGAAGGGTAACCTTCGAAACGCGTTAGCCAGCAGTAGTCCGTATGCCTCCTTCCTGGGACCTGGAAAACTGCTACCACTGGAATAATTGCCTCTGTGCGATTACTATGCGATTGTTTTCTTCGACCTTTGTGAGTAGTTTTTATCTTGTTTTTAATTAAATAAACCTGTCAAGGATAATGCACTAGGCTGGTGCGCTCTCTTTTTTCTTCTACACTACCATTGTAACATTTGGTTTATGGTGACACTGAATAACTTCTCACTGACCATACTAAGCTTGGGTGTAGGCATTCCACTAGACAGAAGTTCTACAATCATTCACATTCCCTATACTCTATGCAATGTTCCTTAGGGAATGCTACCATTTTATATACTGTACATGGTATGTAGCCAAGAGGAGGGTAACTACCTGTCTATAACTATAATCAATATCAGCCAATATCAGGCAACAAGTCAACCGATCATGTTGGGACAATTTTCCCCAAGAAGGAAAATCAGCGGCACAGATTCTGAACATGAAGGAAATGTATCCATGATCATTATCATAAGAGACCAAGACGTGGCTACAAAGTTTTCCTGAAGGGACCCCGAGCCTGTTGAAATTCAGGTGCTGGGTGTGTCAATGTCACTTACCATCATCGCTGCTCTGTGTCACCATGAGGGTGTCCGCTTTCTCCAGCGACAGTTCGTCATTTTCCCGCGCTTTGTATGACTTTAAACATTGCACCTGTTTAAGGCCTAAAAAGAAATGATTCATGTGTAAGGTGGAGCCTTTACAGAAAATGGCATTACAAAAAAAAAAAAAGTGGCTTGCTTTGAGGGCGCACAAAAAAGAGGAGGAGCCGAGAGCGACAGGAGGGGATCACAGAAGAGGAGGTTCAGGGCCGCTCTGTGCAAAACCATTGCAGAGAGCAGGTAAGTTTAACATGTTTGTTTGTTTTACCTTTACATACACTTTAATCATTTCAACAGTTTCTCATTTTAAAACACAAAGCAGTCAGAGTGCTATTAAAGGTGCCATTTCAGACATATATTTTAAATTGCAGCATATAAATACACTATATTACCAAAAGTATTGGGACTCCTGACTTTACACACACATGAACTTTAACGGCATCCCAGTCTTAGTCCGTAGGGTTCAATATTGAGTTGGCCCACCTTTTGCAGCTATAACAGCTTCAACTCTTCTGGGAAGGCTGTCCACAAGGTTTAGGAGTGTGTCTATGGGAATGTTTGACCATTCTTCCAGAAATGCATTTGTGAGGTCAGGCACTGATGTTGGACGAGAAGGCCTGGCTCGAAGTCTCCCCACTAATTCATCCCAAAGTTGTTCTATCGGGTTGAGGTCAGGACTCTGTGCAGGCCAGTCAAGTTCCTCCACCCCAAAATCGCTCATCTGTGTCTTTATGGACCTTGCGAGCCAGGCCTTCTCGTCCACTATCAGTGCCTGACCTCACAAATGCTCTTCTGGAAGAACGGTCAAACATTCACATAGACACACTCCTAAACCTTGGCACAGCTTCAGCTCTTCTGGGAAGGCTGTCCACAATTGAATATTGAACCCTACGGACTAAGACACCATCAAAGTCCAGATGAACATAAAGACAGGTGTCCCAATACTTTTGACAATATCGTGTATATATAAAAAAGTGCAAACTATAAGGCCGTCATCTAGATCCTCCCCTTCACCGCTTGACGAGTTACTGACCTCTAATAAGGATGGGGCTAATTTACTTAAACAGAGTAATGCAAAACAGGCACAAATGTTAGCAACCAATCAATTTGCAAATTTCATGCTATGAAAAAGCTAAACAAGAGTCCTGATTGGTCACTATGGGCAGCTACTTTACTTTTGTCCTCATTCTCTGCAGTTTTAAAGAGTCGGACCTATGTATGTCCCAACATGTCACCAAGTTGATGAATAGAAGGTTGGTGGCTTACCGTCTTTTAGGTAGTCAGCTTCCTCTTTAGTTGGCGTTAGTGCATAGATCCATCTCAGCTTCTGACTTCTGCAAAGATAACACAATGATATTATATATTTCTTATTTTTTGTGTGGATCATTATTTATTCTATGTGGATACATATTGCTGTACACATGGAATGTAACCAAACATTGTTGATAAGCGATTTGCTGCAGATTTGCAGAAATATTCGTCCTCCAAAACTGCTTGTATGTTTGTTTTGTGTGAATGCCAGCAAAAACTGAAAGGTCCTAGACTATTTTCTCTCCAGGTCAGATGTTCTTCAGTCATAAGAATAATTGTTAATCAGGAAAATGCTGCATTATGGCCACTAGATGGCGCTGATGATCACATACTTATTTACTACGAACGTCAGCTTCATTTAGTGGGCGTGATGTTGTACTTTCCTTGCTGGCATTCGCAGAAAGAATGTGCATACAGTTTCGCAGGACAAATAGCTCTGCAAATTGCAATATTTTTTTTGTATTCATCTACCTTGCTTTCCAGAAGGATCAAGAACCATCTTTGTTCAGGTATTATTCAGGATTGTCATCTACTTCCAGCACTGAGATGCCAGCTTATTGCATTTAAAAGAAAACATTTGAGCACCTGAATTTGACCTGGTGTCAGTGGTCAGAGAGGTAGAGAAAGAAGCAGCACAAGGAGCCAATCAGTTGTCCTGCAGGGCAGGAGCATGCTAATAGCAGGGGAAAGCAGAGTGACTGAAAGGTGTCCTCAACAGTCTGCTGTGTCTCCCATCACTGTCCAGTCACAGGCTGGGAGAGAGACAAGACATGTAAATATTATGGAGATGCAGCTGAGAAAAATCAGGTCCCCTCCCCTGCTAGACAGGGCTGTACTGAGTGGCAGAGCTGTGTAAATCTCAGTCCTGGATGGACAGAAATACAAACCCTTGGCTAAGTGAAAGCACTCCCTTATCTCGATTATCTGTGCATTTATCTGCTTGCCTGGAGTTTAGCTTTAAACCTTCACAAATCTATTCCATATTGTAGGTAAATGATTAGTGGTTTGTGGTTGGTTTATGACTAGTTAGTGATTTGTTTATTATATGAGGAGCATACAGTAGGCTCATGCACCAGAGAAAAAAAAAAAAAGTTTGTCAAAATAATTTTTTTAAACCATTATGTCACAAATTCTGGATTTATACAATCCACTCGAAACTGGATACCCATGAAATATTCATGCCATCCTGCTAAGCTGCAGGTAAAGGAAACCTGACACGACTGCCCCGGGAACAGGCATTACGTGCTGCAGTTGAAATGCAATATGAATGACTGTAAGCAGTTGACCCGGCAGCAGTAAAGGGTGGATTATTTTGGCCCTCGGAGAAGAATTTCAGGGCTTGTGGTATTGCCTTACCGGCTCCATGTTTACAGTGACAAGGGATTATGGGGAGGAATTCAGAGGTGACAGCCACAGTTCAATGGCTTTATCTTCCAGCAGGTTCCTCATTAGTGATAAGTGAATGATGAAAAAAAAAAAAACTGTTCACCCGTTCTTTGGGTCCCAATCCACATTTCTTTTATTTAATAAAGTCAAATTTTTTTTTTTGTTACTTAATTTTTAACTCCATTCAAAAATAACAAGACAAAAATAAAAACAGTCCCTTAAAAAATTAAATAAAATCTTTTTTTTTTCAGAAATGTAGAAATGTACCCCACAGTACTTTTTTTTGTTTTGTTCTGCCACTAGATGTCCTCAGTCTGAGCCCAGGTCATCCCGGACCAGCCCCCAATCCTGTGACTGATCAGTGATGGGAGAAGCAGCGCAGCGATGAGAAATCATTTTCACAAAAAAAAAAAAAAAAAAAAAAAAGAGGGGAGAAACACACCAGAATGCATACCTCCCAACTTTTTGAGATGGGAACAAGGGACACCTATATTAGTAAAATCATGCAGGTATAGGACACACCCCCTGCCATGCCCCCTTAAAGCAAAATTATACAAAAAAAAATTTATTTAAACCCACAATTGCTTTTTTTTTAACCACAACTATTCCTTTATACTGGCTTTTAGAATTTTAGCATTAGTTTAGCATGGGAAATAGTTAAAAAAAAAAAAAATCTATCTATCTATATATATATAGATATATATATCTATATATCTATATCTATATATCTATATCTATATATCTATATCTATATAGATATAGATATATAGATATATATATATCTATATATAGATATATATATAGATATATATATAGATCAGACCAAAATGAGGGACTCATGAGAAAAGAGGGACAGAAGGACTTTGTTCCAAATCAGGGACAGTTCCTCAAAATCAGGAACAGTTGGGAACTATGAGAATGCACCAAAAATGCATAAAAAAAAAAAAAAACACACCAGAATGCAGAAATTGCAGTGTGAACCAGCCCTTAGGGCTTTGCAGTATTATTGCACAGCAACTGTGGCATAACAGAAGCACCTGCATTCCCTCGCAAAACTATAATTTGTGAAATTTAGAGATTTGCCCCCACAGTACATTTTTTTTGGTTCTGCCACTAGATGTCCTCAGTCGGAGCCCAGGACATCCCGGACCAGCCCCCATCCTGTGACTGGACAGTGAAAGGAGAAGCAGTGCAGCGAAGAGCTCATCTGTCACTCTGCTCTCTCCTCCCATCAGCATGCTGCTTGGCAGCTCACGAACTGATTGGCTCCTTTTCCTTCCTCTTCTCATACCCCAGCCCAGCTATACAGGCACTGCAAAAGGCTGATCCCAGGTCACATTCGGGTACTGCTTGTATTTCAAAATATATTTAATGATTACAGATCTTGGAGATTCCCATCCTCCAGGTGGTTGATGTTTTCTTTATTCCTCAAGGAACATTGTATCAACTTTAACTACTTCCTGCAAAATCATGTACCTGTAAGTGGCTGTACCAGAGCGACGCCTGCAGCTGCACCCATTACCCCGGTACAGTTTTTTTTTTTGCGTCGACGATCGGCTTTCTTGTAATAACAATCGATGGGGATCAGCAGGTCAGCTCAGCCGCGGGAGGGGATGTCCCTCCATCCTGCCGCCTTCCGCCGCTCTGCCTGGGTCTCCCGAACACAGCCGGAATCGGGTCTACGATGGAGTAGAGTTTACTCGGCAGCCAATGGCGCAAGATTTTAAAAAATTCACAGTATTCCAAAATGCAGATTTGGGCGTTTTGAATACTTTGAAGTGCACAGGAGGGGTTTGGGGTCTTTTAGACACCAGATGCCTCCATAAAGAGTACCTGTGACTGCCTATTACCGTCACAAGGGATGTTTACATTCCTTGTGACAGCAATAAAAGTGATCAGGAAATTAAAAATAAATAAATAAGAAAAAAATAAAAGAAAACGAAAAGCACCCCATCCCGCCGTGCTCACGCGCCAAAGAAAACCCATATGCAAGTCGTGCCCACAAATGTAAACAGTGTTCACATCACATGTGTGAGGTATCGCCGTGATCGTTAGAATGAGAGCGATAGTTCTAGTACTGGACCTCCTCTGTAACTCTAAACAGGTACCAGTTAACATTTTTTAAAGCCTATGGAGATTTTTAAGTATCGTAGTTTGTCGCTATTCCACGAGTGTGCGCAGTTTTAAAGCAAGACATGTTAGGAATATATTTACTCGGCATAACATCATCTTTCACATTATACAAAAAAATTTAGCTAACTTTACTGTTTAGTTTTTTTCATTCATTGAAGTGTATTTTTTCCCCAAAAAAATTGCGTTTGAAAGACTGCTGAGCAAATACAGTGTGACATAAAATATTGCAACGATCACCATTTTTATTCTCTAGTCCAGGGATATGCAATTAGCGGACCTCCAGCTGTTGCAGAACTACAAGTCCCATGAGGCATAGCAAGACTCTGACAGCCACAAGCATGACACCCAGAGGCAGAGGCATGATGGGACTTGTAGTTTTGCAACAGTTGGAGGTCCACTAATTGCATATCTCTGGTCTAGGGTCTCTGCTAGAAATATATATATATAATGTTTCGGGGTTCCAAGTCATTTTCTAGCAAAAAAATACTGATTTTAAACTTATAATAGGCCTGGTCTTGAAGTGATTAAGTTCCTATTAGGTTAATTGATTGATTGTATAATTACCAAATACAATGTTTCTTATTAATAAATAAAAAATGAACCACCTGGAGGATGGGAATCTCCCAGAATCCTCTGCTGCTATACTGTAACAGATACCTGAGATGTATTCATTTGGCATCTGGAAGCCACAGAGCCATTTTAATCCTGGATGTTTTTTTAAAGTGAACTGTTCACTGTCAAAGAGCTGAGGCTCAATCTGACCTCCGGCCTTCCCTTCAGTCTTGCACAGTTGTACCGGCGCCTCTCTTGTACTGACACTGCTTACTTCGATTTCACTGTGAGCTTCTCACAAGGTGCATTAGAAGCTGCGGCAAGTCAAATACAGCCCACCTCATTTCCTAGCTGGAGGACATCCAGCATCACCTAGCCCTTTCCTCCCCAGCCTGACTGTCCTGGCCAACCCGTTCCCTTCATTGGATTTAGTTCTGTGAATCATGGAGGCTCAGCATCACATGTGGGTTTTACCAAAGCTTGCCTAGGAAGTCCCACTCTTCCAGAATGACATCCGTCCAATAAGGCTTTTTGATATTTGCAAAGCTCCTTCTAAGAGTCAGCTAACTGCTTGCATCCGGGCTGAGGAATCTTGAGAGAAGTACTGAGGCAGGGGGCTGTGATGCGTTCAAGAAGCTATGTACAGCACCCTGCTGACCCCTCTCACCAGCCAGGATCTGCCTGAATTGCATAGAGAAGCACAGAGACCCAGTGATGACATAAGGTATGTCTTAAACAGGAAGGTTTTATTAAGAATGCCATTGGCATGTTGATGAGGGGAGACAGAGGAACAAGAGAAGGTGAAATATAAGCAGATTAACAGCATCTAACATAGATATAGGGCGATAAGGCGGCCATGCTGCGCCTGATCATGTACCTAGTATGTGATCCGGAACTTCAAGGTAGGGGGCGCACGCGCGCTTCCGGCAACCCGGCCCTGCTATAAATTTACACAAAAAACTTGCCACCGCCCTCATCTATAGCTGGCAGCTACATCTACAACTATAGATGAGGGCGGTGGCAAGTTTTTTGTTATCATGTTGGTGTTTGTATTGGTCCAGCAACGCACCAACACCTTTGCAGCCATTGTACTACTTGCTGGGTGTGTGGTGTGCTCCTGTACCTTTAACCGGTTCCCGACCGGCGCACGACGATGTACGTCGGCAGAATGGCACGGCTGGGCAAATATGCGTACCTGTACGTCCATTTGAATTCCCCGCCGTGCCATCGCGTGCGAACTGGCCGGGAGCTCCGTGAGTCGGGTCGCGGGTCCCGCGGACTCGATCGCCGCGGGGATACCCGCGATCGCCTCACGGAGAGGACGAACGGGGAGATGCTGATGTAAACAGCATCTCCCCGTTCTGCCTAGTGACAAGTGTCACTGATCACAGCTCCCTGTCATCGGGACCAGTGATCAGTCTAGTGACACACACAGCCCAACCCCTCTACAGTTAGTAATCACTCCCCTAGTACTGATTAACCCCTCCCCGCCCCCTAGTGGTTAACCCCTTCACTGCCAGTGTCATTTACACAGTAATCAGTGCATTTTTAATCGCATTGATCACTGTATAAATGACAATGGTCCCAAAAATGTGTCAAAAATGTCCGCCATAACGTTGCAGTCACAATAAAAATCGCTGATCGCCGCCATTATTAGTAAAAAAAAATTATTAATAAAAATGCCATAAAACTATCCCCTATTTAGTAAACGCTATAACTTTTGTGCAAACCAAACGCTTATTGCGATTTTTTTTAACCAAAAATATGTAGAAGAATACGTATCGGCCTAAACTGAGGAAAAAAAATGTTTTTTTATATATTTTTGGGGGATATTTATTATAGCAAAATGTAAAAAATAATGCGTTTTTTTCAAAATTGTTGCTTTTATTTTGTTTATAGCGCAAAAAATAAAAATCGCAGAGGTGATTAAATACCACAAAAAAAAGCTCTATTTGTGGGAAAAAAGGATGTCAATTTTGTTTGGGAGCCACGTCACACGACCACGCAATTGTCAGTTAAAGCGACGCAGTACCGAATCGCAAAAAGTGCTCTGGTCAGGAAGGGGTTAAAATCTTCCGGGGCTGAAGCGGTTAAGAAGGGGTGGTTCTCCTTCAGTCCACCTGCCCTCATTTATCCATCAGAATGCATGTGCCTCCACTGTGGGGACACTCATATTTCAGTGTTAGGACCACAGATACACAGGGTGCCGTGACGAGGCTCTGTGGCTTACGCATGCGTTTGCAAATGTGTGCGGACTAAACCCCTGTTTTTAACGCATACTGTTAGACAGGTTAATTTGGTTGTTTGCAAGCTGGTTGGTAAGTAGGCTTGGGTTTTTTCCTTGGCATTCCCCAGGCTTTGTTCTAATTTTACACAGAAGCTGCCAATTAGAGCTGGGCGGTTTTCTCCAAAAAAATCTGCGATTTAAAAAAAATGAGTTTTTTTTTTTTTTTTTTGATGGACACCGCACCGGTCCTGAGGAGCTGCGGGCAGGAGTTTTTAGGCGAGGCCGCGGCTTCGGCCTAGTCCTGCCCGCAGCTCCTCAGGACCTCCTCCGCGCGGTGTCTGGAAAAAACAGTGCCAGTGCATATTTTTAGCACTCATTTACTGTATTGTCACTAGTTCCCAGAAAATGTCAATTAGTGTCAGATTGCCCGCCATATTATTGCAGAATACATATTGGCCTAAATTTATGAAGACATTTAATTTTTTTAATTGGACATGTTTTATGGCAGAAAGTAAAAAATGTTGGGTTTTTAAAAAAATGTTTGGTCTTTTTTCATTTACCATCAAATACCACCAAAAGAAAGCTTTCCCCACAGAGTGTCAAAAGAGTCAGTATCAGACTGTCCGTCGCAATATCGCAGTCCCGCTATAAGTCGCTGATCGCCGCCATTACTAATATAAAAAAAATAAATAAACAAAAAGTTCCATAAATATATCCCATAGTTTGTAGACACTATAATGTTTGTGTAAACCAATGAATATACGCTTATTAGGAATTTTATACCAAAAACATGTAGCAGAATACACAATGGCCTAAATTCATGAAGAAATATGATTTTTTACTTGAATATGTTTTATAGCAGAAAGTAAAAAACATTGTTTTTTTTTTTTTCAAACTTGTCAGTCTTTTTGTTTATAGCGCAAAAATTAAAAAAAAAACAAAAAAAACAGTGGTGATCAAAAAACCACCAAAAGAAAGCTTTATTTGTGGGGAAAAAAAAAGGATATAAATTTTATTTGGGTACAGTGTCGCACAACTGTGCAATTGTTAAAGTAGCGCAGTGCCAAATCACATAAAATGGCCTGGTCATGAAAGGGGGGGGTAAATCTTATGGAGGTTAAGTGGTTAAACATCAGATTTAGGTTATAACTGAGTACAAGACTACCTTGATGTAACAGCAATTATTTTTTTCTATGTAGTTGTGCAGCGTGTTGTGTCATATCAGGTGTGTCAGCTGAGAGGTCTGGAGATTGTTATTCTATATATTGTCCATTAATTGCCCTATGTGCAATTTTGGGACATGTGATGTAAGTGTAGATACGTAATGTGGAAGGAATGTACAATGGAATTACCTTCTGGGTATCCAGACTAAAGTGTAAGATGATACCAGGTGCATGAAACAGGTTTGAGTGTAAAAAGGAATGTATGACCTGCCTACCAAACAAGAAAGCCCCGTCTTAGGGCTTTGCAGTATTGTTGCATAGCAATAGGACAGATGCACATAACTTACTTTCCAATTTTTTTGGCAGGTTAACCACTTGACCTTCGGAAAGGTTTACCCTCTTCATAACCAGACCATTTTTTTGCTATTTGGCACTGCGCTACTTTTTTTTTTTTTTTTTTTTTTTTTGAGCTTCAGTTACATAGTTACATAGTTACATAGTAGGTGAGGTTGAAAAAAGACACACGTCCATCAAGTCCAACCTATGTGTGTGATTATGTGTCAGTATTACATTATATATCCCTGTATGTTGCGGTCATTCAGGTGATTATCTAATAGTTTCTTGAAGCTATCAATGCTCCCCGCTGAGACCACCACCTGTGGAAGGGAATTCCACATCCTTGCCGCTCTTACAGTAAAGAACCCTCTACGTAGTTTAAGGTTAAACCTCTTTTCTTCTAATTGTAATGAGTGGCCCCGAGTCTTATTAAACTCTCTTCTGCGAAAAAGTTTTATCCCTATTGTGGGAAATTCTTTTTTATTTATTTTATTTTTAAAAATTCTTTTTTATTCAATAAAAAAAGGACATAACAACAATACAAGACAATAAAAAACCCATGTAGTGTTCCTAAAATCAACAAAAAGGACAAAAGGAACCATAAGAAACCAATAAGGTTCCACATACTCCCCAATTTATATATAGATACAAACCTATAATAAATTTAAAATACAAAGTGCATCTTTTATATAATTCCATATATACCGTTAAAGAAGTAAATAAAAAGAGGCGAGGGACAAGCGAGAGATGGTAGAAACCCTCCTTCAAGCATAGATACCCTTCTTTTGTCTTCCCCTCAACTATAGTCTAGGGAAGGGGTCTCAAACTGGCGGCCCTCCAGCTGTTGCAAAAGTACAAGTCCCATGAGGCATTGCAAGGCTGACAGTTACAAGCACGACTTCCACAGGTAGAGGCATGATGGGACTTGTAGTTTCGCAACAGCTGGAGGAGGCCCGCCAGTTTTGATACCCCTGGTCTATGGTCTACCTGGCCACTCCACCTAAACCCCAACTCTCCATGGTCCCACACCACCTCCCCCTCGACCACCCACTGTTTCCTGTGTTGAGAAAAAAAAAACATTTTTTTTCCTTCTCTCTTCTCCCCCTTTTTCCCCATTTAGGGGGAGGAACTATGTGTAGATGTCCCCCTGATTCTACCCTTCTCTTACCACATCGTGCTCCCATATCCATCCCGCCCTTCCTCTTACCTATTGACCCAGTCGAGCCCTATATGTGCATTCTATATCAGTGAATATATTCCCTAAACCAAATTACCATGATTCCCGCCCCCCAAAAAAAAAAATCACACATCTCAAAAAACAAGAACGTTGCAAAAAAAGAAACCAAACTGCACCACTTTACCTGACAATTGCGTGGTCAACTGTACACAAACTCAATTTATGTCATTTTATATTATTATTATTTATTCTACCCTATGCAATTTTAAATGCAATTTTTTTAAGTCAAATGGTATTTGCTTTTTTTTTTTTAATTTTAAAAAACATAATATATACCCTGATTTTTTTTGTAAAATGTGAAGAATGTTGTTACGCTGATGACTTGCATGTGAATTGTGTATGCAATATTATTATTTTTATTTGCTAAATGTTTTACCCAAGTGGATGTGCTGTAGAATTTAAATCAAGGTGCAGCATGGCCTTCATCTATAATATGTTCATGCTTACGGTCAACTGGTGCACTTACTGGGTCTCCGTTCTGAAGATGTATTGCATCTCATGGCTTTCCAGATGGCCGTCCCGTGCCTGAATTGCGGCACTGTCCCTCAGGAAGACACGGAAGATGTTCTTCTGGTTGCTGTGCAGTTTTATCTCGCATCGCTCCACGCGGATGTCTGAAGAGTGGTCGAACACCACAAAGCGGCCACCCCTGGAAGCAGAGACAGAAGACTGAGAAGATTGGAGACAGATGGGCCACCTTTGCACAGGTGAACAAAGGAGTTGGCATGCATGATTTATAATATCAAGCTCTCTTCCAGTACAAGGTCAATTCTGGCCATTCCCAGAACATGTGTATAAGATTGCCTAGGTACATCTAGGATACAGATGTCAAACACAAGGCCTGAGGGGCTGAATGCAGCTTGCCAGGCCTTGTCATTTGGCCCTTGTATCCAGTTTTGCAGACAGAATTCCATTCTGCCACCTACAGCTCTCACCCTCCACTCCTGCTACTCGCTGTCACTTGTAAACGCTGAAGCCTTCTTTATTTAGAAGTGACAGCTTTGCTCTCAGATCTAACAGTGTACATAAAACACCATTGAACTCTGCACTTTTTGTTGATTTATGGATTGCATCTACAGCACTTTATATGGTAATTTATGTATTGTTCATGGATCATATGTTATGAGCACATTTAGTATTTTGCCTTCTGCACTAGCACTTTTATGTTTGGTGAGGTGTAATATATTGTGAGCTACTGTTGGTGTGTGATGGTATACAAGTTAGAAAGTGGGCTGAGACAAGAGCTGCTCAATTTCTAATAGACTCTGTGCATAGGGAACCCTGAACCCTGCACTCTGTACATAGCGTGCCCCTGAACCCTGTACATAGCGCGCCCCTGAACCCTGCACTCTGTATGTAGCACACTCCTGAACCATGCACATAATGCACTCCCGAACTCTGCACCCTGTATATAGTGCACTCCTGAACCATGCACATAACACACTCCTGAACTCTGCACCCTGTAGCGCACTCCAGAACCCTGTACATAGAACACCCTAGATACAACCAGGCATTTGAGAGTAACCATCTGCTGATTCAGTCAGCCTGTGATGAAAGAGTTTGACACCCCTGGTCTAGGACATAAGGGACATCTAGGACATAATGGCAAGTCTCTGCGGGAACAGTTGTACATTCCTTAGGATGATCTATATACTCTATGCAGGAGGAACAATGTGTTTTAGCCCTTTAATTACATTTTATTTTATAATGCAGACTGAATTTTAAATGAACACTTAATGAACTTATAGTTGGACTTTTAATGTTCTGTAAATGCAGCAACGTGCAGAGAGACATAGAAGACCTCAGAAGAGACTATGACTCACTCTCTGATCCGGGACAGCATGAGACAGTCACTGAAAAGGTGCAGATAGACCTGCCGGTTGGTGCTCTTCCACTTGGAGCTGATGGGGTTGTACTCGAGAGCTGTGACCTCTCCATGTTTAACAAGACGCCGGGAAGCTGAGATAAGGGGAAAAATCTGTAAAGTAAAATGTAATTCAAGATTAATTATCCTGATCTATGAAATTGTTTTAGAAACTGCAATATTGGTGATAAGAAATAAAAATAGATTCTATATTCATTGAATGACATTAACTAGTTCAATGACTCAAAAAAAAAAAAAAAAAGAAGAAAAACAACATGTTATACTTACCTCCTCTGTGCAGTTGGTTTTGCACAGAGCAGCCTGGATCCTCCTCTTCTGTGGTCCCTCTTCGCTGCTCCTGGCCCCTCCCTCCTGTCGAGTGCCCCACAGCAAGCAGCTTGCTATGGGGGCACCGGAGCCGAGTCACAGCTCCGTGTGTCTAGTCAGACACGGAGCTGCCCTTTGCACCACCCCCTCTCCTGATTGGCTAACTGACTTTGATTGACAGCTGCAGGAGCCAATGGCACCGCTGCTGTGTCTCAGCCAATCAGGAGATAGAGTCCCGGATAACCAAGGGACTTGTGGACATCGCTGGACAGAGATGAGGCTCAGGTAAGTATTAGGGGCTGCTGGGGAGGCTGCTACACACACGAATGCTTTTTTTCTTAATGAATAGAATGCATTAAGAAAAACCTTCTATCTTTACAACTCCTTTAACTAGTTAAGGACCAAGCCTATTTTTCAGACTTAGTTAAAAGTTAAAATCAGTTGTTTGCTAAACAATTACTTAGAACCCCAAAACATTAGATTTTTTTTCCCCCCAGACACCCTAGAGAATAAAATGGCGGTCGTTGCATTACTTTATGTCACACCGTATTTGCGCAGCGGTCTTAGGCAATTTTTTGGGAAAAAATACACTTTTAATTAAAAAAATAAAACAGTAAAGTTAGCCCAATTTTTTTTTTTATATTGTGAAAGATAATGTTTCGCCAAGTAAATCGATGTCACGCTTCAAAATTGCGCCTGCTTGATGATGACAAACTTTGACCCTTAAAAATCTCCATAGGCGACGTTTAAAAATTTCTAAAGGTTACCAGTTTTGAGTTACAGAGGAGGTCTAGTGCTAGAATTATTGCTTTCGCTCTAGCGATCGCGGCGATACCTCACATGTGTGGTTTGAACACCGTTTTCATATGCGGGCGCGCCTTACGTATGCGTTCGCTTCTGTACGTGAGCTCCGCAGGATGGGGCGCTTTACATTTTTTTTCTTATTTGTTTTACTTTTTATTTTTACACTGTCCTTTAAAAAAAAAAAAAAAAAAAGGGTCACTTTTATGCCTATTACAAGGAATGTAAACATCCCTTGTAATAGAAAAAAGCATGACAGGACCTCTTAAATGTGAGATCTGGGATCAAAAAGACCTCAGATCACACTTAAATGCAATAAAAATAATAATAAATTAATACATTTCTTTTTTTTTTTTTTGCAAAAAAATAAATTCCCTTTAAGACCATTGGGCGGAAGTGACGTTTGGCGTTGCTTCCGCCATCCAATGGTATGGAGCGGAGCGAGGGCCATCTTTCCCCCACTCAGCATCCAGCCTCACAGGGGGAAGGACACGATCGTCTCCGCCACTACCGACGACTCCGGTAAGACGACCGGAGCGCGGCGGGAGGGGGCCCTGTCCCGCCCCCGATAAAAGTGAACTTGTGGCGAATTTGCCGTGGAGATCACCTTTATCTGAAAGAAGACCGTCCGCCATTGAAGAGGATACCAGGGTTATGGCAGCTATCTGCTGCCATAACAACGGTATTCCACTTCAAACAGCCGATGTACAACGACGGCGGGCGGTCCGCAAGTAGTTAAAGTGATACTGAAAACAGAAGTGTTAATTGCCATAATTCATTCACATAAATCATATAGATCATGCCACTGGTTCTTATTTATTTTTTTGTAATTCTCTAAGTACCTTATTCCTGTAGTGCTGTTGTGTGGTCACATGATCTTTCCCCCTTTGGCATCTGCAGGGGAAGATCCTTAGGAGGGCTTCTATTACTACAGTGTGAGTCTGTGTCTGGCCAGCCCTGAATTATACCTCCCAACTTTTTGAGATGGGAATGAGGGACACCTATCAGCAAAAGTATGCAGACATAGGACACACCCCTTGCCACGCCCCCTTAAAGGAGAATTGTACAAAAAAAAACAAGATTGGTTAAACCCACAAGTGTTTTTTTTTTTTTTTTTACCACTACTATTCCTTTATATTGGCTTTTGGAATTTACAAATACAGCAATTTATGAATCAGATGAAAGGTTTAGCACTGGAAAACACTTTTTGATAGATAAAAAGTGCATTTTATATACATCTATATAGATCAGACTAAAATGAGGGACAAATAAGGTACATAGCTCCAAATCAGGGACATTCCCTCGAAATCAGGGACAGTTGGGAGCTATGCTGATTTGTGCTGTGCCAGTCACATGACTACAATTTTTTTTTTCAAAAGAGCTATTTAAATTAGATTATAAATATCAAATAACTGTTTTACTGCTCCCAATAAATCTTTATTGAACATCAGATGTGTATTTTGTGTGCATTAGAGCATTAAAGTGGAGTTCCACCCTTTTTTTCAAGTTCCTATGTTCTCAATGCTCACCCCCCAGTGTAAAATGTCACATTTTTTTTTTCCTAGACACCTTTTTTTTTTTATATCTCTGGGTGGCATTTCCTGTCCTGGCTGCTTAGACAATGACATCATTAGGCGATTCCCATTGACTCCTGGGATATCTGCTGAACCTATCCCAGGAGTCTTTGGGAAGCCCAACAAGGAAATCCGGAAATGTGTTGATTGACATATTGCTATAACAATGGGTTGGGAACTTCCGCCGAAGCCGTCATTACTATAGAAACCTGCAATCAACACAGTGCACCGTGCCGAGTCCTGGCTGCGCAGGCGCTAGATTGGGAGGTGCATGATGGGTCCCTAAGGGCACCAAGTCCTGGAAACAAATTATGAGCAGGCTTTAAATGCCCACAGTAGCAATGGCTGCTGCCCATACCTGGGGCACTGTGAGCAATTGAAGATTCCTAATCAACATGAATAGTTACACTTATAACAATATTCAATTTAGATTGTACCAGTAAAGAGAATAATGGGGGGACGAGGGAGGAGGGAAGAGGAGGAGGGAGGAGGAGGAAGGAGGAGGATAAGGAGGAGGAGGGAGAAATGTAATTATTTTCTTCATTTGTGTATATGCCCATATGTGTGCCTCTTCAGTCATATGGGCTGCACAGATACAAAAAAGGAGGAAATTAAGAGCTTAGAAGGGAATTGAAATTAAGCATGCTCCATAGAGGACACCAGCTGGTCTACACAATCTCAGCCTGCAGTGGGGACACAGATTAGATGGGAGGGACAGCTGAAGGCAAGATAAACCAAGTATATTTCACTCTACACAAAAGGAATGCTTTAGTGGCTTTGTAAGTGCGAACACTCTATTATGTAGCATGTAATGAGAGTTTTTCATAATTTGGGTTTCATGACACTTAAAGTGGTTGTAAAGGCAGGAAGTTTTTAAAAATATATGAAACAAAAAAAAAAAGAAGAAATTTACCAAAGGTCCATCTACATCCAGCGATGTTGCAGGAGTGTCTCAGCTGCCCCGGACTCTCCCTCTTCATTTGCTGAGATAGCAGCATGGTGCCATTGGCTCCCACTGCTGTCAGTCAGCCAATGAGGAGAGAAAAGGGGGTGGGGCCAGGCCACAGCTCCGTGTCTGAACGGACACAGGGAGCTGTGGCTTAGCTTGGGTGCCCCCATAGCAAGCTGCTTACTGTGGGGGAATGGGAATTCAACATGAGGAAGGGGCCAGGATCACAGAAGAGGGACCCGAGAAGAGGAGGAGGATCCAGGCTGCTCTGTGCAAAACCACTACACAGAGCAGGTAAGTATAACATGTTTGTTATTTAAAAAAAAAACAAAAAAAAAAAAAATAACAAACAAGACTTTACAATCTCTTTAAACTTTAACCCTCGTCTCCTGAAGTGCTTTGAACTGCTACAAGACTCCTCCAACCTACACTCACTGGCCACTTTATTAGGTACACCTTGCTAGTCCCGGTTTGGACCCCATTTTTTGCCTTCAGAACTGCCTTCATACTCCAGGACATAGATTCAACAAGGTGTTGGAGACAATCCTCAGAGATTTTGGTCCATATTGACATGATAACATTACGCAGTTGCTGCAGATTTTTTTGGCTGATGCGAATCTCCTGTTCCACCACATTCCAAAGGTGCTCTATTGGATTGAGATCTGGTGACTGTGAGGCCATTGAAGTACAGTGACCTCATTGTCTTGTTCAAGAAACCAGTGGTGAGATGATCGGAGCTTTGTAACATGGTGCATTATCCTACTGGAAGGAGCCATCAGAAGATGAGTACACTGTAGTCATAAAAGAATGGACATGGTCAGCAACAATACTCAGGTAGGCCGTGGTGTTTAAACGCTGCTCAATTGGTACTAAGGGGCCCAAAGTGTGCCAAGAAAATATCCCCCACACCATTACACCACCAGCCTTAACCATTGATACAAGACAGGATGAATCATCAGACCAGGCAACAATTTTCTAATCTTCTATTGTCCAATTTTTGTGAGCCTGTGTGACTTGTAGCCTCAGTTTCCTGTTCTTGGCTGACAGGAGTGGCTCTCAGTGTGGTCTTCTGCTGCTGTAGCCCATTTGCTTCAAGGTTAGATGTGTTGTGTGTTCAGAGATGGTATTCTGCATACCTTGGTTGTAACGAGCGGTTATTTGAGTTACTGTTGCCTTTCTATCATCTGGAACCAAGCTGCCCATTCTCCTCTGACATCAACAAGGCATTTTCCTTCACACAGCTGCCGCTCACTGGATATTTTCTCTTTCTTGGACCATTCTCTGTAAACCCTAGAGATGGTTGTGCGTGAAAATCCCAGTAGATCAGCAGTTTTTGAAATACTCAGACCAGCCCATCTGGCACCAACAACTATGCCATTTTCAAAGTCACTTAAATCCCCGTTCTTCCCCATTCTGATGCTTGCTTTGAGCTTCAGCACGTCATCTTCACCATGTCTAGATGCCTAAATGCATTGCATTGCTGCCATGTGATTGGCTGATTAGCAATTTGTGTTACCAAGCAATTGAACAGGTGTACCTAATAAAGTGGACGGTGAGTGCATATGAAATACTCTGTTCTGCTGGAGGACTCTGTTCCTTCTTCTATCTATCTCTATTCTGCTCAAATGCTCTACTCTTCTGGATGACTCTGCTCTTTCCTCTAACTCACCTCTTCTGAAATACTCTGTATTTCTAGGGCTCCTTCCTCAGTCTTTATATTAGATATGACTGCTCGTTGGCACGAACGTTTATATATTCTGAGTTAACGCTTTTCCACACAAACAGTGCCAACCGTACGTTTTTTAACGGATGAGAAACACATTAACGTTTCAGGTTATCGTCTGTTCGGCAGAAGTTTTCCAAACTTTTCCTAAGATTTTCTGGCTTAAAACGTCACAACCGATTATCGATTTATACCCATTAACTGGACGAAAAACGAACGAGCTGTCCAAATGACAGATTTTTGTACTATTTTTACATCTAGTGCAGTGGTCTCCAAACTGTGGCTGGGGGCCAGATGTAGCCCTTTGCTTGCTTTTATGTTGCCCTTGGGGCACTATTTCATCCACTGATACCAGCAATGGGGCACAATCCCCCCTCCCCAACTAACACCAGTGAAGAGGCAAAATTCCTCCCAATGGCACAAGTCCTCCTAATGATCCAAAGACACCAGCTATTGGGCTCAATGGCACCAATGACAGGGCACTATTCCTTCCACTGACACCAACGATGGGGCACAATTCCTCCCAGTTACACCAACAATTGGGCCCAATGACGCCAATGATGGGGAATGAATCCCTCCCACGGGCACCAAAGATGGGGCATTGTTTTTTTCCCACTGGCATCGGAACATTTTCTACTCCCAATGGCCACAGTCCCGCCTCCCCTAAAGTCTGAAGAACAGTAAACTGTCCCTTTGCTTAGAAAGTTTTGAGACCCCTGGGGTAGTGTATGGGCACTTTAACTCTCCTCTACTGAAATACATTGCACTACTGGAAGACTGGTGCTCCTTTCTCTATCTAATAGTACCCATACACTAGACGAAAAATCATTCAAAAATCTGTCTTTTGGACAATTCTTTTGTTTTTCATGCAGTTAATGGGCACAAATCAATCGGCTGTGACGTTTTTAAGGACAAAAAATCGGAGGGTGAAGTTTGGAAAACGTCTGCCGAACGGATGATGAATTGAGAGGTTAATGTGTTTAGATATGGTCATGTCTAAAATAAAGAGCATAACAATAGTACACACAAGAATCATACAACCATCAAGATGAGTATATACAAATTGCCTGTTTTTTTTTCTGTGAACGTTCCCTGAAAAAATGTAATTAAGAAAAATACAGACCAAAATATTGCAACAATAAAAACTATTTTTTTTCCCCGAAAATCGGTCATTACCTAATGCCAAAACAGTTTGTTCTCACGACCGTGTGTTCATTTTTCGAAAATGCGTTCAAATTACTTTTTTCGACTGGTGTATGGCTAGCATAACTCTTCACTCCTAGAATACTCTGCTGAGCTGGAGGACTCTGCTCACTCCTCTATATAACTCTCCTCTGCTGAAATAAATACTCTGCTAAGCTGGAGGACTCTGCTTGCTCCTTCCTCTATCCAACTCTCCTCCCCTAGAATACTCTGCTCTGTTGGAGGACTCTGCTCCTTCCTCTAACTCTCTTTCCTTTAGGATACTCCGCTCTGCTGGAGAACTTGGCTTCTTTCTCTTACTCTCCTTTCCAGAAATACTTTGCCTTGCTGGAGGACTCTGTTCCTTCTTTTAACTCCCCTCTTCTCAAACACTGCTCCTTTTTTGGAGGGCCCTGCTCATTCCTCTATATAATTCTCTTCTCCTGAAATAATGTGCTCTGCTGGAAACTATCGAACACTTCTCTCCTGGGGCGCTTGTCTCCTTCCTCTATATAACTCTCTCTATTCCTAAAACACTCTGCTCTGCTGGAGGATTCTGCTCCTTCCTCTATCCAACCCTCCTCCCCTAGAATACTCTGCTCTGCTGGAGGACTTGGCTCCTTTCTCTAACTCTCCTTTCCTAAAATACCCTGCCTTGCTCTCTCTATTCCTGAAACAATCTGCTCTGCTGGAGGACTCTGCCCCTTCTTTTATCTAATTCGCCTCACCTAAAATTCCCTGCTCCTACATCTATCTAACACTCTCCAAAAATTATCTGCTTTGCTGGAGGACTTGGATCCTTTCTCTAACTCTCCTCTCCGTAAATACTCTGGACTGCTGGATGACTCTGCTTCTTCTTCCACCTCCTCTCTGATATCAGACAATGAGTTACCAGATGTAATGAAATGTTGGGTGGCTCACCTTGCACTCAAACTGAATCTTCTGGTGTAGTAGTATCAGCTCCTCTGTGTCCTTCATTTTCTGAACTCCCTCATTACAGTCTCTTATCAGCTATCAGACAGAAACATGAAAGACAAACACAGAGTGGTTATAAGATGTTTAGAAGATGTTTTCAGGTAGTTATGTACAGCACCCTGCTGACCCCTTCCATGAGCCATTAACTGCCTGCAATGTATAGAAGCACAGAGACCCAGCGATGACATCACAGGATATAAAATAAAGTACGGAACGAAAACTGAAAAACTTTATTCAAAAATCTCTTTAGTATGTGGATTGGGGAGACCAGGGAAGGGAAAATATAAGCAGAATAAACTTCAGTTTTTAAGCTTCCTACCTTCTCTATTGCATTGTGGGCTTCAGTGGCTTGCAGCTCCTCATTGGAACCCGGAGCTGAACGCTTCAATATATTCTGCCGAAAGAAAGGGAAAAAATATAAGCATATATAAAACCGGCAGGCTCAAATATTGGTTTGAAATACATTACAGAAAATCGGGCATCTTGAAAGTTTACGCAGTAATATAATGTAGTTAGGGTCAGAGGCTGCTTGTCCTATGAGACAGAGGTGCACAAAGCTTTCACATATATCATAGATGAGAGAAAGAACAAAGCCACAAGTTCTCCACTCCAGAGAGGCGAGGACTTTACCCAAAGGACATTCAGGTAATCAAAACTGATCTCTACAGCAATCTAATATAATTAAGAATTTAGGAAGGAGGCCAACACACCTAATTCTTCAGGGCTGATTAATAGACTTAATACATTTCACAGAGTCCTGTAGTGTCATACATGTACTGAAAATAATTAGCTTACTATAACCATTATAGCATTACTGAGTAATAGAAATTAAATGGTCTTAAAATAATCCAAAATAAAAAACAAATAAATTGATCAATCCATAATTTAAAAAATGGGACTAGTGGATGGGTTATGGCACCACGTCCCAGCTACCAATTATTGGAAAATTTCCCTAATTGTGTCCTGATGCACAGGGGACTTTTGGAGGTGCCAAACTGTCAACTTAGCAGAGTAGTAAAAATTATGTGTTTTATTAGACATCCAAGTGAGCATCTAGATCAGCATTTCTCCACCTTTTTCACGTCAAAGAACCCTTGAAACAACTTTCAGGTCTCAGGGAAACCCTGTCCCCTGTTACTATACTCCCAGTCTACAGTACATTAGTGTGGTGGTCAGTAGGAAGAATGCTCCTTATGTTGGTGGCCATTTGGAGGAATTTCCCCCTTACAGATAGCTAAAAAGTTTAACGGTGTCATTGGTAACTTGTGAACCTGGGAAGCAGAAATTGTTCATTGCTCAAGGAATCTGTAAAAACTTCTGGAGGAACCCTGGTTAAGAAAGGCTGATTTAGATGAGGATGCAAGTACATAGCGATACCAGTAAGAGGAGGAGTTGTTGTTCAGTCATGTCCGATTCATCGTGACCTCATGGACCCTAGCACGCCAGGCTTTTCTGTCCCCCACTGCCTCCCGGAGCTTGCTTAACTTCATGTTCATTGTTTCGATGATGCCATCTATCCATCTTGTTTTCTGTAGTCCTCTTCTCCTTTCATGTTTCCCAGCATTAGGGCTTTTCCAAGGAGTCCTCTCTTCGCATTAGGTGGCCAAAAGTATTCAAGTTTCAGCTTCAGGATCTGTCCTTTCAGTGAATATTCAGGGTTAATTTCCTTCAAGATTGACTAGGTTTGCGCGTCACTATTCGTGCATGGGATAAGGCACAGAAGCTAATGAAATCTCCAGAAGGGAGTTGGTCACAGGACACCCCCCTGTGGTTTAATCCTAGATTGCCTCACTTTGGTGTAATCCCTGACCCGATTATATGGGCTAGAGTCGGTATTAAGCAACTTAAACATTTAGTGGGTGGGCAAAAATTGCTAACCTTTGACCAACTTAAAGAAAAATATTTTTCCGTTATATGCAGGTAAGACACGCTTTCTTAACCCAATTTGGCTCTGATGAGCTAGAGTTGGGTTTATCACCATTAGAGAACATGTTGGGGGCAGAAGACTTACCGAAAACGCTATCAGTAGTGTACAAGGAACTATTTGTTGAAAGACCAAAAATGCTTGCTAAATGTAGGGATACCTGGAGCGCACTTGTGACAGACTTCGGGGGGGGGAAGATTGGGATGACATGTGGGATCACCCCTTCCAGACCTTAGTATCAGCCAGAGATAGGCTCATTCAATTTAAATTATTGCACCGGGTCTACTACACCCCTGCAAGGATTGCTGGGATATATGGTGCGGGTGCAGCTGAGTGCTGGCGCTGCACGGCCGACAATGCTGATTTTTGACCATATATTCTGGCAGTGCCAATCGATACGGGAATTCTGGAAGGAGGTGACACACACTATACAGAAGGTACTTACGGTACAGGTTCCTGTAACAGTGGCAGTGTGTTTGCTGGGACTGGTGGAGGCGGTAACGCCACGTAGAGTACAAAGAACCATGATTTCACTCTCTCTTTTCTATGCACGTAAAGCTATCTTATTATGCTGGAAAAAAACAAATCCACCTACTATATCCTTCTGGAAAGAATTAACAAAGCACTCCCTTTCTATAAAGCAACATACCTAAGAAGGGGATGTCCAAAAAAATTTGAGAAAGTGTGGCAGTGCTGGCTGGATGCCAAGTTTACTTTGCATTGATTCTGAGAGGGAGTAGTAGTATTTATCCTAGTATGTTTGGTTAACACATGGGTGGGCGGTTTAAAAATCTCAATTAGCTCAATTACTAGGTATGTGATGATTGTGTAAACCACGGATTTATCGAGAATCTAATTACGTTATTGGAAGTTAGAGCATAAATATAACTCGTCTTTGTATTGTGGAAGCTGCACCGGAATAGGGTTAAGGTAGGGGGGTGGGAGAGGGTGGGGGGGGGGTGGGGGGAGGGTTTTGGTATATGTTGTATTATTATGAAAAATGAAAAATAAAAATTGTTAAAAAAAAAGATTGACTAGGTTTTTCATCCAAGGGACTTTCAAGAGTCTTCTCCAATACCATAGTTTAAAAGCATCAATTTTTCGGCGTTCAGACTTCCTTATGGTCCAACTTTCACAGCCATAGGTTACTACTGGAAATACCATAGCTTTGACTATACAGCACTTTATCGGTAGGGTGATGTCTCTGGAAGAGTAGGGGCCCATAAAGATTTTTTGGTTCTGCTATCATTGGACTATCTAGGCGTATATGTCTACTGCCACTAGAGACAAGCTATGTCAGGAGCTGATCTGCTTCTCTTCTTTTGTCAATAGTGTCCAATACACAGAATAGAACAGACAGATGACCATCTATGCTTGCAATCAATATTGGCATGCACTATGGGAACATCTAAATAGATCTACAGTATGCTCACTGACTTTGGTTCTCTGGAATGTATCTCAGGTGCTTCCACTGTCCTTATGGAGGGCACTAACTGGCTTGCTGAATCCCCTGTCTTATGGTCAGAAGGGCAACTGTGCAAAATGCTGCATACACTAAGGGGCTTATTCATATGGAGAAGGTTCACCTCAAACTACAGTATTTCATCCAATAGAATGGTCATACACAGAGGTTATATGATGGGACATAGGAGGTATAGCTGATGTTTTGTAAAATGTTGTAAAAATGTGTAAAGTTGGTGAAATTCTGCATTTTTCTATATACCAATAAAATTAAATCAGCTATACCGAAGATTACCCATCATAGAACATCTAAGTGTATGACCATTCTATTGAGGTAGATATGTATTTAGGTTATGGAGGCACCACCCCAACAGGTGAGTCAGTGAGTTCTGATTGTAGGGGTACATCCAAAAGGTATTTGTTGTCTCTCTTAGTATGGGTATGGAGAAGGTCATATGTATGATGTAAAAAGCATGCCCTTTCTTTTGCAAAATACATTTTAACTTTCTAAAAGAAGAAAAAAAAAAAAAAAAAAAAAGAATTTTACTGTCTGCCACCTCAAAAATCCCCAACACAATTGTGTATAAATTTATCAGATTTATAGTTCAAATTTTCTAGACTGATATTCCGGGATACATGTATCAATAGTAGATAGCAGATCTAATGGTAAGAAATGGTGATCAAGATTAAAAACTATATTCTGAACAATTACGTAAACGGAAAAATAAAACACATTCTTGTTCATTTTATTTAATTAAGATTCAGGATATGAATATATGTGTATTTATATATATATTTGAGGCAACCTACATCCACAGAAGATCTGTGATTAGTTTAGTAGTTTGGAACAACCTACCTACCAAGATCCTTCAAAAACTTTGTGCAAGTGTACCTAGAAGATCTAATGCTGTTTTGAAGACAAAGGGTGGTCACCCCAAATATTGATTTGATTTGGATTTCTCTTCTGTTCATTTACTTTCCATTTTGTTAATTGATAAAAATAAAAATAAACTATTAATGCTTCTATTTCTGAATGCGTTCTTAATGGGGTTGTAAACCCTCAAGTTTTCTCACCTTAATGCATTCTATACCTTCTGTAGTGCAGCAGCCCCCCAGAGCCCCCATTTTTACTTATGACAAGCAGAACGTGTAGAGATCAGTTTTCAAAAAATACTGAAAAGTTTTTTGTACCAACATCCCTAAAGATAGTAGAGCAAAAATGTTTAGAATGTGGGACTTTAGAGGTACACCCAATATATGAAAAACACTATTGATTAAAAATTATGTAAATATTTATTGAAACAATTTAAAAAAAGAGACAATGAAAAGTGAAAACAGTTTACATTCATAGTCAAAGGTGAACATCCATTACCAAATATTGACAAATGAAGGGAAAAACTGTAATCACATAGATCTAAACGTAGCCACGTGCACAAGTTTCAACATGTTTCGCCAGGAAGGCTTCATCAGGAAAATGGACAAGGATATTTGATTATTCAATAACAATACACATGATAAGATCAACCTTGGATGTATAAAGAAGAAACAAAGAATGAATAATTAAGTAGAAATAACACATAACATTTGTATTTATACATATTAATAGCTCTATAGCTTGCACAACTATGACTCCATCATCCGTCAAAAAAAAACAAAAAAAAAAACCCCACACCAATCCCAACCTTACACCCACCACCTCCATAATCCCCAAACTGACACAGACACCACCCCTACGTCAACTCCTCCATACCTCAATGTGAGTTCCGGGGAAGTCGCAGGGTCCGGGGTGTCAGGTAAGAGGAGAGGAGGGGTGGGGGAACCCTCAGAGTTCACTGCCTCTGTAGTCCAGAGAAGTTGCCAGATCACCCGTAGGGAGGGATGTGTGTTTTTGTAGTTTAAAAGGCCATTCAGGAAAGAAAAATGTTATGTGTTATTTCTATTTAATTATTCATTCTTTGTTTCTTCTTTATACATCCAAGGTTGATCTTATCATGTGTATTGTTATTGAATAATCAAATATCCTCGTCCATTTTCCTGATGAAGCCTTCCTGGCGAAACATGTTGAAACTTGTGCACGTGGCTATGTTTAGATCTATGTGATTACAGTTTTTCCCTTCATTTGTCAATATTTGGTAATGGATGTTCACCTTTGACTATGAATATAAACTGTTTTCACTTTTCATTGTCTCTTTTTTTAAATTGTTTCAATAAATATTTACATAATTTTTAATTAATAGTGTTTTTCATATATTGGGTGTACCTCTAAAGTCCCACATTCTACACATTTTTGCTCTACTCCCTTTTTACTTAGCTTAACCTGATCGTTCCAGCGACAGGGACAAGCACAGCAGATCCAGCCGCTGTTTTGGCTCCCCATTGGATAGATTGATAGCAGGAGGAGCCAGTGACATGGGAGCCTGGGCCGAGTCCTGCTGTCTGTGTCAATGAATGTAGCAGCAGGAGTCGGAAGCGTGCCCGCACGAGTGCCCTTATGGAATGCGGCTTTCCGTGGAGAAGAGGAGGAGCCAGAAGCTCTGCTAAAGGACCCCAGAAGAGGAGGATTGGGGCACAGGAGGAGGAATGTATGACATGTTACTTATTTAAAAAAACAAAAAAAACAAAAACAAACACGAACCTTTACAACCCCTTTAAAGTATAAATAAAGGCAAAACTTTTTTTGTTGTTGTTTCGGATAGAGTGGAGATGGATTAAAACACCTGTCAGTATTTATTGCTGTCTGTGCCCTGTAAAGGAGATTCACCCTCTTTACTTGTCCTATTTACCATGATCATTGAAAGTAAAAGAAAACCCCAAATTTTGGTTTGTCTCCAGAAAAGTAATAGAGGGGGAATCTTCCAATGGGAACACTAGTTCTAGGGACCTGGGGTCCCCAAAGTATTTCCTTAATTTGCAGGGATTTTCTCTCACTTCCTGTTTGGCTATGGGACAGGGAGGGAAATCTCCGCAATGGAACACAGATAGTGAAAAAAAAACAAAAAACCCAAAAAACTGACAGGGGTTATAACCCTCCCCTCTCTATCCAAAATAAAAAAAACAGTTTTGCCTATAGTTATACTTTAATTTAGGGAAGTAATTTTGAGGATCAGCCCAGGTTCACACTGAGCTGCGGGAATGAAGCCATGCGAGGTCAGCTGAACTCGCATGATTTCACTCCCGCATGTCAGTCCCGATTTCGGCCGCAATTTCAGAGACATCTGTGCAGATGTCAATGTAAATCGCAGCCGGAAATCGCAAAAAGTAGTACAGAAACTACTTTTTGAAATCGGTGCAGCGCCACAGATGCGGCATTGCACCGATTAGGACGGTGCCATTGATGGCCATTGCCGCCGATTTGACATGTCAAAACTCTCCAGTGTGAACCAGGGCTTAATTTAATTATTGAACAATTACAGTGCTCTTGGTCAATCCAAAATGGTAATAAACCTCAAACCTGAGTATTTAAATGAGAAGTCCAGCCTGAGCTTTTTAGGCTGGGCTTCTCCTCTGGGTCACAGGAGTGCAATTCATTTTGCACTCCTGTGACCCGCCAGCTGCCTTGATTGATGGCAGTCTCAGCGAGCCGCTGAGATGGCCTCTCCCCGCCCCTCCACAGCTTAGTGCTCCAATGAGCGTGGAGGAGGAGAGCAGGAGCGATGCTGACTGACAGTCAGCATCGCTCTGCTCGGGGAGGAGCAAGAACCGAGCCACCGGCGATGTTCGGTGGCTCGGTTCTCAGTGCAGAGACGGCGGGGGACAGCTGCAGCATCGGTCTGATGCTCCATCCATCGAGGTAAGTATGAATCTCAAATAAAAAAAAAAAAAAAAAACATACTTCTCTTTTAAGAACGTAAAAGAGAGGTTTTGGCTTTCATCTGTTAAAGGGAGAATAATAAACAAACAACTCAAAATTTACAAATAAACATTTCTAAATTAAAAAATAAATAAATAAATAAAATCAGTGATCAATATAGCCACCCTTCTTTTCAATAACAGTCATAAGCCTTCCATTCAGGGAGTCTGCCAGTTTTTTGATCTGTTAACGTTTAACTTTTTGTGCAGCAGCAACCACAGCCTCCAAGACAGTTCAGAGAGGTGTACTGTTTTCCTTCACCGTAAATCTCCCGTTTAAGAAGGGCCCACACGTTCTCAATAGGGTTTAGGTCAGGTGAGGAAGGGGGCCATGTCATTATTTTTTCATCTTTAAGACCTTTACTGGCTAGCCACTCAGTGTAGTACTCTGATGCATGCAATGGAGCATTGTCATGCATAATTATCCTGGTCTTCTTGAAAGATGCAGACTTTTTCCTGTACCACTGCATGAAGAAAGTGTTTTCTAAAAACTGGCAGTAGGTTTGGGAGTTGATTTTCAGTCCATCTTCAACCTGAAAAGGTCCAACTAGCTCATCTTTAATAATACCAGCCCATAGCAGTACCCAACCTCGACCTTGTTGGCATCTGAGTTAAAGTGGAGCTCTGTGCCCATTACTGATCCAGCCCATTCATCTGGTCCGTCAAGAGTTACGCTCATCGCATCAGTCCATAAAACCTTTAAAAAAAAAAATAAATCTGTCTTTGGAAATTTCTTGGCCCAATCTTGCCGTTTCAACCTATGTGTCTTGTTCAGTGGTGGTCGGGTTTCAGCCTCCCTTACTTTGGTCATGTCTCTGAGCGCTGAACACCTTGTACTTCTGGGCAATCCAGGGTAGGTTGCAATTCTGGAATATGTCAGCACTGGAGGATAATGGGTTTTCTGGTAGCTTCACATTTGATTCTTCTCAAATCTTTGGCAGTTAATATGTGTCTTTTTTTTTTTTTTTTACTTTTCAGAGTCAGTTAAATCTCTTTTTTGGTCCAATCATACACACCTTGATATAGGGTGTTAATCTCCTCGGGCCACACCCTTCCTCATTACACAAATACATATCACCTGATATGCTTAAATCCAATAAACATTCAAGTTTATATAGCTTGTAGTTGACAATATGCATAAAAATTATGATACAGTCAAAATACTCACTTGCCCAATAATTGTGCACACAGTGTATGCATGGACTATAGGCATGCACTATACGCAATGATTGAGACACTGAAACCAGAAAGAAGATAGATGCTTTGGTGGGGCCTAGATAGAGGTGGGCATTGACCTGCCACCATGTTGGAAAGGTATAGAAACATTGGTATCTGACCGGCTAGCTAAACACTAATGAAGAAGACTTTACCTGTAAGAGCAGTCTAAGGCGAGTGATCCTCTGAAAGGGGAGGATGAGAAATGACTTGAGGCTCAGTCTCTGGCACACAGGGTCACTCTCAAGCTTTGATAAAACCTGCTGGAACCGCGGGTTATTATTCCTGAAGGGAAGAAGCAAAGAATATTAAAAATAAAAAAATAAGCACATGAGTTAATAACAAATATATTTTTAGATGGCAGTAAGAGAGGGTAGCAGTGGCAAGTGCCTCATGCACAATATACCACCTCTGAGAATACATGTTTGGGTTTAAAGGGAAAGTAAAGTATTTCAGAAAGCACATATTTTAATTATTTCAGTGTCATTTTTGGTAGGACTACAGAGAGGGGTCTCGGTGGCTCAGTGCTATCACCTTGCTTATTGCCTAAAAGGTCTGTGTTATGAGAAAAGTATGGGGGCGGCCAATACTGGCCTCTTCTTTGAGAGTGATAATTCACTGGATGTCATGCTGATACTTCGGCTTCAATCCTTTTTGAGCTCCTGACCTACATAGCTAATCATTTATATTGTCCACGTCACTCAACCTCGGAGTATGAGAACATCCTGTGGGATAGAAGAATTGTGGGGGGAGGCTTTGTATTGAAGGTAGGTGCTGCAAAAAAAAAAAAAAAAAACCTCTAGGGGGACATAAGGTTGGCATGCTTGTGCCCCAACTGGCAACAATTTCTTTAAAAAAGGAATGGCCAAAATCAAGGAGGAGTTTTCCCATTTTCAGACAGAATGTGGTAAAGGCACCCACTCCTTACACACCACTGGTTAGCTATTTTATCTGCGCTGCCAAACAGGTAAAATGAGGCCAAGCCAAGCTTTGCTTAAGAAGGGGATTTTCGTATACAGTAATACAGTAACTGGAGCTGCTATATATTTTGGATCTACTGATTATTTTTTGCCATGTGCAATGCATTGTGGCCTTTGCTTATGTATTTTTTCTCAATATATGCTCAGCTGAAAATGTTTAGGTTAGTGACAGGTTTACTTTGAGTCGTTACTATAGACTTAGAGGAGCAGGACATTTCACAAACCGGGGTCTTCTTCTACACAGGTCAATCTACTCTATTCACTTTCCCTCCGAGCCATCTTAGAATGCATGCATCTTAGAAGAAACCTTAGGCCCCAAGTACAACAAATGTGACCATTATAACCTGAGTGGAGGTCACCCTTACATCAGCCTTTGGAAGGTTCTGTCCTGGTATGTCTGGTTAGTTACGTAGGGCAGGTAGACTTTGCGGAAGTTTGGCTCATGACCGATGACCACTTCGCACACTTGAAAGTTGTACATGTTTAAATCAAATTCTTCTTCCAGGTCAAACAAGAAGCTGAAGGGAGGATATTAATATCAAAGTTCAATACATACTCTATACTTAGTCATATACTTATAATGAAATTCCTACTATGCATGTATGGTACAACTGCTAGACAATTGTGTCCAACGACACAACTACATAATGATTGTTACATCAGGGTGTGTAGGGTAATGTGCTGAGATAAACCTGGCACTGCTGGAGTTTTCTTAATGGCCAACCCAACATGACCACATGAGTTCTACTCTCCCAATCCCTAATACTGTCCATAGATTAACAATCATTGCTGGATCAAGAGCTAATACCGCCATATAAACAAATGAAATGTTTAAGTTAGCGCAGTGCCGGGACAAGGTCATCAAGAGCCCAGGGTGAACATACCAAACTGCACCCCCCCCCCCCCCCAAGATGTCTGAAAATTATGTGTCAGCAAAAATTCCCCTCCAAAAAATTGAACATGAATCCGCATGCTTACCCCCTAAGCATAAATTCCCCTCCTCACAGGATAAATCCACCCACCTGCTGAAGTCCTGCCTCCCAGCACAAATGTTTGCCCACCAACACAAATGCCCCCCCCGCCTAAAAAAAAAAAAAAAAAGAGAAAAATCACCCTTCCTAGAGCAAATCTTCTACCCCTCAAATGTTCCCTCCGAGTACATATCCCCCAGCACAAATTCCCCCCAAGTCCCCCTTCTAGCACAAATACTCTCTCCCCACCCCACCCCAAAAAAAAAAAAAAATCCCTTCCTAGCACAAATACTCCCCAATCATTCTTACTAGCACAACCCCCCCCCCCCCCCATTACCATATCACCTCTTCTAGCACAAATCCTCTTCTCCCATCCCCCATCTCCTAACACAAATCCCCTTAAAGCACCACCCCCAGCACTTCCACCCAAATTTGCCTTCCTAGAACAATTCTCATCCCCTGTCGCCCCCCAAATTCCCCCTCCTAACACAAATCCCCTCCCCCCAATATCCTCACAGAGGCCCCCCCCCCTCATCACATGGGGCCACAGTGCCCATGGCACTTGTCCCTCCTGCCCACCCCTTGTCCCAGCCCTGAGTCAGCGCTACAGATGGAAGAACCCTCAATGCGAAGGTCCAAGTAGAGGCCCAGAAAGAGCTCCTCTTCTCTCTTGTAGAACAAAGAACAAGCAACCACATGGAACCAAAATACCACTTTGGCCCTGCTGTTCACTTCAAGTCAGAGGAAACCAAACTGGAACAAAAACTAAAAATTAAGGCACACTGGCCTAGTGCAGTACTGCAATACCTTTTATTACTATAAAAAAACTAAATAAATTCCAATGTACTCAAAAAGATACAGGGTAAAACGCATGTAACAGAATCCCATCCAATCATTGATACTGTGGCACGTCTATCCAGAAAAGTGTGGCTTACGTGCTTCAAGGGCTGTTCCCCCTTCATCAGAGCTCTGATGACAGTAATGACAGTAATGCCACTCCTACTTTAAGGTAGGCATATATCTGGCAGTTAGAAAATTTTGGATAGAGCAAGGGAGGGTTATAACCCCTGTCAGATTTCTTTTCGCCATCTGTGTACCACTGCGGATTTTCCTTCACTTCCTGTCCCATAGCCAAACAGGAAGTGAGAGGAAATCTTTGCAAATTAAGGGAAATCCTTGGGGACCCCCAGGTCACCAGAACTAATGCCCCCATTGGAAGATTTCCCCTCTATTACTTTTCTGGGGGCAACCTAACATTTGCGGTTTTCTTTTACTTTCACCTTTAATTATAATGGTAAACAGGACAAATGGAGAGGGTGAATTTCCCTAATAATGGACCCTCAATGCCTATGCAAATGATACAATGGACAGTTACACTGCTGTTCACATTACCAAAACATGAAGCGTGAGCGTCGCTTCAAATTGAAGCCTCATGTCGAGTCAGTAAAGAAGGCAGATCACCATTCTGACAGGAGGGAAGGGATGGGATTTGTGTCTCTGCAAAGCAAGGAATAAATTCCATCTCTTCCCCTAGTAAAAGCATCTCACACAGTATAGTAAAACACCGGTTAGGCACACAGTTAACCCTTTGATCGCCTCCAATGTTAACCCCTTCCCAGCCAGTGTCATTAGTACATTGACAATGCATATATTTTTAGCACTGATCTCTGTATTAGTGTCACTGGTCCCCAAAAAGTGTTAAGTGCCAGTTAGTGTCAGCATGTCCGTCGCAATATCGCTGCCCCGCTATAGGTCGCTGATCGCCGCCATTACTAGCAAAATAAAAATAAATAAAATATCCCATAGTGTGTATACACTATAACTTTTGCGCAAACCAATCAATATACGCTTATTGGGATTTTTTTTTTTTTTTTGACCAAAGACATGTAGCAGAATACATTTTGGCCTATATTAATGAAGAAATTCGATTTTTTCAATGTTTTAATTGGATATGTTTTATAGCAGAAAGTAAATAATTAATTTTTTTCAAAATTGTCGGTCTTTATTTTGTTTATAGTGCAAAAAATTAAAAAAACGCAGAGGTGATCAAATACCACCTAAAGAAAGCTCTATTTGTGGGGGAAAAAAAAAGAGACCTACATTTTATTTATGTACGGTTTTGCATGACCATGCAAATTGCCAGTTAAAGTAACGCAGTGCCGTATCGCAAAAAATGGCCTGGTCATGAGGGGGGGGGTGTTAGATCTTCCGGAGGTCAAGTTGTTAAAGATCCGCTAAGGGCAAACGTCACTTTTGAATCCCCTTCAGATCACTCGGATGGCTTTGTTTCAGAAACTCTATTAGGATGTATAAAGAGGAGATTAAACCAGGTTCTTGTTGTGCATTGTCATGTGATATGTAAGGCTGGCATTCTGTGACTACTTAAAAATGCAAATAATATACTGCTAAACTAGGTCACATGTGAGTCAGCAAGATTAATTATAATAGGGCTTGGCGCTATATATAAATACTGGGTCATTGTGATAATAAATGAAGATTTGGATTTGCTATCATTATATTATTATTTATTCTACCCTATGCAACTCTAAATGAAAGGGTGTAATATAGCACTAATTTATACAGTATCATATTACAGAGTACATGGAACCATTTCCAATCTAACATCGCTGACACATACACACGCACTCTCTTTTTATAATGAAACTCAACAACATCTTAACCATCGCTGTGTCCTTCAGACACAGCTGATCACAGATTGAGGTAAAGGGCAATCACAGTGGCCCTTTACCATGTGAGCAGCTATGTCCAATCACCGCTCATCACATGTAAACAAATGCCGGCTAACGGCATTGCCTTTCCTCAGTGCTGTCACTGTCTGAGGAAAGGAAAGCAGATAACTGGCGATCCTGTGACAGGGGCCATTTACACCGATAATCAGGTCTCAGGGCACTGATTATCAGTGCAGCCCCATCAGTGCCAATCAGTGTCCATCAGTGCAGCATATCAGTGTCGCCTCATCAGTGCCGCAGCAGAGCCCATCAGTGCAGCCTCATCAGTGCCCATCAGTGCAGCCTCATCAGTGAAGAAACAAAATTATTTATTTGCAAAAACAGAAACAAAGAAAAAATTTAATTTTTCAAAATTTTCAGCCTTTTTACGTTTATTTAGCATTAAATACCACCTAAAGAAAGCTTTATCTGTTTCAGGTGGGTACAGTGTTGCATAACCACACAATTTTCAAAGTGTGACAGCACTAAAAGCTGAAAATTGGCCTGGTCAGGAATGGGGTGAAAGTGCCCAGTAGGCAACTGGATAAAATATACCTAAAAGTAAAAGCTTTTTTTTTTTTTTTTTTTTATTGTCGATTAAGTGGAAAGGATTAGAACCCTGTGGAGATATTCACCCTATTGTCCTGGTACTTTTATCACCTGGACAGAAAGTACCAGGTTATCCAACATTTTACAAAAAATTAAAAATTTTCCCTCACTTCTTGCAGTGTCTCCTTTCGTTTAATCGTTTGTACTCCATCCAAAAGAAAAAAGTTGATGAAAATGTAGGTGATCAGAAGTTTTCGGTCATTATGAGATCAGAGTAGACAATAGGTAGAAGTGAAGTGTCATTGAAGATTAAGGTAGAAGAAGAAGCACTTACTCATTGCTGGCATCTCGAACCTCGGTAAGACGGGAGAAGAGCCACTGCCGGTCCTGGGCGCCTAGAACTTCCTGCAGCTCTGTACTGCGCTGAAAATGTTCCACAGCGATGTTCAGACTGCGCAGGTAGAGCGCCTCAGACATGATAAGTTCAAACTTGGCCTGAAGATGACAAATGAAATGGTTGGAGTATATGCCTCAAGACATGGAAAATGCAGGACAATACTACGACTTAGATAACAGCGAGATCTCTCAATTTTGAAAGCAATCAGTTCAGGTTCAGAAACTACTAGTATACCAATATATAGCTACATTGTTACCTTTGGACTAACTATGGGCCTATGGTGTCAAATTCGGGACATCCTTTCAATATACTTCGGCTCGGCCTAATTCTTGGCCTATGGTGTCTAATTGGTGGCCATCCCTCTATTCTCCTCTCTTCCTTCTTACCTGGAAACATTTGCCCTGATTCTTGGTCTATGGTGTCCATTTCAGGACATCCTTCCAATAAACCGCTGTGCTCTTCCTTTTACCTGTAAACATTTGGCTTAAATCTTTGCCTATGGTGTCCAGTTCAGGACTTCTCTTCCATTTTACCTGGAAACATTTGGCATGACTCTTTGTCTGAGGTGTTAAATTCCGGACATCCTTCCAATATACTGCTGTGCTCTTTTTTACCTGGAAACATTTGGCCTGATTCTGTGCCTCTGTGCCAATTGGTGACCATATTTGCCTATCCCTCCCATACACCTCAGCTCTTCCTCTTAACCGGGAAACATTTGCCCCGATTCTATGGTTTCCAGCTCAGGACATCTTTCAATATATCTTTGCTCCTTCTCTTTATTAAAAAAAACAAACATTTGACCTGATTCCTGGCCTATTTTGTCCAATAGGTGTCTATATTAGGCCATGTCTCCCATATACAGTAGCTCTGATTTTCCTTTTTAACTGGAAACATTTGGCCTGACTCTTCGTCTATATGGTGTCCAATTCAGGACATTATTCCAATATACTGCTGTGCTCTTCCTTTTACCTGGAAACATTTGGCTTGATTTTTTTTGTTGTGTCAATATTAGCCCACCCTTCCCATATACCTCCGCTCTTCTTCTTTACCTGGAAACATTTCACCTGATTCTTGGTCCATGGTTTCCAGCTCAGTACATCTTTTCTAAATACCTTTGCTCTTTCTTGTTATATAAAACAAAATATTTGACCTGATTCTTGGCCTATGGTGTCCAATAGGTGTCCATATTAGGCCATCTCTCCCATATATATCCGCTCTTTTATTTTACCTGGAAACATTTGGTCTGACTCTTTGCCTTACTTGCCCAATTGGTGTCAATATTAAGCCACCCATCCCATATACCTCAGCTCTTCCCCTTTACCTGGAAACATTTGACCTGATTTTTGATCTATGGTGTTCAATTCAGGACATCCTTCCAATATACCTTTGCTTTTTCCTTTTATCTGGAAACATTTGGCCTTATTCTTGGCCTATGGTGTCCAATAGGTGTCCAGAGTAGGCCGTTCCTCCTATAAATCTCCGCTCTTTCTTTTTACCTGGAAACATTTGACCTGATTCTTGGTCTATGGTATCCAATTCAGGACAGCCTTCTAATATACCACTGTGTTCATCCTTTTACTTGGAAACCTTTGGCCTGATTCTTTGAATATGGTGTCCAATTGTTGTCCAGTTCAGGACATTCTTCCCCTACAGCTCGGCTGTTCACCAGCCTCCCCACTAACCTCCCATATCTATCCTAGCAAAGATCTCACCTCTCTACTACAAATATTAGAGCTAAAATTCTTACCTTTCCTTGAGAAAATGCTGCTCTGAGTGCTCTGCATTGCTGCTTGCATAACCTCTCCTGTAAGACTGTTTGTTTGGATAGTTGCATACTAAAAGATAAATGCACTTTTCTACTTGACAACCCTCCCTTCCCAAAGGTTGGATCCTTTAAGTGTATTTCAGGCCAAAACCGTTTTCTAGTTCTGGATGGAGTAGGTAGGGGTTATAATCTCTGTTTGGATTTTATTTCTGTCTATGCCCCCCCTGGGGTCATTCATATTTATATTTATCCTGGTGACCATTGTCACAGAGACGGAAAGTGATGGGGAATTCAAAATGTTATGGTCGTCATCGAAACAGGAGGGGGTTTTCTTTCAATGAGAACACTTGTCCTTGTGTTGTGTCCAAGTGGGAATTTTCCCTCACTTTAGAGAGATTTCCTCTTACCTGTTGTGTCTTTAATACAGGAAGTAAGGGTAAATCTCTCCAAAGAGGTTCTCACTATTTCCCCTACAGTACTACAGATTATTAGTACTGAAAATACCTTTGATGTTTAGAGCAGCCCTGGGTATCAAATACACTAAGTACACCACATTCCTTTTTCTTTTATGTATTCATATATTCCAACATTCTGTTTATGATAACATATCACAAGCTGTAGATACAGTAATAGCAGGGGAGACCTGAGACCTAAATTAGTTATTTCAAAGGTTGCCCCATATGGACAGGGCATTTTTGTACCATATCATCATGCAACAAAGAAGTCCAGTTGGGCCTCATTTGTAAAAATTAAAATAAAAAAGTTACATTGTTTCTTCACCAACCTCCTGCAGCTTTTGCTCTGCTCGGGACATTAACATAAAGGTGGTACTGTCACGGATCCTAGGGAGGTCCTGCCACAAAGAGTCTGCTGAGGAGATGGACAAGCGCTGCAAATAGGAATCTTGAGAAGATAGAATCCTCCGGCGTTGGCGAGGAGATCCAGGATCCTTCTCTTCTGCGGGAGAGTCACCAGGCTTTTGCCTTTGGATCTCCTGGTTCAGTGCAACGTCGCTGTATTCCTGATAAAGCAAGCTGGCTGAAAGATGAACAAGAAAGAAGACAATTTAGGGGGGCCACCGAAACAGCAACCTCTGCAGACTGGAACATGGTAGTGCAAGCATTCAGGAAAATCATACTGAAACCACAGATTATGTGGCGTGAAGTTTTGGAATCCAACAAGACAATACCACCATGCAGGCTATGGTGAGAAAGGACTCCATACTACGGACTCCATAGAATCCATGATTTTCCATACACTGCACTGATGAGGGCCCTAAAGTTTAAAAGAGCTTGTTGGTCATAAACAGTGCAGTTTATAAAAACATGGATTCTAGAGTTTGGAACCCAACAAGATGGTACCACCATACAGATTATGGTGAGAAATGACTAGAGGAATCAAAAAGTCAAACCAAATCAGTGCTTAGCACAGTAAAGCCATCATTCCGCCCATTGCGTCCCAAAACTTACTCCATAAAAGCCATAGTTTTCATATACTGATTTGGTTGGTGAGCCTTTTAATTCTTTTCTTAATCCCTTTAAACCAGAGGTCTCAAACCGGTGGCCCTCTAGCTGTTGCAAAACTACAATTCCCATGAGGCATTGCAAGGCTGACAAGTTACAAGTATGACTCCCATAGGCAGAGGCATGATGGGACTTGTAGTTGGAGGGCTGCCAGCTTGGGACCCCTGCTTTAAACCATAGCCTATGGTTATCTTGGGTCCTAAGAACCCATAGAATCCATGGCTTCACTAAACTGCACAGATGACGACCCTAAATCTTCAAACAGTCCCTTTACACCATAACCTATATTTATATTGTCTCTTTGGGTCCTAAGAGCCGTGCTAAAGACTCTGTAGAATCCATGGTTTCCATACACTGCACTGATGATGGCCCTATAGACCAAAACAGCTGTATATAGTTTGGAATAAATGGTTTTCATTCCTTTAGTCCCTTCTCACCATAACCTATAAGGGTATACTGTCTCCTGCCGTTAATAAGAGTGTTATTAAGTATCACTGTGGGGTGATGAGCGAAAGATCCTCTATAAAATAAAACCATTACAAGACCTTACCACTCTCACATTTAAATCTACAAAGTTCTAATCATCTTCAGTCATTAAATCCTTTTTTCCCACCAACTATCTTGTCATTCATTGGTCCCTTTAACACTTACAGGAGCGGATGAGGGTGGTGTACTGCATGTGCATACTGTGCTTTGTATCAGATGTAGAAGGCTGGATCTGAGAACGTGTTCCTCTGATTAAAAAAAATAAAGAAAGATTGGAAACAGATAAAAATTATACAACATTTAGAAGTATTTGTGTTCTTGGTTGTTTGGTTTAATAGTTATGTTCTGAACTCTTACCGTCGAAGGACAGACTCTGGGCTTGGGCTTCTTGAAGACTTCTTGGAACTCTGTTCGGCTTCTGCCATATAATAAAACATAATTACTTTAAAGATTCTCTTTTTTTTTACATTTTGGTGAGATCACTACTCATGTGTTCTTTAGACTGCTCACCTGGCTGTTCCCAACACCCAAAACTCCCAGGTAGACAGCGACAAAGTTGGGAATGAAGTCAAGGAGACCTTGATGTTGGAAAACCCAGACATATAAAATGCCATGGACTAACTCAGACCAACATGCTCCACTTATAACTAAAACTATTTTGAGTCACATGGCCCTTAAAGTCGTTTGCCACATTCTCAGTGTAGAAAGTGTCTTCTGCTACAGTGGGGACAGAAAGTATTCAGTCCCCCTTCAATTTTTTACTCTTTGTAGTATTGCAGCCATTTGCTAAAATCATTTAAGTTCATTTTTTTTCTCATTAATGTACACACAGCACCCCATATTGACAGAAAAACATAGAATTGTTGACATTTTTGCAGATTTATTAAAAAAGAAAAACTGAAATAATCACATGGTCCTAAGTATTCAGACCCTTTGCTCAGTATTTAGTAGAAGCACCCTTTTGATCTAATACAGCCATGAGTCTTTTTGGGAAAGATGCAACAAGTTTTTCACACCTGGATTTGGGTATCCTCTGCCATTCCTCCTTGCAGATCCTCTCCAGTTCTGTCAGGTTGGATGGTAAACGTTGGTGGACAGCCATTTTTCGGTCTCTCTCCAGAGATGCTCAATTGGGTTTAAGTCATGGCTCTGGCTGAGCCTTTCAAGAACAGTCACGGAGTTGTTGTTACGCCACTCCATTATTTTAGCTGTGTGCTTAGGGTCATTGTCTTGTTGGAAGGTAAACCTTCGGCCCAGTCTGAGGTCCTGAGCCCTCTGGAGAAGGTTTTCGTCCAGGATATCCCTGTACTTGGCCGCATTCATCTTTCCCTCGATTGCAACCAGTCATCCTGTCCCTGCAGCTGAAAAACACCCCCACAGCATGATGCTGCCACCACCATACTTCACTGTTGGGACTGTATTGGACAGGTAATGAGCAGTGCCTGGTTTTCTCCACACATACCGCTTAGAATTAAGGCCAAAAAGTTCTATCTTGGTCTCATCAGACCAGAGAATCTTATTTCTCACCATCTTGGAGTCCTTCAGGTGTTTTTTTAACTCCATGCAGGCTTTCATGTATCTTGCACTGAGGCGAGGCTTCCGTCGGGCCACTCTTCCATAAATCCCTGACTGGTGGAGGGCTGCAGTGATGGTTGACTTTCTACAACTTTCTCCCATCTCCCGACTGCATCTCTGGAGCTCAGCCACAGTGATCTTTGGGTTCTTCTTTACTTCTCTCACCAAGGCTCTTCTCCTCCGATAGCTCAGTTTGGCCGGACGGCCAGCTCTAGGAAGGGTTCTGGTTGTCCCAAACGTCTTCCATTTAAGGAAGATGGAGGCCACTGTGCTCTTAGGAACCTTAAGTGCAGCAGAAATTTTTTTGTAACCTTGTCCAGATCTGTGCCTTCCCACAATTCTGTCTCTGAGCTTTTCAGGCAGTTCCTTTGACCTCATGATTCTCATTTGCTCTGATATGCACTGTGAGCTGTAAAGTCTTATATAGACAGGTGTGTGGCTTTCCTAATCAAGTCCAATCAGTATAATCAAACACAGCTGGCTGCAATATAACAAAGAGTGAAAAATTTAAGGGGGTCTGAATACTTTCCGTCCCCACTGTATAGTTTGATAACACCAAACCGAATTTCAGTGCAAAATGTCATACTAAACAGGAAAACACTTTGTTTGTGTTGAGGACAAAGTTCCTTTAATGCACTTAGGTGACCTTTATAATTTAGATAACAAAACTGTATGCAATGTGATATATTCAAGAAACAAAGGTTGATTTAGAATGTTTCCATGACCATTTTAGGAAAAATCTATTTAGCTATTCTATCAGCCATAGGTCTAAACATTTGCTAGAAGCTAATCTTCTGCATAGTACCAATACCCAGTTCCAACTCTTGGCTCCCTGGACAATGGGGGAAGAAAAAAAATATGTGGGAAACAGACAAACGTTAAAAAGAGCTTTAAAAAAAAAAAAAAAAAAAAAAAGAGTCCATTGTGTTTGCCCCTTTTAATACATTTTTTTTTTGTTTTTTTTTGGTTTTTTTTTTTACCTTTTTTGTCTGAGTATAGAACAATGTTTGTCCCAAGTATGTTTGAATCTACTTAAGCCCCGTACACATGGGCTGAATATCCAGCGGTATCGGCCAGTTCAATAGAAACTGTCCGACATTTGGCCCATGTGTATGGCAGCTAATCCGTCAGAAGCCGGCAAAACGCCAGCCAGCTTCTGTCAAAGGGGCATGACCATAACGGTCTGCTGATCAACATCCAATCAGTGCTCTCAGCCAATGGTATTTAAAGGTTTCAGTCATGTCTCCCCTGTGTCTTCTTTCCTCTGGTTCACATATGCCAAATGCGACCCGCCAGGCCATCTCATCTCCAGTCCAACCTCGTCCCAGCAGTAAGCAGCATAGAGGACAGAACTCCCACTCCAGATCCTGCACTTCTTCGTGTAGCCACTGAGGGGCTTGTCTCTGACCCCCCTCCCCCCCGGTCTCAACAATTGGCAGCAGAGGGGAGGACAGAACTCCTCCTATTGATCCTGTACATCTCTGTGCAGCTGCAGCACCTCCTCATCTCAGTCTTCCCAGTCTCGGTATTCGGCAGTCTCCAGCCCTTCTCTGGGCTTCCTCCAGACCCTACACTTTTTGCTTCCCAGCACAGCTGCCAGCTTCTTCCTGGCAGCAGCACAAGGTAAGGTGGGTGCACTGTGATGTAAGGGAGGGTGGGGGGATTCTTGACTTCTGATGCTGGGGGAGCTCTTGACAGCTGATGTAAGGGGGGGAATGGGTTGCTCTGGACATCCAGCGTTACAGATACAACCTTTGAGGGAAACCATAATGCCAATGTGGTTCCTGATTAAATTAACTCTGACACCCCTGCTCTAGACTGTACATATTAAGTTCATGAAGTCTCTCCTGATATGTTAAATCCCTAAGACCTTTTACCATTTAAGGTCCTGTTTAGGTTAGAGCACAAACAATGGAGACACATGATGGCACTAAAAATGCAAATCCAAACCCTTTATAAAAACAGAGTAGTGGGAGCAGAAAAGGTTTGGTCCATCAAGCCTGCTCCTTTTATTTAACTTTATTTACAATGTTTTCTCACCAGGAGTAGTGGTGGGGCAGCATTATCATGGTGGCAGGTTGTCAGGCATTGCTCATCGTGATTTGCGCTGTATCTACATCGCTGTTGATGTTGCATTGTGGGGCATACCGAGATATTATTTCTTTTTTTTTTTTTATGGGTGGAAGGAAAGAAAGTTGCTCAGTTGCAATAGCCTGACTGTGTTGATGGGGGAATCCCTTGCGTAACGGCTATTGTGTTCTGCCGACAAAGGGGCGTGGGAAACTTCTCTGCCGGTGTTCTGTTGATTACTGCAGATCGCTGGATAATGCCTCAGAAGATCTATACATGCGCAGTAGTGACGTCACTCCAGCTGATCTGCTGACGTCGACACTATACATGCGCAGATCGCCGGAGGCGTTATCCGACGATCTGCAGAAGTCGACAGAACACCCCAGTGTTCTGCTGAGAAAGTCCCCCTCGGCGGATAAGGACCCCCCTGTACTGTGCAGGCGCAGCGCTTGCGCAGTACGAGCCGGCGGAAATAGCCGAAGCTGAATAGCTGTAAGTGAGCTGTACACGGCGCCTGTAACAGGGCCCCTCACCAAGCTTCGGGCACGGCCTCGCTTCGCTCGGCACTTTTTTATTCTACCTCTATGTCCACTTGGATGGTGGGGCTTCAACCTGGACTCAGGGCACAGGCGCCATGTACAGCTGACTCAAGGTTTTCAGCTTCGGCTATTTTCGGCGGCTCCGTAGTCGTTCGTACTGCACAAGTGCTGCGCCTGCGCAGTACAGGGGGGTCCTTATCCACCGGGGGAACTTTCTCGGCAAGACACCGGCTGGAAGGAGACAGATATTGTGTCAGCTGTTGCTATGTCACCACACTCATTTGCATAGAGCGGAGGACGTGCCTGTGATCAGGTCCTGAGGCGGGCAGAAGGATATCAGAGGAAGGATTCAGTGATGAGAGAAAAGAGGAGAGGATGGGAGGCTGGGTTATGGGGCACAGGAAAATGAATATATGGGGGTGCAGGGAGCACAGTGTTATTTATGTCATATAATTTACTCCCTGTACCCACAAATTCATAACTCATCTCCATTATATAATACTGTGCTCCCTGCACCCCAGACTTATCACCCCCCATTCATTACACTGCTCTCGCTGCACCCTCAGACTCATCATAAGTCATATATGACCCCATGCATAACACTGTGCCTCCTGCACCCACAGACTGCTCATGTTCCCACCCCCGCGGAGTCTGGGGATGCAGTGAGCACATTGGGTGATAAGACTTGGGGTGCAGAAAGCACATTGATAAATATGTGTGGATGTTATGTCTTGGGGTGCAGTGAGTACAGTGTTTTATATAGGTGTGTTGAGTTTGGGGGAGTTATATATGGAAGTGATGAGTCTGGGGGTGCAGGGAGCACAGTGTTCTATATGAGGGATGATGAGTCTAGGGATGCAAAGGGCACATCGTTATATATGGGGGTGCAGAAAGCACACTTAAATATGGGAGAGTTATGTCTTGGGGTGCTGGGAGTACAGTGTTATATATGGGTGTGATGAGTTTGGGGGTGCGGGGAGCACATCCTCCGCTCTATGCAAATGAGTGTGGTTTTAGCAGACACTATATCTGTCTCCTTCCAGCCGGTGTTCCGTTGATTAATGCATCAGATAATGCCTCTGACGATCTGCGCATGCGCAGTGTTGACTACTTGTGATTGGGAGCTTTCCGATTATGTGACCACCATGACAGCCAATCACTGTGGTCACATGGTCATAAACCCCACCCCGCCTCCTGGCATCCTAAACCCCTTAACCACTTAAGGAGTGGAAGATTTTCCCCCCTTAATGATCAGGCCATTTTTTGTGATACAGCACTGTGTCGCTTTAACTGACAATTGCGCGATCGTGTGACGCTGTACCCAAACAAAATTGACCTCCTTTTTTTCCCCCACAAATAGAGCTTTCTTTTAGTGGTAATTGATCACCTCTGCAATTTTTATTTTTTGCGCTATAAAAAGCGTCAATTTTGAAAAAAAATAAAACATTTTAATTTTTTGCTATAATAAATATTATTATAAGAAATAAAGTTTCTTCATCAGTTTAGGCCAATATTTTTGGTAAAAAACTTGCAATAAGCGCATATTGATTGGTTTGCGAAAAAGTTATAGCGTCTACAAAATAGGGAACATTTTTATTTATTTTTACTAATAATGGCGGTAATCAGTGATTTTTAGCGGGACTGCGACATTGCGGTGGACAGATCAGACACCTTTTTGGGACCACTGACATTTATTCAGCGATCAGTGCTATAAAAATGAACGGATTGCTGTATAAAGGACACTGGCAGGGAATGGGTTAACACTAGTGGTGATCAAGGGGTTAAAAGTGTTCCCTAGGGAGGTGTTTCTAACTGTGGGGGGAGTGGACTGACTGGAGGAGAGAGATCGCTGTTCCCTCTGTCATAACGGGGATCTGTTTGTTTACATTGACAGATCCCCATTCTGGCTCTCAGTGGAGCGATCACGGCCGCCAGCCACGCGCATCGGCTCCCCCGCCATGCAGTGCACGACTGCTATAGCTCTTAAAAGAGCCAACGTACACTTACGGCGATTTGCAGGAATGAGCCAACCCGCCGCAGTATAATGACAGTGGCTGGTCAGGAACAGGGTAAATAGGCCAGGAGGCGCCGGCTCCAAGGGTTTAAATCAATTAAATCTGCTGAACCGGCCAAGATTCAGCCCATCTATGGCTGGCTTTAAATGATAAAAAAAAAACAAAACTGTCAGCAGGCAGACTTTTTATTGCAAAAAAGAAATGTGATGTCTCTTCTGCAATAAAACAAACTTACTTGATTGCTTGCAGCTATCTGCAGAATGTACACGGAACTGTGCAAGCCCAGCTCAGTTTACATTCCAGCACAGTGCCTGTGTGCTGGGATGCCTGTATTCCTGCACATGCATGGGACTGACGTCATCCCACTCCTGCCAGTCAAGGTGGTCAAAGACTGGCACCCTCAAGAAGCCAGGGAGAAGATACTGGCGCTGGTGAGGGACCTTGGACTGTCAATCATGTTGTCCAGCAAAGTAGGTCCAATGCCAGTCAGTATAAGCAATGCTCTAGGACTGTCTGCTATAATGATGCTGTCTCACCACTTTACCTGTTGCAAGTGATAGGTCCCTCGAACTGATGGAATGTTCACAATAGCTCTGGGGAACCAGGATGACACTATTGTTTTGACTTAGTAAATTGTAATGGCATTTTTATAGATGTACATTGTACTGGTGTGCAACTTCACATGCAGGTATATCATATAAATAATGTGTGCGTTTTTAATGTTGCATATGCAGGTCCCCCCCCCCCAAGTAGGCCTTTAGGCCACATAAAAAAAGATCCTCTCCCTGAACAAGGAATGGTATTTAACAAAAATGTTTGCACTGATACATGTTCCCATGGCACTACCTAGCTACCCATGCCGTTTTTTAAGAAAAGGAGTTTCGCACTATGTTCGGGTTTAGAAGATATTTAGAAGCAAACCTCTTGCGAACCAAACTTTGCAAGCTCATTCTTCACTACTGGTGAGATTAAATTGGGATCCTGCTTTTGAGGACACTGGAAGTGTTTTACTGGGGATCACCAGGTGAAATTAAAGGAAAGAAAAGCCTGAAAAAAGGGATTGAGTCACCAAATGTTATGTTAGGGCGGTGACGTCACAAGGGGCGGAGTCTCCAGAAGACTTTACCGGATGGCCATGCTTCATGGCTATATGAGAAATGGCACACACCGGAGCTAACACAACAGCGGGAGCTGGCGTCGGGAGAAATCATCAGCGGATGGAGAAGAACCAGCAGAAGAACCAGAGGAAGAAGACAGTGGAGGGAGAAGAACTGGAAGAACCAGAGGAAGAAGAACAGAGGGAGAAGACATCACCGGAGAAAGAAGACACGTCGGAGCTACGACGGGGGACAGTCTTCATTTTTAATAAAGGACATTGTCAAAAACCTGTTTACCGTTTTTATTTATTTTGGAGCTGACAAATTGTTCATTAGATGAACATAATGTTGTCTATGGCTGTCAGTTGGCTGGTGCAATCAAAATGTGTGTGTGTAGGAGATAATGCTACAATTTTTACCAACAGTTATCACCAGAATGTACATTATGGGAGAGATTTACTAAAAGTGCAGCACTCACAATCTGGTGCAGCTGTGCAAGGAAGCCAAACAGCTTCTAATTTCAGCTTGTTCAGCTCAGCTTTGACAATAAAACCTGGAAGCTGATTGCTTTCTATGTAGAGCTGCACCAGATTTTGCACTCTCCAGTTTTAGTAACCCCCCCCCATGTTTCTTTGCATTTGTATTGATTGTTTCTAACACTCAAAACATGGGACCTTTGGATTGTAGAAATTTATAGTAGGATGTATGACCATCTTGAGATTCTGAGATTTACTCTTATTTACAACAGATAGATACTTGTACTTACCTGCCAATATTTCCCTTGGAGACTTGTTCATTTTTTGACTAATGTCTTGTTCATTGATTTTTGCCTGTCTAGGCAAATGTCTCTGTCCTGTGGTGGAGATGTGGGCCTTGGTACCAGCAGGCCTTGAGCCCTTTTCCAAAGAGCTTGTTTCTCCTGAAGGAACCTCATGTGGGACATTGGTACCAGAAGGCCATGGTGTCTTTTCCAATGAGCTTGTGTCTCCTAAAGAAAGATGGGGGATTGTGGGCAGGTTAATGGCACTGAAGCGCTTGAAAGCTGGAATGGCAGCGGTATTTTTCTTGTGTCTTACAGTAGGCCGTCTTACCAAGGGATTTTCAGAATGACGCAAGGGGCGGGGAGGAAGCCACACAGGGGCAATTGGGCGAGTAGATGGTGGATCAGTGGCTGTGGTCTCCACATTTGCCACAGAAGACGCAAGAGATCTACTGAGTATGGTGGGAGGCTGTTTACCTTGCAAAAGAACCTCTGTATCCCGAGGTGGAGAAGGCATCCTTCTCTTATTTAAATTTTCTTTCCCATGCGGTAACAGGGGACTCGACTGGTAGAATCCCTGTTCTTCTGTACTTTCTTGAATGAAAAAGAGTGGATTGAATATCTGTATTCGTGTTGGAAAAAATGTAGAATCCTTCTTTGGTGTAGCTTCTTCTGCCTTCTGTTCATCACTCATGTTGTAGTCTACTGGTGGGTACACTATGGAGGTCTGTGCTTTCTCCAGAGGTTTGCTTTCTCGAATAGCTGTGAAAGATGCAGTAAAGTTGTCCAGTGGAGGAGTCACACTTCGCAATCTAGGCCTAGGTTTCTGTGGGTCATCCTGCTGGTCTATTTCCTCTTGATCATAGCCAAGGCCAGGGTCAGTGTTACTGCGCTGCCTTGTTAACAGTATAGGTGGATTATCACCTCCAGTCTCCTCTACTGCACCAGTATTTATACATAAATCTACTTTACCCTGATCATCAGTCTCTGGTCCTCCATGTGACAAAGTTCTTTCTGGTAAAATGTGTTCAGCTGCAATGGTCAAAGTTGCTTCTGGTACAAAGACTGTATCAGTTTCTGGTTTGGTAAAAAGTTCAGTCTTGGGGGAGAAGGTGCCAATTTTGAATCCCCTATCAAAAATGATTCCTTGGTTAAAACAGTCTGGCTCATCCTCAGCAAGTTCTTTATGGTCTTCTAAAAATTGTGAAACCTGTATGCCGATTTGAGGCCCCGCGATTTTTGCCGCTTCTATAAAACCCTGAATTTGTTCTTGGTCTTCTGTTATTTCTATTTGGAAGCTAGGGCTCAATGTTTCTTCCAGTGAGGAATTTAGTTCTCTAGATGCAGAGTCAGTGTCCTTATGATGGAAATCACCATCTACCACATCAAAATTTTGCATGTTTGGTTCCTCTGGTTCATGGACTTGGACTACATCCAAATTCTGAAAAGAAACATTTGAGAAAACCAGAGGCCTCATAGGTATAGGTTGTACCAGCATACTAGGATTACGCTTGGTCTCCGTGCCACGAAGACTCATGACTTTGTGTAAATCAGCTTCCTCAATTTCTTTGCCCATGGTTTCATCCAAAGGCACCTGCCCTGCAGTGTCAATCTTGGTTCCTGTATCAATGAATACATCCATATATAAGTTTTCATCATTAATGGAGACTGCTTGGTCAACATCAATTTCAAATGATCTTGTGTGGCTTATTGCCTCTAGAAGGTCCTCAGAAAATGCTTTGTTGGCCTCTAAATTGCTCGTTTTTGCCTTTATTTCACCAGAAATTGTATTAGAAACTATGAGGCTGGAGGGTAAAAGTTCAATCTCCTCTTTTGGTACTTGCAACCCTGCCTCCTTGGCATACCAGCTATTCCCATCTTCATTAGGATCAGACTCATTTTCCTTAGAGGTGCTTTCTTTTACAATATACTGAATATTTGGAGGGATTTCCGAACTCTCTCCATACAGTTCTTTAAAATCAAGCAACACACTCAGCCCAGCACTCTCCTGATTTTCTCTCCATTTTGCCAACTCTCTTTCTTCACTGGAAGGCTCAATCCGGATTCTCTCTATAAAGATATTGTCCTTGTTCTCTCTCCCCTGTTCAGTTGTCTCTATAAAGCTGGCAGTTTCCTCCTCATTTTGTTTTTCTATATTTTCAGACTCAAGTGTCTCTCTCATTGTATGAAGAATCTCTCTATGGTCATCAGATGGGATTTTATCTACACTTTCTTTATATTCAGTAGTCCGTATACCATCTGCATCTGTCTGATACTTAAGAGTATCCCTATGATCAGTATGAGCATCTTCACTAATGGACTCCCTGTATTCAATGCATGTCTCTTCCCAGGCAAAAGGTGTCTCTACACTAAACATCTCTATACTTCCGACATCATTTAACTTTTTGCAGTCACCTTCTGTGTAAGCTCCTAATGTATCTTTAATTACAGTCTCTGTAGAAGTCACTTGGATAACATTTTCTTTATGGCCACCCTCAGTCTGTCCATCGGCAGTCTCAGGGTAGACAAACTCAGTCTCTGAGCTGACTGTCTCTTCATTGGCGCCACTTATTTCTTGGCAGACTGTCTCTATGCTAAAACACTCTGTCTCTTTACTGACTGTGCCCTTGGTGTCTCCATCGAGTAGCTGACTTACACCCTCTTTGTGGTCATGTGCTGCCACTTTACTAGTAGTCTCTTCTTTGACACTCTCAAAAACGTCATTCCCAATCTCGTCTTCAGTAATCTCTTTCTGGTTAACACTGGAGTCTTTGTTAATAGTTGATTGACTGTCAACCACTCCCTTGTTATTGATCATCTCAGTTTTGCTATCTGCATCCTCTTTAGAGATGTTTGTATCAAGCGGACCTTGTTCTTTATCAGTGACGTAGCGTGAGTTCTGATTTTCCTCAATAACTTTTGTGTCAGCGTTTGCTTCTAACTTTACCCTCAATACGTGGTCAGACATAGACTTTGCTTCTTCACTATTGTTGTTGATAGTGTGAGTCTGGCTTTCCCCACTACCCCTGTAGTCAGTGTCATTTAAAGTTCTATCATGGGCTGTTTTACCAACAAAAGATCCAGTTTTGAAATGGACAGATATCTCATCATGAGTTACTGTCCCCTCGCAGTCTCTCTCATCTTCATAAGGCCTTGACTCCCCACTTGGTGTTTCTTCAATGTAAGGCTCTTTTGTGTTAGGAGGAAACACCTCATTAGCAGACTCTTTGGCATGAGACTTAGGATGGTCAAGGACTGCCTCTTCATCATGATGCCCTGTTCCATCACCAAATGCCTCTTCCATTCGAGGACTACATTGTTCAATTGGTATCTCTACAGTATAAGGCGCAGTCTCAATCCAGACTAGCTCGTTACTATAAGGAGCTATGCTCCCACTATCTGTTACCTCCAGAGACTCTCTGCATAATTGGACTGTCTCTTCATTGTGAGGAAGAGTCTCATCAACATGAGGTTCTCTCACCTCATAGACTGCCTCCCTCAACTGAGACACGGCCTCTTCACTTGCTGTATCATTCTTCTGAGGTTCTATGCTATCGTTGGCTGTTTCTTCCATTTGAGTCTCAATGTCCTTAATAACTGGCTCTTCATTATGACAAACACTGTCCTCAGGAGATCTAGTCCATTCACTGACTGCCTCTTCATTGTGAAGCCTACTTTTTTCAACATGGTTCAAAGACCCTCCAGGGCCTGGCTCCTCAACAGACTCCTCATCATTTAACTCTGTATTAGAAACATAAGACATGGCCTCAATGGCCATCTCTTCAACATGGGGGTCAGGCTCCAGAACAGACTCCTCATCATTTAACTTTTCAACATGAGGCTCTGTAGAAACATAAGACATGGTCTCCTCAGTGGCCATCTCTTCAACATTAAGTTTGGGTTCCTCATTCCCTGTTTCTTTTAATTCTTCAGCAGCATGAGGTGGTTTCTCTTTACTTGTAGTCTTGCCAACATCACACAAGGATTCCTCACTAACCGCATCATCAGGTCTGGTTTCATGAGTGAAGGCCTGCTCACTTTGAAGACCCTCACTGGAAGTCCTTTCGCAACATTGCTCTATCACCTCTGGGGGTTTCCCAGTCCCTTCACTTCCATTTTTCTCCATGGGCCCGCTAGATGTCCTTATTTTTACATTTTCTCCAGTCTCCTCTTCACTGGTAGCATCCATTCTTCCATCAGGATCCAGATTTTCATTTTTCTTTTCTCCTTTACCATCAGTGGTCTCCTCATTAGCAATGCTTGCCTCGCTCGCAGTCTCCCATTCCCCGCTCTCATCATCACTAGATGTGACCTCCAGCTCTGTAGGTCTCTGTAGTTTGTCTGTCTCAGCCACCTCGTCTAGCCGAATCAAGGGAATGGCATCCAGCACTTTATCTAGGTTATCATTGGCTGATGACGTGCCATGTAACCCTTGACCAGTTGTTCCTTTATCGCAAGGCGGTGTGCTGGCTTCAGTCCCAGTATTTCCAGTTTCACAAGTCAGCATTTGCTGCAAGGTGTCCTCCTTAAACTGTGAGTCATTATTATCACCGTCTCTGGCTTGTGGCCCTTCTGTTATTTGCTCGGAGACTGTTGTGGACCTTGCGAGGCTGTACCCTTCCCCCTCGTTTGATGTTTCCATGGTCACTCCATCTACAAGCAAAAAAAAACAGACAATCAGAAAAGAGGCTAAGTCTCAATATAATAGCAACAATAAAACAATATAAAAAAATAAAATGTCGCCAGGAAATGTCAACAGGTATCATTTGTGTCTATTGCCGTTTTATGAACAGTCTCTTTATCTCACGTAGCATTCAGAAGAACCTAATAGTGGATGTGCTTTCATGAGGATTAAATAAGACCAACTGTTGGCGACAAAAAAATTCAGTGGATGAGTAACGAGATTCAACAATAAATCCCAAGGTAAAGGAAGTTGTTACCAGAAAACAGGGATAGAGGAGAAATCTTACAATGGGGATGCTAGTTCTGGTGACAACCAGGGATTGCCTCTCTTTGGAGGGATTTTCTTTCACTTCCTGTTGTGGCTATGGTACAGGAAGTGAAGCAAAATCTCCCCAATGGAACACTGATGGAAAAAAGAACACAAACATGGGTTATAATCCTCCCACCCAAAATTAAAAAAAAAGAGGTTTTGCCTTTATTTCTACTTTAAAGGGTAACGCCCCTTTCGTGGGAAAAAATAGAAAAATAGCCAAAAATGTATATATATATATATATATATATATATATATCTATCTATATATATATCATATACAAATACTACAAAAATCATATTGTTAATAAACGTTGTTAAAAATTACCTTTCCTTTTCAAAGCTGCAGCTCTGTATTATTCTGTAAAATGCAATATGGCAACTTGGAGGCATTCTGTACACAGAATGTGTACAGAACGCCGCCCCCCAGAAATGTAATTTCCTGCTTGTGTGATTGGCTCACTGATTTTCCCAGAAGTCTGCACCAAGATACAAGTCAGATTTTGGGTATCCCCAGCAACAAAAATGTAATTTTTGGTCAGATATTCACAAAGGGAAATCACTTCTAAAGGGATGCAGACCCAGCCACTTTCCTCATTAGAGCCCTGCAGGTGCAGCAGATGATTGATAATTCTAAAGTCACTCCCATTCACACTGCAAATGGACAAAGACAAACAGCTATTTGCTCAGAATACCAAATGATAGGAATCTGCAACAAAGTTTGTTAAAATCCCTGCAATGTACATACATCACCCAGAGGGGAATGGAGTACTCTTTAACCGCTTACTGACTGTATAACCTATACTGTGGCAAGGTGGCTCTCCTGTGCCAGGTCTCATACTAGGTATGTGATCCAACATTTCTGGGTAGGAGGAGCGTTTGCGCGCCATCAGCGACCCGGCTATACTGAGATTAAACACAGCAGATGACGATCAGCGAGTGCCAGCCAATGGATTAACGCCGTCACCCGCCGATCGTCAGGAATTCACACAGGACAGAGCCCGGCCTATGTAAACAAGGCATAGCTCATTCCGTGAGTGGGGAAGTAATGGATTTTCTCACCCCCGCAAAGCAGGGAATAAAAGTAATAGAGGAGGAAACTGGTGACCTGGGTGGCCCCCAAGGAACTCCCTTGATTTGCAGAGACTTCCTCTCACTTCCTGTTTGGCTATGGGACAGGAAGTAAAGGGAAATCTCCCTAATGGGACACATATGGCAAAAAAAAATAAAAATCTGACAGGGGTTATAACCCTCCCGCAGTCCTGTGTGATTTTAGACTTGCTAGGGTGCATTGGCAGCCCATTCTATTTGCAAGGTTTCCCTTATGCATGTTGCGCCAACACACTGTGCCGTAAGGGAAAAATGTTTGCTATTGAAGTATTAGCAGCTTTTTAAGACAATATTAAAATTCACTGTATCTGAGCACCAAAAACACTATTCAATCCATTTTTGTTGAGAAATCACTTTGAAAAAAACTACCCCCCCCCCCCCCTAGCATTTCTAGCTGTGGCCATCTTGAGTAAGGGCATATGATTTATGTAGCATTTACTACCTACATGCCCTTAGCTTGGGCATGCAGGAAAGGGGGATGCGCTTAGCGAAGAAAACCCCTCCTGAAGACTCCTGGGGTGTATGACATTTGCCTAGGCCAGAAACCAGGGAGTAAATGAAGTAATGATGTAAAAATTAGTTTAAAGCAAGTAAATATGATATACTTTCCTATTTACTAATGCTAGCAGCATGAGAATTAAAAACAACAAATGTTGATTGGGAGAGAGAAGTTCTGCTTTAAGGCTCGGTTTATACCATTAAGATGCTGTGACCGAGTGCAGGCGCATTGGCACGCGTAGCCACGTGTCTTGTGTACGGCAGTCCATTCATTTCAAGAGTAACAAGGAATTGAAGTCTCTTTTGCAAAAATGTGCCGCACCGAACCACATGGTGCTTAACCCCTTGGCACCCACTGCACGCAAACATGCGGCCTCTCTGCGCCTGGGCCTTGTCGTCGACAGGCCACATATTTGCATCGATTGCGATCAATTGCGCTGTGCCGAGAGAGTGCTCCAGACAGTGTCTAACCGAAAGTTCCCAATCACTGCATGCGATCGGGAGTTTTAGGATCACGTGACCACCGTGACAGCCAATCACATGATCTTAAGCCATGCCCTGCCTCCCGGAATCTTAAACCTCTTAAAGAGCTGGGAGGCGCGGCGTGAAGAGGTTAACATTTAATGCAATTAATTAATGGCACAAAATTTAAATAAAAAGAACTTTTTTAAAAAAAAAAACAAAACAAAAAAAAAAAAAAAAAACAATGAATGGCACCACTGCGCATCATGAAAGAGCAGTGTGTTTCTGTGCCTGTCGGGAAAGCACATGATTTTGCACGCATTTTCGACATGCAAAGATGTGAACCTAACCTAATACTTTGTAACTTTACTAAAGTGCATTTCTAGCCAAAATTAAAATCCTTTTTTTTTTTTTTTTTTTTTCCTTTTTCTTAGTCTGTGACTCCATTCTGCAGATGTTTCCTTAATCCTGTCCTAGAGACAACACTGTCACTAGGACAGGAAGTAGTGGAGACCCCTCTAAGAGGACACATCGACAATAAAACACTTACTTGTAGACTGCGGAAGACTACAACCACCATTCGTTTTTTTGTTTTTTTTTACTGTCATCTGTGTCGCCAATGGAGGTTTTTTTCTAGTCTTCCTGTCACATTGATGTTATCAGGGCAAGAAATCCAACAGGGACACAATGGCCATTTAATATACTTTATATTCTTAGGATGGGGATGGATAGACCCTCCAATTCTGTGTTCCCATTGGAGTTTAATCCTAACATTACTGCCTTATTGACAATATTGTCACCAGGACAGGAAGTGAAGGTAAATCTCCCCCAACAAGACATAGAAAGATAAACAAAAGAAATGGTAGAACATGACAGGGGTTCTAACTGTTCCCTATTTTATCCAAAACCAACACAAAAATCATTTCCGATATGGATACAATTTCCAGCTTTCCTTTAGTCTTGCACAGCTATACCAACGCCTCTCCTGGACTGAAATGCATTACCCTGATTTTACTGCACACTGTGAGCTTTTCATAATGTGCAGATAGAACCCACCTGGAGAACATCCAGCATTATGTAGCTCTTTCCTCCCCAACTGACCCCTTTCATTCATTGAATTTTAGTTCTTGCAATCATGGAGGCTCAGCCTCACAAGTGGGCGTTACCTAAACTGGCCTACATGCAAAAGCTGCCCGCCTAGGAAACGCCCACTCCTGCAGACCGATACCCACCCATCAAGGCATTTTGATATTTGCATAACTCCTCCCATTACCTGCATCAGGATTCTTCAGAGGAGTACGGAGACAGGGTGCTGTGATGTTTTCCGAGCTATGTACAGCACCCCGCCGGCTCCTCCCACCAGCCATGATCTGCCTGGATTGCATAGAGAAGCTGAGAAAGTAAACAGGTGTGCTTCGCTTCGTTACGAAATTGAAATTCAGACAATTTTTTTGTTTTAGGAAATTCGGATGTTCCGAATTTCCGAATTACAATAGTAACAAATTTTAACAAATCTGAAATAACAAATCAAAATTTCAGATAAAATTCAAATACTTTTCAAATAAATTTGAATACCTTTCTAATCTTATTCAAATACTTTTCCAATCTAATTTGAATACTTTTCCAATCTAATTTGAATACTTTTCCAATCTAATTTGAATACTTTTCTAATTGAATTCAAAATACTTTTCTAATTGAATTCAAAATACTTTTCTAATTGAATTTGAATTTCCAAAGAGAATAAAATAGAATAGAAAATAAAAGAATAGAAAGGAGAAGACTAAAACAGAACAGAATAAAAAATAAAAGACCAGAAAAAAATAGAATAAAAAAAAAAATAAATAAAAAATAAAAAAAAGGGACAGAATAGAAAATAAAAAAATAGAGTAAAACAGAACAAAATAGAATAGAAAAGGAATGGAATAGTATACACATAGAAAGAATATAACCAACTTCTGAAATTCGAACTTCAAATAGAATAAATTTAAATTTGAATAGAAAAGAGTAGAATATAATAGAAAAGAACAGAAAAGAATAGAAAAAAAACAATAGAATAGAATGGAATAAAAAGAACATAACCATCTTCCAAAATTCGAATTTTGAATAGAATAAATTCGGTTTTGAATAGAATTCGATTCAAATTTGAATAAAATTTGAAAAATTTGAATAAAATTCAAAAAATTCGAATTGATTCAAAATTGAATATATGAAACGAATTCCGAAAACGAATTAAAGGAATTTAATGAAACAAATTTATGTAAATAACAAATCAAATTGAAACAATTTTTTTTCGTTCTGCACATGTCTAAACAGAAAGGGAAGGAAGAACCAAGGAAGACGAAATAAACAAAAAAAAAAAAGCTTAATAATTCATGTTTAAAGTGCAGAATTCAGTGTAGCCAGCATACCCAGTATAGGACTGCAGTGCGTTAAGACATCATGGCTATGGAGCACTGCGTCGGCGGCGGGGTGTCCCTGGAAATTATTTTAAAGTGACGACCGCTATATCAGGCCCGGCGATTCTCGCTCCGACACTCGGCTGCGAAGAAACAAAGTCGGTGCAAAGTTACATCTGTCGGAGCGAATAATCTGAAGGAGCGCAGGAAGTCTCGGAGCGAGAATTCGTGGTTAACTCGTTCAGCACCTGAGCAGCCGGGATTCCGTCCGCCCAAGTAGCGGCGTGCATTGTTAGGCTATGATTAGCAATCCTCCTCCCGTCCTGAGACCACACGCCCTGTTCCTGTGCTCGGCATGTTGACATGTTTGGACTCTTTCTATAGCCGGATAGGAGAGGACGGCTGAATGACATCTGCATTCATTAGAGGCAGCACAGCATAAAGCTCAGCTTCTTACATTACAAAGAGCTCAATGCATGTAATACAGCAACATGAATAAAGCTGAACGGCAAACAATGAAGAAATATACAGGAGGAAGATATTTATCTGCCAAAGGATTTGTATTGCTGTCCATCCATCCCTGAGATCTACACAGCTCTGCCACACAGCATAGCCCTGTCTGGCAACGAATCTTTCTCTGCTGCAATTTCACTTTCACTTGCATGTCTCCTCTTTATTAGAGATGAGCTAAGGCCCCCTTTACACCTGTGCGTTATTTTTATTATTTTTTTTGCGCACTTGTCGCACAAAAGCGCAGGGCACCTTGTTCACTTGAATCGACTGCCCTACACACAACAAAACGTGGCACAGTAGCTCTTGCACCTTTTTTTGTGCGGTGATCCCTGGGCATCTGTTAGCCGCTGGTTGGGGTGCCATTAAGAAATAAGGCGTGCTTTTCGCGCATTTCTGCGTGCAGTCCCAGAACTCACATGTGTGAATGGGGCCTTAGGCTTGGTTCACACATTCGCAGCGAGTCCCGCACTCGTAATCACCTGCAGTGAAAATGCGATGATCAGTGAAAGCACGCAGGGACGCCATTCATTCTGAATGAAACCCCCGCGCATGTAAAAATCGCAGTCCGTGTGCAGGTGCAGGAACTGTCAAATTGACCATGTGATTTCTCTGTGGGCCGCGTTTTGAAAAAAGGTACATGCACCTTTTTCTGCGGGAAACACAGGCAGGGCAGCCTAATGAAATGAATTTTCTCCTCTGTCCACAGAAATGCAGCCACAGAAACGCACAGATGTGAACCTAGGCTTAGTGTTCAATATTTTTAATGTGGATAAATGTGACTGCTTCTGGCTGTCAATGGTTGCTAAGGAAGAAGCGGCTACTTGCACCCGATGTGCCCTTACCAACCACAGATGTCACCCGGCCCAGTCACTTTCATGGGCACGGAATGGAAAGGGTTACATCATTGTCGTAATATATCCCGATGGTCATATTTGAGCAATGACGTCACCGCTATCCAAGCGGTCAATGGCTCTTAAAGTGGAGTTCCACCCACTTTTACAACTCTTCAGCATCCCTCACTAAACTGTGCACTGTAAACAAATTGGATATTTTTTATTTTTTTCTCTCAGCACCTACTGTATATCTGCTGTATTCATTTTTCGCTTCCTCCTCCCTGGCCACGGCCCATCGCATCATTTCTTGTTTGCAATGCCTTCTGGGAAGGGGCGGCAACTTCCTGTGAAACTGCCATTGCTATTGAAATCTGACCTGAAACCTATTACACTGCTTGTGCTGCACTGAGCATGTGCGATGTTCGTTTGCTAAACAAACTAAAAAAAAAAAAAAAAAAAAAATGTTGAAAAAACAAAAAACACATTTTTCACAGTTTGTTACAAACACCAATCACCAATGAGGCGGCACTGTTGGGACTGCACTAATAGCATACCTCCCAACTTTTTGAGATGGGAATGAGGGACACCTATCAGCAAACGTATGCAGGCATAGGACACACCCCTTGCCACGCCCCCTTAAAGGATAATTGTACAAAAAAAAAAAAAAAAAAACAAGACAAGTGCCCACAAGTGCTTTTTTTACCACTACTATTCCTTTATTTTGGCTTTTGGAATGTACAAATGCAGCAATTTAGAAATCAGGTGAAAGGTTTACGCTGGAAAACACTTTTTGATAAATAAAAAATGCATTTTATATACATCTATATAGATCAGACTATAATGAGGGACAAATGAGGAGGAATGAGGGACAGAGGGACATTTCTCCAAATCAGGGACAGTCCCTCGAAATCAGGCACAGTCTGGAGCTATGCTAATAGTCAGGACATATATAATTAGTGCCCTGATTATCAGTGCAGATGTCCCTTTAACACAAACCGGTTATTGGCTCTCCTCTCCTCACACTGTCAGCATGAGGAAAGAAAAGCCAATAACCGGCTTGTGTTGACATCCATGATCCGCTGTCATTGGACACAGCTGATCACGTGGTAAAGGGCTTCTGTAATTGGCCCTTTACCCCGATCTGTAATCAGCTGAGTCCAAAGGACTCTGTGATCACAGAGTGCGCTGCCCGCATGCCGTGGGAAGTGCGATAACGGGAGGACGTCAATAGACGCCCTTCTGGCAAAGTAAGCACCGCGCTGTAGCCGTCATTTGGCTATAGCGCAGGCAGGAAGGGGTTAGGGAAGCATTGGCTGCTTGCTCCTTCTGAGTCCTTCCAAACCACTGACATCACCCAGCTTATTCACCTACATGGGAATCCCCGGTCACATACAATAAGCAGATGGACAGGGAATGGAGCCTTACATCATTGTCTAAATATAGCCACATACCGTATGTAGATTTGGGCAATGATGTCACCACTATCCTCCATACTCCTTTCTTTAAATAGCCAATGACAGCTTAGGGAGCTAGGTTACAACTTTTTTTTTGAGGAGAAAGTACACTGTACCCCAAACGTATTCATGTTGGGGGGGGGGGGGTATATGGGGGCCCCTGTATTAGAAGGGGGCTTAAGGATTCTGATAAGACCCCCACAACCACTGGGAAAGGGTTGTGGGGATGAGGCCCAGAGTGCTTTGCCAGCAGTTTAAAGAGTAACTCCACTTTTGTTTAGAAAACAACATTCCCCTCTGGGTGATCTATGAACATTGTGAGGATTTTAATCGCGTTTCAAAGCACCCAGGTGAGAATGTTAATGCAGCCTTTGTATCATTTCTGTCTGCTGCTTCCTTCCTCTGCTATCAGCATGAGTCTTTTCTGACAAGATTTTCTTGACACCAAGAGAAAAATGGTGACAGGGGGAGGGAGCTCCAGCACACAGCCTGTCATTGGGTGTCCAGAGAACAATAAGGTGGTGAATTATAGGTGTGGCAAAACTGTATTAACAGTGAGAGGGATGTAAAACTTGAGTCTACACAGTAACATATGTCACAGTCATTGCACCCAAAGGCCTCATGCACACAGGTGTTTGTGGCCATGTAGGACAAAAATAGAGGCATATTTCTGTGCCTATGGCATGGATACACAGCTATATGCAGGTACTTATTAAACCGGTGCACAGCATATAGGTGCTACATGACATTGCCGCAAGGAGACACAGGATATCACCCAGGCTATACAACTGCAATTCCCTAAAGCAGCTGCCAGCCAGGACACTCTGGGAGTGGAATTTGGACCCCCATATCCCCCTCCTTATGTAAGCCCCCTACTTTGAGGTATAACAAAAAGGAAAACCTTTTCTTTTTTACTTTTGATAGAATGGAAAGGGATTAGATCCCCTTTCAGGATTTTATTGGGGTTTGTGTCCCCCTTTAGGGAGATTCAACCTCTCTATTTGTCCTGTTTACCATTATCACCAAGAGTGAAAGAAAATCTCAAATTTTGGGTCGTCACCAGTACAGGCATAGAGGGGAACTCTTCCAATAGGGACACTAGTTCTGGTTACAGCGAGGAATCTGCTCACTTGGAGGGATTTCCCATACCTCCCAACTTTTTGAGATGGAAATGAAGGACACCTATTAGCAAAAGTATGTAGGCAAAGGACACACACCCTGCCGCGCCCCCTTAATTGCTTCCGGACTGCCCACTGCACATTTACTGTGGCAGGGCGGCCCGGCTGCGCAAAACAACTTACCTGTACGTTGATTCCTAATGGGGGTCCCAGGTGCGCACGCGATGGCTACCGGGACCCGACGATCGTTTGCTGGAGAGGCAGAACGGCGGTAAACAAGGCAGACTGCCGTTCTGTCAGAGAGGAAGAGAGAGATCTTGGGTACCTGCTAATCAGGAAAACAGATTTCTCCCTTCCTCCAGTTAAGCCATCCCCCACACAGTTAGAAAGCACTCCCTAGGAGCACACTTAACCCTTTCATCGCCCCTAATGTTAACCCCTTCCCTGCACATTTTGTCACTGGTCCCAAAAAGTGTCACTTAGTGTCCAATTTGACTGCCGCAAGGTCGCTGTACCGCAAAAATAAATAAATAATCGCTGATCACCGCCATTACTAGTAAAAATAAAAATGCCATAACAATATCCCATAGTTTGCAGACACGATAACTTTTGTGCAAACCAATCAATATATGCTTGTTGGGATTTTTTTTTACCAAAAATATGTCGCAAAATACATATTGGCCTACAGTTGTGCTCATAAGTTTACATACCCTGATAGTATTTATGATTTCTTGGCCATTTTTCAGAGAATATGTATGACAACACAAAAACATTTCTTTCACTCATGGTTAATGTCTGGCTGAAGCCATTTATTATCGATCAACTGTGTTTACTCTTTTTAAATCATAATCACAACAGAAACTACCCAAATGACCCTGATCAAAAGTTTACATACCCCAGTTCTTAATACCGTGTATTGCCGCCCTTAACATCAATAACAGCTTGAAGTCTTTTGTGGTATTTGTGGATGAGGCTCTTTATCTTCTCAGATGGTAAAGCTGCCCATCACTCTTGGCATAAACCCTCCAGTTCCTGTAAATTCTTGGGCTGTCTTGCATGAACTGCACGTTTGAGATCTCCCCAGAGTGGCTCAATGATATTGAGGTCAGGAGACTGAGATGGCCACTCCAGAACCTTCACTTTATTCTGCTGTAGCCAATGACAGGTCGACTTGGCCTTGTGTTTTGGATCATTGTCATGCTGGAATGTCCAAGTACGTCCCATGTGCAGCTTCCTGGGTGATGAATGCAAATGTTCCTCCAATATTTTTTGATAATATACTGCATTCAGTTTGCCAACAATTTTGACCAAATTTCCTGTGCCTTTGTAGCTCACACATCCCCAAAACATCAGCGATCCACCTCTGTGTTTCACAGTAGGAATGGTGTTCCTTTCATCATAGGCTTTGTGGATTCCTCTCCAAATGTAGCGTTTATGGTTGTGGCCATAAAGCTCAATTTTGGTCTCATCACTCCAAATGACTTTGTGCCACAAGGTTTGAGGCTTGTCTCTGTGCTGTTTGGCATATTGTAAGCGGGATACTTTGTGGCATTTGTGTAGTAATGGCTTTCTTCTGGCGACTCGACCATGCAGCCCATCTTTCTTCAAGTGCCTCCTTATTGTGCGTCTAGAAACAGCCACACCACATGTTTTCAGAGTCCTGTATTTCACCTGAAGTTATTTGTGGGTTTTTCTTTGCATCCCGAACAATTTTCCTGGCAGTTGTGGCTGAAATTTTAGTTGGTCTACCTGACTGTGGTTTGGTTTCAACAGAAGCCCTCATTTCCACTTCTTGATTAGAGTTTGAACACTGCTGATTGGCCTTCTCAATTCCTTGGATATATTTTTATATCCCTTTTCTGTTTTATACAGTTCAGCTACCTTTTCCGGCAGATCCCTTGACAATTCTTTTGCTTTCCCCATGACTCAGAATCCAGAAACATCAGTGCAGCACTGGATGAAATTTGCAAGGGTCTGTCAGGAGTCCAGAAACTCATTGATCTTTTATACACACACACTAATTACAAGCAAACAGATCACAGGTGAGGATGGTTACCTTTAATAGCCATTCAAACCCCTTTGTGTCAACGTGTGAGCATGTGATCAGGCCAAAATCACCAGGGTATGTAAACTTTTGATCAGGGTCATTTGGGTAGTTTCTGTTGTGATTATGTTTTAAAAAGAGTAAACACAATTGATTGATAATAAATGGCTTCAGCCAAACACTAACCATGAGTAAAAGAAAAGTTATTGTGTTATTCATATTCTCTGAAAAATGGCCAAGAAATCATAAATTCTGCCAGGGTATTTAAACTTATAAACACAACTGTAAATTGATGAAGAAATTAGATTCTTTACATTTCTTTATTGGATATGTTTTATAGCAAAAAGTAAAAAATATTGTTTTTTTTTTCCAAAGTTGTTGGTCTTTTTTTGTTTATAGCACAAAAAAAAAAAAAACAAAAAAAAAAAAAAAACGCAAAGGTGATCAAATACCACCAAAAGAAAGCTCTTTTTGTGGGGAAAAAAAAGGACATACATTTTGTTTGGGTACAGTGCCGCACAACCATGCAATTGTCAGTTAAAGCAACGCAGTGCCGTATCGCAAAAAATGGCCTGGTCATGAAGGGGGGTAAAACCTTCCGGGCTGAAGTGATTAATGGAGAATTATACAAAAAAAAAAAAGATTAGTTAAACCCACAAGTGCTTCTTTTTACCACCACTATTGCTTTATACTGACGTTTGAAATTTACAAATGCAGCAATTTAGAAAATGGATGAAAGATTTAGCACTGGGAAACACTTTTTGAAAGATAAAAAGTGCATTTTATATACAACTATAGAGATCAGACCAAAATGAGAGACAAATGAGGCGGAAAGAGAGACTTTATTCCAAATAAGGGACAGTTCCTCGAAATCAGGACAGTTACCTCTCACTTCCTGTTTTGACTAGGAGACACGAAGTGAAGAGAAACCTCCCCAATGAGACACAAATGGCAGCAAAAATAATCGACAGAGGTTATAACCCTCCCTTACTTTATTCAAAATGGGGGAAAAAAAATAAAGTTTTGCCCTTTAGTCACATTGGAACTACACTGAGCACTACAAACCAAAAATGCTATTTAATACGTTTTGAATATTCAAAGCAAACTCCCCCATTAATCCTTTATTTTGCTGAGAAATCACTTTGAAAAACACCCCCCTAGCATTTCTGGCTGCGGCCATCTTGAGTAAGGGCAGATGATGCATGTAGCATTTACTTCCTGAAATCCATATGCCCCTAACCCAGGCATACAGGCAGGAGGGTGTGCTTAGCTGAGAAAGCCCCTCCTGAAGAATCCTGGGATGTATGACATCATTTGCCTAGGCCTGAAACCAGGAAGTAACTGAAGAAATGTAAAAAAAAAAAAATAAATAAAAAAAAAAAAGAAGCTTAAGGCTCCATTCACACTAGCGCGTTTTTTTGATGCATTTTGCATTTTGCAGAAGTGCACGGGAATTTTTTAACATGGGTTCCTATGGAACATGTTCACATCAATGCTTTTTTGTTTCTCTGCATTTTTGGAAAGGGTCGGGGACTTTTTTTCATGCAAAAAGCAGCGTTTTGCATGTAATGGATTTCAATGGACAAACATCAAAAACGCAAGTGCAGCGTTTTTGCAGCGTTTTTGATGCGTTTTTGCCGGTTTTTTTTTTTTTTTTTTTTTTTAATTTTTAAAAAAAAAAAAAAAAAAAACGCAAAACGCAAATCGCGGCAAAAACGCGGCAAAAACGCTGCTCAAAAACGTGGCAAGCATGAAAAAAAAACCTCCAAAAACGCTCAAAAGCAACATGCATAGGTGTGAATCGAGCCTTAGACAAGTAAATATAATACACCTTTCTATCTATATACTGATGCTAGGAGCATAAGGATTAAAGATAGTCATTGTTGATGAAGAGAGTGAAGTTCCACTTTAGAACAAATATAATAATGAAAGCCATGTGCTCCCTGGAAGCAGAAGTTATAAAAATGGTGTGTTTACCTTCATCAGATTTGGTTGCTGGTAACAATACAAACAATCATAACTGTGATAAGCTGGACGGGAACCAAATTGATAATGAGAACATTTATTTAAAAGGGAAGGCACCTCAAATGACCCATCAATCAAAGTACAAAACCAGGGAAGGGAACTTGCTCTCACAGCCCTGATGCCCAATCTCTGTCCCTGAGGCGATCTCTGTCCTTTTGGCACTAGACCCCTTTCACACTGAGGCGTTTTTCAGGCGCTTTAGCGTTAAAAAAAGCGCCTGTAAATCGCCTGAAAGAAGCCTCATCTGCAATCCCAATGTGAAAGCCCGAGTACTTTCACACTGGGGCGCTGTGCTGGCAGGGCATCAAAAAAAAAATCCTGCAAGCAGCTTCTTTGCAGCACTTTCGTGGTTTTGCCACCGGGCTGGGTGCGCCGAGGGCCCGAGCCCTTTCACACTGCCAGCGCCCGAAAAACGCCTGAAAAACGCCCCAGTGTGAAAGGGGTCTTAAATGGCACTTTACCAGTGTTTTTCGGGCGCTGGCAGTGTGATAGGGCTCAGGCTTTCACATTGGGATTGCAGATGAGGCTTCTTTCAGGCGCTTTACAGGCGCATTTTTTTAACACTAAAGTGCCTGAAAAACGCCCCAGTGTGAAAGGGGTCTTATTGTGCGACCTTCAAGATCCCTGTAAACAGCACTCTGAGTTTTGGTGCTAACTCAAGCCAGTCTCTGACCATCTCCTCTAGTATGTCTGCAGTCTCTGACCATCTCCTCTAGTATGTCTGCAGTCTCTGATCATCTCCTCTAGTATGTCTGCAGTCTCTGACCATCTCCTCTAGTATGTCTGCAGTCTCTGACCATCTCCTCTAGTATGTCTGCAGTCTCTGACCATCTCCTCTAGTATGTCTGCAGTCTCTGACCATCTCCTCTAGTATGTCTGCAGTCTCTGACCATCTCCTCTAGTATGTCTGCAGTCTCTGACCATCTCCTCTAGTATGTCTGCAGTCTCTGACCATCTCCTCTAGTATGTCTGCAGTCTCTGACCATCTCCTCTAGTATGTCTGCAGTCTCTGACCATCTCCTCTAGTATGTCTGCAGTCTCTGACCATCTCCTCTAGTATGTCTGCAGTCTCTGACCATCTCCTCTAGTATGTCTGCAGTCTCTGACCATCTCCTCTAGTATGTCTGCAGTCTCTGACCATCTCCTCTAGTATGTCTGCAGTCTCTGACCATCTCCTCTAGTATGTCTGCAGTCTCTGACCATCTCCTCTAGTATGTCTGCAGTCTCTGACCATCTCCTCTAGTATGTCTGCAGTCTCTGACCATCTCCTCTAGTATGTCTGCAGTCTCTGACCATCTCCTCTAGTATGTCTGCAGTCTCTGACCATCTCCTCTAGTATGTCTGCAGTCTCTGACCATCTCCTCTAGTATGTCTGCAGTCTCTGACCATCTCCTCTAGTATGTCTGCAGTCTCTGACCATCTCCTCTAGTATGTCTCCAGTCTCTGACCATCTCCTCTAGTATGTCTGCAGTCTCTCTCCTCTACTATGTCTGCAGTCTCTCTCCTCTACTATGTCTGCAGAAAAAAGAAGACCAAAATATTAAAAAGAAAAATAAAACAATATTTTTTACTTTCTGCAATAAAACATATCCAATAAAAAAAATTGAAAAATTCTAAATTTCTTCATAAATTTTGGCCAAAATGTATTCTGCTACTCGTTTAAAAAAAAAAAAAAGAAAAAATTCCTCATAAAGGCCCCTTTCATGCGGGGCAGATTTGTTTGACGGACTCCGCTAATCCCCGCTGAGCCAACAGATGACGGGTCCAGAGAAGGACAGAGTCCTGTTCTCCGCTATGAGAAAATCAGATGAAAACAGACCGCCTATGCGCTTTCATCCGATCCGCCAGACGAATGGAAAATAGGGTCACCATCCATCTGGATTTGGAGAACAGGATCGTATAGCGGTGGATGTCAGTGGAAATGTCACCGATGACATCCACCGCTCCATGGAGGACAATGCAGGGTTTGATCAGGTCCGCCAAAAAAACTGACAGGTGAACCCGATCAGACAGCCCATGTGAAAAGGGGCCCAAATGTGAATATTGATTAGTTTATGCCTACAAACTCTGGTATAAATACTGGAACTTTTATATTTTGCATTAAAAAGTGTATAGTATAAATAGTATAAAGTATAAAGTGTATTTTTCCCCAAAAATTGCATTTGAAAAGCTGCTGCCCAAATGCCGTGTGAGATCAAAAAAAACAAAACAAAAAAACCTGCAATAACCACAATTTCATTCTCTAGGGTCTCTGCTAAAAGAAAAAAAAAGAAAATTATATATATAATGTTTGGGGGTTCTAAGTAGCTTTCTGGCAAAAAATACAGATTTTAACTTGTGAGCAACAAGTGCCAGTAGAAGGCCTGGTCCTAAAGTGATAGCGTATGCCCAGATTTAGGCACTTATCACAGAACACGAGTCTCCCAAGCAAGCTTTCCTCTCTATGTCTGTTCTGTTGACTATGAGAATGTTTGTTGCCCGGCTGTCAGTCTTTGCTTTGTTTGTAATGTACTCTGAGCTGATGACCCGCAACAAGGGAAGCGATAAGGAATCCTGACACTCATTTACAGAACGCTCTCTCCAGGTCTGTGTCCCGGCCCCCCGTACTGCGACATGTATGTGTTCACCCAGGAAAGGAGCCCTTTACCACCATAACGCAGTGCGCTGTCCTAGGTATTTTTGCTGGGATTCTTTAAAATCATTGAGCCCTCCATGTACAAAAAAAAAAAAAAAAATAGGTCCAGCACAACTTTTTTTTAGCAACACACAGAGCATATGGAGCTGTAAATGTGTTTGTGGTGCTATTAAAGTGCTTGTAAACTCTTCTATATACCCAGTGAAGTGACTGGCCTCATGTAATACATAGAGACTAATCCAATCCTCCTACATAAGTTGTACCTGATTATCAGCAGTCTTCTCTGAGCTATCAGAAAACCAGGAGCAGAGAGCTGAATTTACACTCTGCAGAGCTCAGTAAAGAGAGCTCTGATTGGAGGGAAGGGACACACCCCCTTCACACAGCACACAGGAACAGAGCTGAGGCTATCAATTCGCCACCCTATTGTTTTCCTCTGGATACCCAATCACAGGTTGTGTGCTGAAGATCCCCTCCCCTGTCATGTTCTTCTCTTGGTGTCAGGAAAACTTGTCAGAAGTGACTCATGCAGATAGCAGAGGAAGAGGCAGCAGACAGAAATGACATTTAGTGCTCTGGACTGAGACAAGTACACACTATAGAGGGATATGCTTTGTTCATATTTCATGTCTGAGGTTCACAACTGTTTACAAACCTACATTGCATTACCTAGGGTGCGATTTACTAATGCTGGAGCGCAAAGGATCTGGTGCAGCTGTGTAGGGTAGCCAATCAGCTCCTAACTGCAGCTTCTGTGTGCATCAGTTTTAGTAAATCACCCCCCATGTGTTGTGGGAACACGCATTATGTCGTGAATGAGCGCCCACATTTTTTTTTTTCCCGTCTGAACCGCGCTCAGGCCCTGTTCACACTTGGGCATAGTAGAAACGAGCGATTCTGCAAATGCAGGAAAAACATGCAACTCACTTGCTGAGCCATTATTTCTTAAAGCGTTTGTTACCCTAACACTTCACATTGCTGATATGTGCATGCTGTACCATGTACTTGTATGAGAAAGTCTCCTGTTCTCTTTTTATTGCTTACCTTATATAAATCCCTGGTGTTCCTGCCAGTCCCTCTGCTTTCCTATAAAAACTGACCACACTAAGCGTGAGAGTACTCTGTGGTCAGTTCTCTAGCTATGCTGGGAACTCAGTGTGCTCACTTCCAATGGTCAGACTAGTCCTGACACCCCCCCCCCCCCCACAGCCATTCACTAGGAAGCTCAGTGTGCTGCTGTTTCTCCTACCCCCAATTGTTATCTCTTATGCAGCTGAGAGGGACTGTGATCAAAGGGTATTTATAATGTAATTTTATAACTATACATAAAATGTTTTGGCTTTACCTTTCTATTTTAAACTTAATGGGTTGTTTTACAAGATGATCGTTTACAATCACTTTAATGGCACCCCAAACATGGGTAGCAGCTGCATGTTTTGCCACGTTTCCTGCGTGCAAACCCACAAAAAAGAATGAAGCAAAACGTTCTTGGCTTATGTACAAAATTTGGCACATGAGCTTCTTTACCACGTTTTGGGAGCGGAGGGAGGCCAATTCAAATGAAGGGTGCTGCTCTTAAAAAAAAGTGCACGTTAACCCCCTAGAAACGCAACGCAGTAGGGTCACCCAAGTGTGCACAGGGCCAGACCTGATCCTATCCTCCAGCTGTGTGAAATCATCCAGTTCATAAACACCTGAGATGAACACTAAACCTGGCCGACATCCAGCTGAGTCTGGGTTCACACTAGTGCGTGCCGAGCACCGCAAGTAATGTGCACATCACATTCGATGTCTGTACGGTGCAATTTGAGTCATACATTTTGTATAGCTCAAATCGCATACACACCAAAATTGTGCAGGACCCCCCCCCCCCCTTTTTTTTCCCCCCGCACCTGAATCTCATTGCGTGGATGTTCACATCCATGTGATGTGATTCTGCCAATCGCACTGCTTTTTGCGATCTGTTTCCGAGTGTCATTAATCTAACATTGACACCCACAGCAGAGCGCATGGACACCATGCGATTGCAATGCGATGAACATAAATGCATCACATCAGTGTAAACCAGGGCTACTAGAGGAAAAGAATTACAACACACATCAAGAATAATTGTCTTATCACAGCCAACAATCCCACCTCTCTGGGCCCACATAACGCATATGTAAAAGGGTGGGCTTTACGCACGTGTCCGCGGGTGGCGCACTCCCAGCACAGTGACCGAGCTATCAAAGACAACTTCCGGTCTCTAGTAATGATCAGGAGCCAGCAGGGCCATCTCCAGATGGTGACCAGACTTTTCCACCCCCTCTAGCCTAGTCAAGAGGGATGCCATGGCTGAGCAACAAGGCGTTAAAGTAGATCTAAAGGCTAAAGGTAAACCTTTTTTCATTAGCGATAGAGCAAGGAAGGGTTATTGCCCCTGTCAGAGTGTTTTTTTTTTTTTTTTTTTTTGCCATCTGTGTCCTATTGGAGAGAGTTCCCCGCACTTCCTGTCCCATGGCCAAAACAGAAAGTGAGAGGAAATCCCTCCAAAGTGAGAGGAAAAGTGAGAGGAAATCCATCCAAAGTGAGAGGAAATCCCTCCAAAGTGAGAGGAAAAGTGAGAGGAAATCCCTCCAAAGTGAGAGGAAAAGTGAGAGGAAATCCCTCCAAAGTGAGAGGAAAAGGGAGAGGAAATCCCTCCAAAGCGAGAGGAAAAGCGAGAGGAAATCCCTCCAAAGCGAGAGGAAAAGCGAGAGGAAATCCCTCCAAAGCGAGAGGAAAAGCGAGAGGAAATCCCTCCAAAGCGAGAGGAAAAGCGAGAGGAAATCCCTCCAAAGCGAGAGGAAAAGCGAGAGGAAATCCCTCCAAAGCGAGAGGAAAAGCGAGAGGAAATCCCTCCAAAGCGAGAGGAAAAGCGAGAGGAAATCCCTCCAAAGCGAGAGGAAAAGCGAGAGGAAATCCCTCCAAAGCGAGAGGAAAAGCGAGAGGAAATCCCTCCAAAGCGAGAGGAAAAGTGAGAGGAAATCCCTCCAAAGCGAGAGGAAAAGTGAGAGAAAATCCCTCCAAAGCGAGAGGAAAAGTGAGAGAAAATCCCTCCAAAGCGAGAGGAAAAGTGAGAGGAAATCCCTCCAAAGCGAGAGGAAAAGGGAGAGGAAATCCCTCCAAAGCGAGAGGAAAAGCGAGAGGAAATCCCTCCAAAGCGAGAGGAAAAGCGAGAGGAAATCCCTCCAAAGCGAGAGGAAAAGCGAGAGGAAATCCCTCCAAAGCGAGAGGAAAAGCGAGAGGAAATCCCTCCAAAGCGAGAGGAAAAGTGAGAGAAAATCCCTCCCAAGTGGAAGGAAATCCCTCCCAAATGGAAGGAAAAGTGAGAGGAAATCCCTCCCAAGTGGAAGGAAAAATGAGAAAAAATCCCTCCCAAGTGGAAGGAAAAGTGAGAGGAAATACCTCCCAAGTGGAAGGAAAAGTGAGAGGAAATACCTCCCAAGTGGAAGGAAAAGTGAGAGGAAATCCCTCCCAAGTGGAAGGAAAAGTGAGAGGAAATCCCTCCCAAGTGGAAGGAAAAGTGAGACGAAATCCCTCCCAAGTGGAAGGAAAAGTGAGACGAAATCCCTCCAAAGTGGGAGTGAAAGGAAATCCTTCCAAAGTAAGGGAACCCCTGGTTGTCACCAGCACTAGTGTCACCATTGAAAGACAACGGTGGGGCACTCTTCCTCCCCCCCCCCCACCGACGACAACGGTGGGGCACTCTTCCTCCCCCCCCCACCGACGACAACGGTGGGGCACTCTTCCTCCCCCACCGACGACAACGGTGGGGCACTCTTCCTCCCCCACCGACGACAACGGTGGGGCAGTCTTCCTCCCCCCCCCCACCGACGACAACGGTGGGGCACTCTTCCTCCCCCCCCCCCACCGACGACAACGGTGGGGTACTCTTCCCGACCCCCCCCACCCCACCGACGACAACGGTGGGGCACTCTTCCTCCCCCACCGACGACAACGGTGGGGCACTCTTCCTCCCCCACCGACGACAACGGTGGGGCACTCTTCCTCCCCCACCGACGACAACGGTGGGGCACTCTTCCTCCCCCACCGACGACAACGGTGGGGCACTCTTCCTCCCCCACCGACGACAACGGTGGGGCACTCTTCCTCCCCCACCGACGACAACGGTGGGGCACTCTTCCTCCCCCACCGACGACAACGGTGGGGCACTCTTCCTCCCCCACCGACGACAACGGTGGGGCACACTTCCTCCCCCACCGACAACAACCACTGGGCATTTGCGATATCAACTTAATATTGACACCCGCTGCAGATCGCAACTGCAGTGCATTTTGAACGTGGTGCAGGAAACTCAGATGGAACGCTGGTTTTCCACACCGCGTTCTGCTGTGAACTGGCCTGAAGAGCTATAGACAAAGGCTTTCAACATGCCAGCTTGCCAAGATTACCAAGCAGCAAAACTCCCACCAACTCCTAGACACAAATATTTTGTAATAATAAAAAAAAATAACTTTGTAACAATAACCTTAAAAACATTAAGAGAAACAACAAAGTAAAAATAGCACAGCAACACCTGGCCAAACAGGATTCCCATAATGACAAAAAGGAACCTCAATACTGGGTCCACCTGATCTCCACCAAGATCAAAGCCAGCCACGATGGACGTCTCCTATTCTGAAGCATAACCCTCTGAACTGGCCGATCGAGAGAATTCAGAGGAAACGAATTGCAGCACAAAGTTAATCATCCAATTCACAGGTAACGTTCTACCATCTCCCACACCCTTAGAAGTTTCAGACAAGGGCCTGAATCATGCCAACTTGGCAAGATGAATGTTCAGCAGAACCACTGCCAGCTAGACACAAAACAATGGTAACAATTAAGTATAAAAACAGAAAAGGTGCAACAACAAAAAACAAACCATACTGTAAATATAACAAAAAAATATTAAATATAGCAAAGATCAACCTATAAATATATTAAAAAAAATTAAAATCTAACATAAATTTGACTATATATATATATATACACACACACACACACACACACACACACACTACAAAAAAAAAAACACTGTAAATAACAAAAGAAACCAAAAAAATTTAACAAAGATCAACCTATACATTTAAAAAACAAAACAAATTTAATATACCAAAAATGGAACTATAAATATAAAACAGAAAATAACAAAAACATACTGTAAATAACCAAAAATATAACAAAGATCAACCTATAAATATATAAAAAAAATAAAGTGAAACAAAACAAAAACATAAAACACAGTGTAAATATAACAAAAAATATTAAATATAACTAAAAACATATAAAAAAAAATCTAAGAAACACAGATTAAATATAACAAAAATTAAACTAAATATAATATATAATATAAATAAAATGTAAGAAATCCAAATGTAACAAAAAAAAAAGCACGAAATATAAAATTTAGCACATCAAAATGGATGGACATGCAGGATTCGCTGTATGATGAAAAGGTACTTTTTGTGGCCCACCTGAACTCTACCAAGATCAAAGTCATGTCCCTGCACCCTCTTGCGCAGGTTAACTCTTTACTCTACAAACCTGGTTGTGTGTTTAACCATCGGTCACTCCGAATCCTAATTCCAAACAGGGTGCACAAAACAGATTTTTCTCCCCCACATTTTAACGCGGCGACAATTAACCAGCACCCCTTACGCCTACCCCAGCAGATTCCCGACCTGCAGACCGCGACACGTCGTTACACATTATAGCAAAGTTATCGATCAACTTTATGTCTCATGAGTTGTGTGTGTTTGGACTCAGGAAGGCGTAGCTCTCCCCCCCCCGCTCTTTAAAGTATGCAAATAAAAAATATAAAAATGTCACTGACCAAACTTAGATTTTTGGAAATTGTTGGGTGTGGGAAGGCTGCCGGTTGGGGGGTCTCAGCTTTGGAGTGAGGGGTCTAAGCTTTGGAGTGAGGGGTTCTCAGCTTTGGAGTGAGGGGATCTCAGCTTTGGAGTGAGGGGATCTCAGCTTTGGAGTGAGGGGGTCTCAGCTTTGGAGTGAGGGGGTCTCAGCTTTGGAGTGAGGGGGTCTCAGCTTTGGAGTGAGGGGTTCTCAGCTTTGGAGTGAGGGGTTCTCAGCTTTGGAGTGAGGGGTCTCAAGTTTGGAGTGAGGGGTCTCAAGTTTGGATTGAGGGGTCTCAGGTTTGGATTGAGGGGTCTTGGGTTTGGATTGAGGGGTCTCAGATTTGGATTGAAGAGTCTCTGGTAAGATTCGGCCACATGGTAGCTTTTTGATTTTTTTTTTACCTGTTAGCTGCAGAGATTTAGAGGGGGGTCCGCCGGTCTCATCCTTCTCGGTGGGGGGGACAAAACTCAGCGATGGGATTTGACAGTCGCAGTGCGATCCCCAGAAGGGAGGCAGGAATTTCCTGTAAGTGGATCAGGCCAGGTGAGAGAGGAGAGGGGCAGAGTACATTCAGGAAGACACGAGCAGAATGGGAGAGACAGGTGGAGGAGGGGAGGCAGGTGAGGACACACCTACTCGGCTCACACGTCACTCACAAGGCAGGCTGGGACAGGCAGGGGGGGGATTGCCAGGAACATGCTAGGCCTGTCCCTGCACAACGCATGAGACTGCACTTTCCAACTGAGCCAGGTAAATTGAATAATTCTCACAATTTAGCCCCTGATCACACTGATCAGTTTTTCATGCACTTTGGTGTTTAAAAAGTAAAATAAAGGGGCATGAAAAACATATCCCTTTAGGCTCGATTTACATCTATGCATGTTGCTTTTGAGCGTTTCTGCAGTGCTTGTTGCTGTGCTTTCTGATTTTTTTTTTTTACCAAGAGTTGGCTGCGATTTTGCCTCAATTTGTGTTTTTATGTTTTTTTTTTTTTTTTTTTTTTTCTTTTGGGCGGATTGAAAAATGCAAATCGTGGCAAAATCTCAGTAAAAACAAACTACATGCTTTTCTGCAGCTTCTCCATTGAAGTCTATTGAACCAAAAAACTTGAAAACAAAAGTACAGTTTTGCATTAAAGCCCTTGCTCACATTGAACGCGGCTTTCAAATCGTGCGATTTCATCTGAATGCGCACAATTTCAATACCGCATTTCAGTTCAACTTCGGGGGCAACTTGAAAGACATCTGTGCAGGTTCATGCACCGATGTCTATTGAAGTCGCCCCCGAAGTCGCCAAAAGTAGTGCAGGAACTACTTTTGGAAATTGGTGCAGCGCCACAAAGACAGTTTCGCATCGATTGGGACGCTCCCATTGCCGTCAATTGGCTGCAATGCATTCATTTTCGCTCAGCTGTAAAATGCTGGTAATGCAAGTACAATTAAAACACAATTGTTATTTACGCGTCCTGTTCACGCTACACTGCGCTGTTTTGCAGGTCAACGCAGCATAACATGAAAAAGTTTGCATTGTGATTTATTTTGTGGCCCACAGGATGCGATGTCACAGAAAATCCTGAAAAATGCAGTGCAATTTAACGCACGCTAACATGCGCGTCAAAATGTGCATAAAATGGATGGAAATGTGCATTAATTTCCCTGCATTTTATCGCAAGTCAGTGTGATTTCAGCCCTGATGCTGCCTTCGCAGTGCTCCGCCGCAAAAGCGCAGTAAAAACGCATATGTGTTTGTGTCGCGTTTCAGTGCATTTTCTGGGTGCCTATTACCCTACATGTATGGGGGCCAGTTCACACCACATGCAGTCCAGTGCATTTTTTTTCTGCATCAAAGAGGCATGGAAAGTAGGTTATATGGTTTCCAATGGCATAGTTCACACCAGTGCGGTCAGTTCCAGTGCGTTCCAGTTCCAGAAAAAGAAGTAGAACATGCTGCATTTTTCCTGCACTGGACTGTACTGGAACGTGGTAAAACGCATCAAAAACACAGTGGAACGCATATGTCCCTATTTAGGACCAGTTCACACCACATGCAGTTCAGTGTGTTTTTTTTTTCTGCATCAAAAACGCATGGATAGTAGGTTAGACGGTTTTCCAACGCAGTTCTAGTGCCAAAAAAAAAGTAAAACATGCTAGATTTTTTTTGCACTGAACTGTACTGGAACGTGATAAAGCGCATCAAAAATGCATCAAAAACGCACGGAATGCACCTAAACACACTGGAACACATGTCCTTGAAGAAAAAAGAGGGGGGGGGGATGCATCAGAACGCATCAAAAACACACATGCCGAAAAGCATCCGGACTGTGTTTCTATTGTGTGAACTGGCCCTTAAGATAAAGATAGAAAGAGAGAAAGAGAGAAAGAAATGCACTGGAATATTTTAAAAATGCATCAAAAACACACCAGAATGCATAAAAAATGCATCTGTAGGAATAAATCTGGAAAACATCCAGACTGCGTTTCTGTGGTGTGAACAGGCTCTGAAACTTGGACATGTGACTAATAGAACGCACCAAAAATGCATCCGCAGTGTGACTTAGATTAATTTTCCATGAATTTCAATGGGGAGGTGTGTTTTTGGTGCGAGCTGCATGGCTGCTTTCACACTGATGCCTTTTTGCAAAAACGCCGTTCCTTTAAATCCTATGGGACTCTTCATACCACTGCACTGTGGGTATGATGCATTTTGAAAACTCCTGCATGCTGCAAAAGTGCAGGTCCCCACTGAAGTGAATCTAAAACACATAAAAAATGCATCAAAATTGCACCAGCGTTTTGCGTTTTTGGTGCACTTTTTGAGTCACATGTCCAAGTTTCACAGATACGTGCTGGTTAATGGGCACCCAGAAAATGCACTGGAAAAGAGGTAAAAACACATGTAATTTGAATGTGTTTTTGCATTGGAGCGGTGAGAAAGCAGCCTAACATGCACCAAACAAGCAGCAACTAGACATGTGCAATTCGTTTAGTTCCAAATTCGTTTTTAACAAATTTCGACAAATTAGTAATTTGAAAATATCCGAATTAACAAAAACCTGTTTAATGAATTTTTCCAAATATTCGTAAATTCCAATATTTGAAAATTCGAAAATTCAGTAATTCAAAAAGTCGCAAATTAGAAAAATCAAAAACCCGAAAATTCGAAAATCTGAAATAATAACTAACTATTAAATTATAGGTATTGGAATTTCCTTTCAAATGTGGCTGTTAGTGAACGTAACGAATACGAATTTATCCAAAGTTACGAATTATCCGAAATAACGAATGTCATATCTAAACAAATGGAACATAATGAATTAATAATAATAAATAATAATAATAACAAACTTTTTATTATTATTATTAATTTGTTCCGTTCCATTTGTTTAGATGTGGCATTCATTATTTCGGATAATTCGTAACTTTGGATAAATTTGTATTTGTTACGTTCACTAACAACCACGTTTGAAAGGAAATTCCAATACCTATAATTTAATAGTTAGTTATTATTAGCTAGTTAGTTATTCTTTAGAGTTTTTGGATTTTCGTTCTTTCGAATTTTTGGATTTTCTTTCTTATTTTTGGATTTTCGAATTTACGAAATTACAAATTTTTGAATTTACGAATTTATGAATTGCTTTAATAACCCGAAAAACACAATTTAAAAAAAAAAAAATCTAAAGCATTCATAAACACAGATCTTGATGTTTTTTTAATGCTTTTAAGGGCAGAGGAGGGATTTGGGGTTCTTATAGACCCCAGATCCCTCCATAAAGAGGACCTGTCACATGCCTATTGCTAATAAAAATGTGTTACAGGCGCAAAATACAAATGTCTGTGTAGTCTGCTGCACAATGTGAAATGTGCTCAATAATGATGATGTATAAGCAGCCGCGCTAACTTATGAATCAATATTTAAAATCAATATAATAAATATAAATCAAATCCTGCAAAATATAAATGCAAGTAAAAAGTACAAATTAAAAAAAATATAGTGTATAAAAAAATCATATATGGACCAACACCACTGTGTGCTAGGGCCCAAGTATTTAGATATACAATATTGAAATCAAATGATCAAACAAATTATCCATCAAAAGTGACTGGTGATACTCATTCACTCTTCTCACGTTATTATTATGCCCCGTACACACGGTCGGATTTTCCGATGGAAAATGTCTGATCGGAGCGTGTTGTCGGAAATTCCGACCGTGTGTGGGCTCCATCGGACATTTTCCATCGGATTTTCTGACACACAAAGTTGGACAGCAGGAGATAAAATTTTCCGACATCAAAATCCGTTGTCGGAAATTCCGATCGTGTGTACACAAATCCGACGGACAAAGTGCCACGCATGCTCAGAATAAATAAAGAGATGAAAGCTATTGGCCACTGCCCCGTTTATAGTCCCGACGTACATGTTTTACGTCACCGCGTTTAGAGCGATCGGATTTTCCGACAACTTTGTGTGACCGTGTGTATGCAAGACAAGTTTGAGCCAACATCCGTCAGAAGAAATCCTAGGATTTTGTTGTCGGAATGTCCGAACAAAGTCCGACCGTGTGTACGCCCTATTTAATATGAGCGTGATTATTCAATCCACCAGGGAAGCTTCCTGATGACGCATTAATCATGTGAAACGCGTTGAGGCATAGTGGCGCGACGCATACGTCACTTCATGCGCTTGGTTAACATCACATCCGAGACTTGAGACGCACGCAATTTCTATGTACGGAACGGCTTGCATGCCATTGATCCGGATAGACTCGGTGCCGGTCGGAGGCACTTTTAAATGTGAGTTGGCAATTTTATATTGCGTGTTTTATGCAAAAGTCAATAAATATGTTGCGCAATGATAGCATTTCTCTTAGTTCCTAAATTAGTGAGAGGGGAGACCCATTTGAGTGGACACAGGATCCCTGATGGATTGAATAATCACGCTCACATTAAATGGCAATTTGGTAAGTGAAAAATTTGGATGGTGGAGGATTATGCACAGGATTTGTGGTGAACAACATGCACAGCACGGAACTGGACAGTGGAGGCCGGTGCTCAATATTTTGAGGGGGGGGGGTAGCAAACAAACCTGGCCCCCTCACTCGCCTTACCACTACCGTGACCGCCACTGCCCCCCGCCGCGGGAGATGGACGGGAAGGTGGCGATCAGTGGCCTTACCTTAGGTTGCTCCTCACTCCAGCTCGCTCCAGCTGGTTGTGGAAAGTGCCGGGTCGCTGCTTCTCCTCCCGGCCGAACAGGAAGTGGGTCCTGAGACCCGACTGGCCAAGAGTCCTAAGATTCCCTGGCCAATCGGGTCTCAGGACCCGCTTCCTGATTGGCCGGGAGGAGAAGCAGGAAGACATTAGCGAATATTAATTCGCTATTATCACACAACTGGGTGGGCTCAGGGCTCAGTGCTTTTAAAACGTCGCTTAAACGAGGGAGCGTGCGGAAACACACCCGCGCTTGGTGAACCACGCCTAACATACCACCTCCTGGAATATGGCAAATAGGCAGAGAGGCGCCCCAATGTAATTCTCACCTAGCCGGCAGTGCAGCACAAAAAAAAAAGGGTGACATACTTCCCAAAAAACATTTAAATATTTTCCAATTCTGTAAGGCTGAATTTACATTTGACCGTTCTCTGAAAAGTGATCCATGGTGGATCACTTTTCAGTGTGCAGCTAAGCAGCCGCTGGCATATAAGAAATGATCCTGCTGCCTCTGGATTGACTGGTTTCTTTTTTTATTTGCCAATTTTTTTGCAATTTACAATGGGACTAATTAAGTGAGCCAAGCTTCTTGCTTGCAGTTTGCAGGGTGGCCCCTCATGGGTGGTACCTCCTGTCACCCGCGGGCCATAGTTTTGGAGACCCCTGGGCTAGATGATGCTCGACCTCCTCCTTGCAGGAAATGAGGTGGGCTCTATCTGACTTGCTGCATCATCTAATGCACGTTGTGAGAAGCTCACAGTGTGCAGTGAAAAGAGAGTAAGCCTTTTCAGTCCAGGAGAGGAGCCGGTACAATTGTGCAAGACTGAAGGGAAGGCCGGAGGTCAGATTACATTTTTTGGGCCTTCCTGGAATTCCCAAAAGGTTTTTCTTTTAACCGGTTCCTGCTCGCCGTTTAGTCAAATGACGGCCGGGCGGGACCGCTCTATGGTGTCTTATCATATGATGTCCTCCCATTCATCCCTAGGACACAGTGCATCACCGATCGCAGTAAAGAGCCAATGACAACGGTTCTTTACCATGTGATCGACTGTGTCCAATCACAATGTAAACACACTTGCCGGTTATCAGCATTCCTTTTCTCATGCTGACACAGTATGAGGAGGGGAGAGAGCCGGTAACCGGCTATTGTGAAAGGGGACATCTACACTGATAATCAGGGCACTGATCACCAGCACAGTCCCAACAGTGCCCATCAGTGCCAATCAGTGTTGTTAATCAGTACTTTCTTTGAGTGCCCATCAGTGCTGCCCATCAGTGCCACCTTATCAGTGCCCATCAGTGCCACCTCATCAGTGCCCATTAGTGCCACCTCATCAGTGCCCATTAGTGCCACCTCATCAGTGCCCATTAGTGCCACCTCATCAGTGCCCATTAGTGCTGCCTATTAGTGCCACCTCATCAGTGCCCATCAGTGCCACCTCATCAGTGCCTATTAGTGCTGCCTATCAGTGCCACCTCATTAGTGCCCATTAGTGCCACCTCATCAGTGCCCATTAGTGCCACCTCATCAGTGCCCATCAGTGCCCATTAGTGCTGCCTATTAGTGCCACCTCATCAGTGCCCATCAGTACCACCTCATCAGTGCCTATTAGTGCTGCCTATCAGTGCCACCTCATCAGTACCCTTCAGTGCCCATTAGTGCCGCATATCAGTGCAGCCTCAGCACACATCAGTGAAGGAGAAAAATTACCTGTTTGCAAAATTTTATTACATTACATTTTTAGTCTTTTTGTTTGTTTAGCACAAGAAATAAAAAACCCAGTGGAGATTAAATACCACCAAAAGAAAGCTCTATTTGTGTGAAAAAAAATTATAAAAATTCCACATCTGTACAGTGTAGCATGACCGCGCAATTGTTATTCAAAGTCTGACAGCACTAAAAGCTGAAAATTGGCCTGGGCAGGAAGGGGGTGTAAGTGCCCAGTAGGCAAAAGGTTAAAAAAACAAAAAAAAACAAAAAACTTTTTGGCAAACATAGCATTCAGATGGAACAGGAAGATCCACGTCCACCATGTAGAGATGTATGATGGGATGTGGTGTGTTTGGTGGAAGGAGATGTTTATGGTTGTCACCACAGCAGCCTATTCCTCGGCTTGGTCTGATCCAGGAGGAATCTCTTCTTCTATGACTTGTATGAACTTGTATCCGTTTCCTTGTCATTGTGGAACAATGTGCCTGAGATCCTCCATGGACGGGGAATTCCGATTAGAACGCCTTCTCTGCCAAAATCACAATGCAGGCGCTCCAGGCAAATAAAACTTTACTTTTGGGCAAAGGGGGAGGGGTCGGAAATGCTATCAAATTTTTTTTAGCTATTGGAAAAGAATTTTTTTTTTTTTTTTTAAATCAAACTTTATTGTGTGCGTAGAATTGTGTTAATTTTGTTTAGGAATATGACACCTAAAACAATGATCACAAATGAAACAAATGTTATTAGGCTATTTCTGGTGCTGGTAGAATGTTCCTCATCGATTTAAAATGGAAAATACTTAGAGATGCACCGATATATCGGTCTTCGAAAATTATCGGCCGAAAATAAGGTTATCAGCGTTTTTGCCAATAGAAAAAATAAAAAATGCCGATAATGGCATGCTGCATCCCATAGACTTCAATGCAAAATCACGCCCCATTGACTTCAATGGAAAATCACATCCCTTTGACTTTAATGCAAAATCACATCCCATTGACTGCAATGCAAAAACGCCCCCTATTGACTGCAATGCAAAAACTTCAGTGCAAAAACCCCCACTATTGACTTCAATGCAAAATCGCATGGCATTGACTTAAATGCAAGTTCGTTTCCCACTGATTTCAATGCAAAAACACCCCCTTCTGACTGCAATGCAAAAATTGCGTCCTATTGACTTCAATGCAAAATTGTGTCCCATTGACTTTAATGCAAAAAACACCCCCTATTAACTGCAATGCAAAATCGTGTTCTATTGACTTCAATGCGAAAATGCTCCCTGTTGACTGCAATGCAAAATCGCATCCCATTGACTTCAAAATCGTGTCCCATTTATTTGAATGCAAAAACGGCTACTAATGATTGCAATGCAAAATCCCGTCCTATTGACTTCAATGCAAAATCCCATCCCATCTGATTTCAATGCAAATACACCCCCTTCTGACTGCAATGCAAAAACACCCACTATAGACTGCAATGCAAAATCGTGTCCCATTGACTTCAATGCAAAAAACGCCCCCTTATTAACTGCAATGCAAAATCGTGTTCTATTGACGTCAATGCGAAAATGCTCCCTGTTGACTGCAATGCAAAATCGCGTCCCATTGACTTCAATGCAAAAACGCCCACTATTGACTGCAATGCAAAATCGCGTCCCATTGAATTCAATGCAAAATCGCGTCCCATTGTCTTCAATGCAAAAACACCCCCTGTTGACTGCAATGCAAAATCACGTCCCATTGACTGCAATGCAAAATTGCATGCCGTTGACTTCAAAATTGGATCCCCTTGATTTGAATGCAAAAAATGGCTCCTAATGATTGCAATGCAAAATCGCGTCCTATTGACTTCAATGCAAAATCCCATCCTATTGACTGCAATGAAAAATCATGTCCCATTGATTTGAATGCAAAAATGCCAGCCACACATTTAAAATAATTATTTAAAAAAAACTGTCCGTTATGGTTTTCGGCCAAGTGCACCCTGAATTTTCGGTTTTGGCACCGCTAAAAACACTGCATTGGGCCATGATATGGGGCCATGTATTGTAGAAATTTTCTAGCATACTTAGCTCCATCTAGCGGCCAAATGCGGTACTTTCTGTTTTAAGTAGATGAAGAACTTTCGATCATCAGAAGAAGGAGCCTAATAACATTTGTTTTTTTTGCTCCTGTTCATACATGCACTTTCACTGGGTAAATTACTATGTGATTTTTTTTTTTTTTTTAAATAGACCTCTTAAGGAGCAGCAGTAGAAGAATAAGCTGTAGTTGCTTTGCTGGTAAAATGTTTCTCATTGATATAAAATGGAAAGTACTGTATTTGGCCATTAGATGGCACCATGTATCATAGTAATTTCCTAGAATACTTAGCTCCATCTAGCGGTCAAATGCGGTACTTTCTGTTTTAAATCAATGAGAAACAATTGACCAGCAGAGGAAATAGCCTAATAGCATTTCTTTTTTGCCACCATTTGCACAGAACAAATGTACATGCACCTTCACTGGGTGAATTGCTTTCGATTAAAAAAAAAAAATACACCTCTTACAGAGCAGCAGTAAAAGAATAGGCTGTAATTCCTTGCTCTAACAGGCTTTCAGTGTTCTCCTCTGGGTTGTGGGTGGGCCCTCACCCCTCTAATGTACAGTGCAGGAAAGGGAAGTCTTGCAATGGGCACACCTGTTCTAATGGCAACTGTACTATTGTGTCTCCAAGACAGGAAGTGAGGGCAAATCTCCCCAATGGGAAACAGCAGAAGAAAATAATACTTAAAAAATAGGGGTTTACCCAATCCCTTCTCTATCCAAAACACCAACAAGAAAGTTTTGACTAGGCACGCTTTACACAAACATCTATCATAAACATAAAATATTTGACATTTTGTACTGACAGCTACAAAGAAAACAGATTGCTGCGTTTTGCAGTTATGTGTGACAGTTTGTGTGACAATGGCGCCACCTTCTGGTTACAGTTGGAATTCATCTTTCTCCTTACTAAAGTGAATGTTTTGTTTTATTTGCTCAAAAATGTATCAAATAATAATACAAAAAAAAACAAAAAAACAAAACAAAAAACAGCACAATACAATAAAATTTTTGTTCCCAAACAATTTCCAGAAATGTGTGTGTTTTATTACAGTTGCGGTCCCTGGGTCCATCTGCATTGCTTCTGTAGCACCCTGTAGGTTGCTAGAGTATTGTAGTGCTGGGTGACTCACAGGCAGCATCACCAGGACCTCCTACTTCTTTCCAAAACATCCTGGTGTTTTCTGGAAAGAGAGGTGGAGAGGAGAGGTGGAGCTGCCTGGGGTCTTCTGAGGAGCCCTGACCAAAGCTAGGCTGTCCTGGCCTTTGAGGGGGCTCCTCAGTCTGGGGGGTCTTGGGCCTGGGATCGGGTGCAGACGGGACCCTCCTACAACACACAGATGTGTCCTGGCCAAAAGGAGCAAGGAGAGGATATCCACAGAGAGCACTGATAGGCAAGTCTCCAAGGAGGAACAACAGGTCGCAACCAGGAGGGCTGGTGATTGAAGCACAGTTGAGAGGACTGGGGAGACACGCCTGAGAGGACTGATAGAGAGCAGTCTGGGATGGGTGTAGAACCAGAAGAGAGGACTGGGGAGACACGCCTGAGAGGGCTGATAGAGAGCAGTCTGGGATGGGTGTAGAACCAGAAGAGAGGACTGGGGAGACACGCCTGAGAGGGCTGATAGAGAGCAGTCTGGGATGGGTGTAGAACCAGAAGAGAGGACTGGGGAGACACACCTGAGAGGACTGATAGAGAGCAGTCTGGGATGGGTGTAGAACCAGAAGAGAGGACTGGGGAGACACACCTGAGAGGACTGATAGAGAGCAGTCTGGGATGGGTATAGAACCAGAAGAGAGGACTGGGGAGACACGCCTGAGAGGGCTGATAGAGAGCAGTCTGGGATGGTTGTGGAATCAGAAGAGAGGACTGGGGAGACACGCCTGAGATGACTGATAGAGAGCAGTCTGGGATGGGTGTAGAACCAGAAGAGAGGATTGGAGACACACCTGAGAGGGCTAATAGAGAGCAGTTTGGGATGGGTGTAGAACCAGAAGAGAGGATTGGAGACACGCCTGAGAGGGCTGATAGAGAGCAGTCTGGTATGGGTGTAGAACCAGAAGAGAGGACTGGGGAGACACGCCTGAGATGACTGATAGAGAGCAGTATGGGATGGGTGTAGAACCAGAAGAGAAGATTGGAGACACGCCTGAGAGGACTGGGAGATTGCAGTCTGAGATGGGTGCAGAACCAGGTGAGAGAACTGTGGTAACATGGGCAGTGGATGAGGGCTGGCAGGGCCTGAAGATGTGGTACTTAGCTCAGTCGCCACGCGGACAGCTAGCACTAAAGAACTACCTTATTTTTGTTGCTACACCGAAAAGGGGCCAGTGGTCCCTGCCTGCAAAGGGCATCTACCTTAGGCCTGGTTGAGTCAGTTCCGGCCTACAAATCAATGCTAGCTGGTCCTGGAAATATATGCAAGTGAAGTGCTGGAGGTATTGAGGAGTAATAGTCTGCAAGCAAGTGTTGTGCTGGAGTGTATATACAGAGAGGGTATATAGTTTGTCCCATGTAAATTTTCTTCAATCAACTGGGCATCCCATATACCACTACCCTATCCAAGTTAATTCCCCTCAATTAAAAATACAAAACAAAGCGCATGGACTGTTTTCTGTCTAAAGAGTGAATCATGTGCCTGGCTGGGCGGGTGACAGGTGGACTACAATACTCAGCAGCCCTCACGAGGGTACCGCTACACTTCCCTGAACTTTGAGACAGGGGAGGGTGCACTCTCATAGCTTCATTCATGGTAATCTGATCTCTCCTTTTAGGATTACATGTCCCATAATTCATAGAGCAAACACCATAATTTACAGTGTCACCACACTTGAGGCATGTCTTAGGGCTGATCCACACTTACCACGGTTTTCACTTCCCTTCTAAAAAGTGATCCACTGTGGATCACTTTTTAGAGAGCAGTTAAAGTGGAGTTCCGCCCCTCTCCAAAAATGAAAAGTCAGCAGCTACAAATACTGTAGCTGCTGACGTTTACTATTAGGGTACTTACCTGTCCAGTATCCGGTGTCCTCACCCGAACCGATTCTTGAATTGGCCCTCAGGTACTGGCACCACCATCTTGGCTACAGGAAAGCCTTCAATTTTGGTTTCCTACTGCGCATGCGCAAATCGTGCTGCGCTCTGTGAATGGCCCAGGGGGAAGGAGGAGGGGAAGAGGCAGACAAGCGGAGCTTCCTCTTTTGGGTGGAGCTCCGCTTTAACAGCCAGCCTACGTCACCTCCTCACCGTATTTTCAAGCCTTTCCGCTTGTCGCACAAAAGGCAGCCCATGCAATTGAATGGCTTGCTCTACAACCAACCCCAAAGAAGCTCCAAAACCTTTTTTTGGAGTGGAGCGTGGTGCATTTGTAGCACGTTTGCTGCGAAACAAAACGTGTGACTGCTACCGGCGCTCAGGGTCCTAGTAACAATTAATGGCCCACAAGCATGACCCGCGTTTGTAGCATATTTCTGTGGCTTTGTCATATGTTCCAGAAATGCCCGGGGGTGAACGCAGCTTAAGGCTTAATTCACAAGGCTACCACACATTGGGAGAAGGATCCTTATTTCAAAATGTGGCAGTTATTTTCAGCTATCTACAATGAGATTTGAAAAATGACAGTCAAACGGCTGGAAATCAGGCCTTATTCTTGTGTAAAGTGTTGAGTGTTGATCCCAGAGTCACTGACTTATTCATTGAATCTTCTGGAGGACCCAATATTCTCTCTTCCAGAAGCTCACCATCACTTACATTTGCTGTATATCTGTCACCAAATAAGAATCTGAGCCAGGAAAGTACATAATTCATCAACCGACTTAGGAAGGATTTCCCTGCTCAGCTCTATTGTGACTTCAGAATGACATGACTGCACCCCCCCAATACAACATTGCAATATCCGTGCCCCAGGCAATCTGACCTCGTCAATCTCCTATGTAACATGGCAGCACCCTTGGGAACATGGCAACATATCAGTCTCCATGGTGAAGTGCGGCTTTAATACCATTCGCCATCATAATGTGTCTCTCGTATTCCTTTCTGTGTAAAGATTTCACAGCAGCACTCTCTCCACTAATATACAGTGCCTTGAAAAAGTATTCACACCCCTTAAAATTTTCCACATTTTGTCATGTTATAACCAAAAACGTAAATGTATTTTATTGGTGATAGATTGTCAGGGCTGGGCATAGCCCTTCCTTCCCCTGAGCTGGCCGCTCAGCTGTCGGCTATTTGCCAGCTCCTATCTCTCCACAGTGACTCACCTGTTGATGATATCCTGCTCGTCAGTCCTGCCTACTTAAGCCATCCAGGCCAGATGATCTCTGCCTTCGGCTTGGTCAACATCACAGAGACTATCTCCTGCGCTCATGTTAAAGACTTGCTTGGCTGACATTCCTTCTGGCTCCAGATTCTGCTTGCTGTTCCACTATGCTGATCTCTGGTTTTCTGACTTTCTGGCTTGTCTGACTATCCATTCCGGTTACCGAACTTTGGCTATGTTTCGACTACATTTGTTCTATTTACTTTTAATATTAAACAAGTGTGATTTAACTGTACTTCTGTCTCAGTCTGATTCATGGTTTCTGATAGTAGGTGGAGGCCATGAATTCAGAAGATGCAGTCAATCCACTTGTTGGTAATTTTTTTTCCAGATTGGATGAGCATTATCACCGCATGGATCAGTTTGCCATGCTGTTACAAATGCTCCTGAGTCGCACGGCTCACCTGGAATCTCCCACTGTGGCTGCTCCAGTACAACCTGTGTTGCAGGCCATTCCTGTTGCTGCTCCAGTCTCTGTGCAGGCACCCGCCTCGAGTATCAACTCTACAAAAGGTATGTCTGGTTCCGCTTCACTTCCCCAGCGATTTGGGGGCAATCAAGTGCAGTGCAGAGAGTTTCTCAACCAGGTTAAGATATACTTTGAGATGCTGCCCCATGCGTTTCCCACAGACAGAAGCAAAGTAGGTTTTGTTGTATCTCTGCTTTCTGAGAGAGCCTTGGCCTGGGCAAACCCTCTATGGGAGCCGCAAAAAACTGTTGTCTTGAGTTACCCTGAGTTTGTGGCTTCTTTTAAAAGGGTATTTGATGTTGCCGATTACTCCATTGAATTCTGTACTTTGGCAGCAGAGGTTGCTTGGAACAATGGTGCCCTCGTGGCTGCTTTTTCTCATGGTCTCTCAGATACCATTAAGGCTGATATGGCAGCCCGACATATACCCACTGAGTTGGAGAAGTTGATCACGTTTGCCATCCTCATTGACTTCAGACTCAGAGAAAGCCTCTATTAAGGAGCGCTTGCGGAAGCCTCCTGTACATTTGTCTCCAAGCTTTGCAGTCCCACCCTTGCCTCCCTCACCTCCCATGTCGCCTTTTACCGAGTCGGTCAGTGAAGATGAACCCATGCACTTGGGCTTCACGCGTCTTTCTGCGGATGAGAGAACCTTTAGGAGGAGGGAGAGATTGTGCCTTTATTGTGGCCAGGCAGGTCACTTTTTGAAATCTTGTCCTACCTATCCAGGGAACACCCGAACCTTGGGGTCCTGTCATGGACAGACCTTAGGTGGCGTTGTTTTGTCCCCAGTTATCCAGAAGGATAAGCCCCTGTTTTTGGTTAACCTTTCTTGGGCTGAGTTGTCCGTCGAGATACAGGCTCTAATCGATTCTGGGGCTGCAGGCTTGTTCATTGATGCTGCATTTGTATCGAAGCACTCGACTCCGCTGCAGCTGCGTGACACTCCACTTGCCATTGAGGCTCTTGACGGGAGACCTCTACAGCCTGTCCATGTGTAGCACTAACCCCCGAAGGAGCTGCTAATGTTTAATTGGGCCTGTACTCTGCTACACGCCCCCTAAATTTAACTCAGTCCCCTTGACACAGCTGTGGTGTAATGTAGTGTGCAGTAGAAACTTAAAGACAATTTCACAATATACAATATAATATACCTTTTTGTCTTTACCTTTGATCTCCAGCTTCCACCTGGTCAGCAATTCAAAGGAAGCAACACTCCACACAGGAATAATATCTACTTCAAAATAATGGTTACAGCAGTTGTACTGTCAGACCAACGTAGTGTGACAGCCAACAGATTTAATTCACAATAGAGTATTACACAAATGGAAAGTGTTTTAATTTACCTCTTAGCAATGCGTTTATGAGGTGGGACCAATGACAGAGTGAACTGACTTCACTATGGACACTGTCCGACTCTCAGCACGCTCTGTAACTGTAGAAAAGGCAAATGCTATTTTAACAAATCATAGCACAATACCTAGGGAGCTCCCACTGCTTGATATTACAATAACCCTGTGAAACAGCAGAATGCAAGGCCTTGCGTTAACAGAGGCAGTCCTTCTTTTCTTCTGTCTTCTACTAGCTATGTGTAGGTTAATTTGTAATCCAGTGGTTAACAAACCTGAGTCAAAGCAATATGGGTGGTGAACTATTATGGTAGTGCGACAGCACTGTAACTGTCTCTGGTGCAAGCAACTTGGTACAACAAAGTGCCCACTGTAGTGAAGTGCAGGCTTAAAGGGCCTATATTAAACTCAGTCTTTAATCCTTTGAATCTCCTCTGTGGGACTACAGGTCCCAGCAGCACTGTGTTATAAGTGCAAAGGTGTAAAAGTGCGTCAATGAAACTTTGGGCAATAGCCCTCTCACCACACTGGGTCCAGATACATGGATGCCTCCGCTCCACAATATCTCAGTTCGTTCGTCGCGGCCATGCCGTCACGCTGTTCTGTTTCACAGATGACGGGGAGTCCTCGGTTACCTCCTTCAAGGGTCTCTGGATTGATCACACTGCTGCTCCAGCACGCTGTGATGTAAGGCCGGATCAAAGGCTGCTCACAGATGACTGGGAGTCCTCGGGTTACCTCCTTCAAGTGTCTCTGGAATGATCACACTGCTACTCTAGCACGCTGTGATCTAAGGCAGGATCGCTGGCTGTTCCACTCCGTGCGAGGTAGGCCGCAACTCTGTGGGACACACACACACCCACAGAGCCTTGCTGGCAGGCCATGCGTCCCAGGAACAAGAGAAAGAAAATGGCCGCGCTGGGCCTTTTATAACCTACCCAGCCTGTAGTTCAGTTTCTTGATGCTCATGGGAGGTCACTAGGCATTGTGGGTAGGTCAAGTGAATGTGAAAATGTAAACAAACAGTCACTTCCTATCATCTTCTCACATTCTTCAGAAAGAAAAAATAAAATCAAGTCCATTCACAATTTTAACCGCTAGATGGCGCCAAATACTAAGCTATAACATAACATTAGATTATTGAGCAAAAATGTGGCCGCTACACATGTGACTCATGACACTCTTCGATTGTCCGTGCTGAGGTTCTCTCCTGCTCGCCACAATGCAGTAAGGCATGCTTCCAGAAGGTAGCCAAGGTCCTTCATTCTCCTCCCTGACGGAGGAGTACCACGATTTTAGCGATGTCTTTGACAAAGGTCAAGCCGATAGTTTGCCTCCACACTGGTCATATGACTGCGCAATTGACCTTCAACCTGGTGCCATACCCCCTCGTGGCCGGGTTTACCCTTTGTCGGTCTTGGAGGATAAGGCCATGGAGGAGTATGTTGCAGATGCACTTTTTCAAGGTTTCTTCCGCAAATCCTCGTTTCCTCTTGGTTCTGGTTTCTTCTTTGCGAAGAAGAAGAGTGGTGAACTGAGTCATTGTATTGATTATAGGGGTCTCAATCGTTTCAAGATTAAGAATGCCTATCCAATTCTGTTGATTATGGAGTTATTTGACCTCCTCAAGGGAGCAACGGTTTTCACAAAGCTTGATTTGAGAGGGGCATACAATCTCATGAGGATTAAGGAGGGTGAGGAGTGGAAAACTGCGTTTAATACCAGGACAGTCCATTATGAATACCTCGTAATGCCTTTTGGCCTTCATAATGCCCCTTCAGTTTTCCAGGAATTTATTAACGATGTCCTCCGAGATTTGTTGCACTTATGTGTGGTGGTTTATCTTGACGATATCCTCATATTTTCCAAGTCCCTGGAGAACCACCACACAGATGTCTGTCGTGTGCTTCAGTAACTAAGAGAGAACAATCTCTATTGTAAATTGGAGAAATGTGAATTCCATTGTGAACAGGTTAAATTCCTGGGTTATGTAATTTCCACTGCTGGTTTTTCGATGGACCCAGAGAAACTTTCATCAGTCCTACAGTGGCCCCGAAGCATGGGTTTACGTCCTCTGCAGCGTTTTCTTGGCTTTGCCAACTATTATCGGAAGTTTATTCATAACTACTCATCTCTGGTCAAGCCCCTGACTGATATGACTAGAAAGGACAGTAACCCACAGAGTTGGTCTCCGGGTCCATTAAGACCTTTGAGAGCCTCAAGGCTGCCTTTGTTTCTGCTCCTGTGTTGGCACATCCTGATCCTATGTTACCTTTTATCCTTGAGGTTGGTGCTTCTGAGACTGGAGTTGGCGCCCTTCTGTCTCAACATCCTACCTATGCATCCTTGTGGCTACTTTTCCAAGAAATTGTCACTTGCGAGGTGCAATTACAAGATTGGTGACAGAGAGCTGTTAGCGATCATTTTACCCCTAAAAGAATGGAAACGTCTCCTCGAAATTACCACTGTGCCAATTCTCATTCTTACTGACCATAAGAATCTCACAATCTTGTCTGAGGCTAAACGCCTCTCTCCCAGAAGGGCGCGATGGGCTCGTTTCTTGTCAAGTTTCAATTACATTGTCTAAAAAGGGCTGACGCTTTGTCACGACAATTTTCCTCCACTTCCAAGATGGAGTGGGTTCTGGTTCCTGTGATTCCTCCTGATCGTATTGTGGCTACGGTTCGCACCAGTCTCACTTCTCTTTTGGGTGGCAAAATTCTTGCTGCTCAGGTCCATGCTCCTCCTGAGAAACCCTGTGACTGCTGCTTTGTTCCAGAGAGTCTCCGTACTGCTGTGCTCCAGACTTACCATTCTCCCAAGGCTGCTCGCCACCCTGGGAAGAATCAACTCTTTTGGGCCATTTCCCAACAATTCTGGTGGCCTAGCCTACGTGCTGATGTAATCGCCTTCGTAGCTGCCTGTTCCGTGTGTGCTCAGAGTAAGACTCCACAACACCTTCCAGTGGGTCTCCTACAAACCATACCCAATGGAGAGAGGCCCTGGAACCACCTTTCTATGTATTTCATTGTAGAGTCAATGCTTTTAAAAATGGATTTGGGAATTTTACAAGGGGAATTAGCCATGACATACAGTAATTTAGGCAAGTAAATTATCTTGAGGCTATTGGCTCTTCTCATGAGGTCTAGGGGCAAATCCTTCCACTGTCTGGTTTGTGTTTTTAATTGGAGCAGTAAGGGGCATAGGTTATTGATTACGTATAGGGATAATGGCAATTGAATTGTGACTCCTAAGTACCTGAAGGAGGTGGCCACTTGTAGCTTAGAGTCTGATCAAATCTCCGATATAGTAGCTTGGTCTAGGGAAAAAAGGATTGATTTGTCCCAATTCACTCGTTATCTGGAAAAGTCACCAAATATGTTAATTTCAGCTAAGAGGTTAATGAGGGAGTCGTGGGGATCTAAACTAGGGTATCATCTGCGTATAGGGATATCCGCTCCTTTATATCATATATGGGGAGGACTTTAATTGATCAGGGGGCTACAGATCCATACAGCAAGGGGTTTCATAGCCAGAGTAAATAAAAGGGGTGATAAAGGACATGCCTGCCTTGTGCCTCTGGTGATTGGGAATGTCTCAGTGACATGGAAATTGATTTGTATGCGGGCTAGTGGTAAGTTATAGAGGAGACGTATCCATGCTATGAGTCGGGGCCCGAACCCGTATAGTTGTAACACCCAAAACAAATAGGGCCATTCCACACTGTTGAAAGCTTTGCAGTTGTCCAGTGACACAACAACAGGGGTAGGCGAACAGTCATGAGGGGAAGCCAGGTTGTGGAATAGTCTACTGATATTCATTCTGGTTGGGTGGCCTGGTATGAAGCCCCCCTGGTCGCTCCCAACCACTTTGTTCAGACGATTCGCCAGGACTTTGGCCAGAATTTTGACATCTGCATTGATAAGGGATATTGGCCAATAGGAGTCGCATTTAGGGGATCTATCCAAGGTTTTAGTATCAAAATGATTAATACCTCTCTTGTTGAGGGAGGAAGTACTCCGTCTTTCAAGGCCTCATTTTATGTATTAAGTAGGATAGGGCCCAGGATGTGCCAAAAGTGTGTATACCATTCAGCTGGCAAACTATCCAAGCCTGGTGTCTTATGTGTCGGTAGCTGCGAAATTACAAGGAAGAGCTCCTCTAAAGAGAGATGGTTTGTCAGCACAGTCTTGGTCCGACAGTTGGGGAAGTGCTGTTTGGGTTAAATATTCGTCAAGTTGGGTCTCAGAGCAGTGGGCCCTAGTAGTATAAAGGTCACGGTAGAAAGATAGGAAGGCATCTGTTATATCCTGAGGGATTTCGCTAATCTTATCCTGGAATATCAGGATCCTAGGGATTGAGATAGGGGTACGGTCAGATCTAGTTAGGTTGGCGAGTAGGCGACCTCATAAATGGATCTCATAGCACTCTCTCTGACATTAAATTGATCTCATAGCACTCTCTCTGACATTATGTGGATCTCATAGCACTCTCTCTGACATTAAATGGATCTCATGGCACTCTCTCTGACATTATGTGGATCTCATAGCATTCTCTCTCACATTATGTGGATCTCATAGCACTCTCTCTGACATTATGTGGATCTCATAGCACTCTCTCTGATATTATGTGGATCTCATAGCACTCTCTCTGAAATTATGTGGATCTCATAGACTCTCTCTGACATTATATGGATCTCAGTACTCTCTCAGACATTATGTGGATCTCATTGCACTCTCTCTGACATTATGTGGATCTCATAGCATTCTCTCTCACATTATGTGGATCTCATAGCACTCTCTCTGACATTATGTGGATCTCATAGCACTCTCTCTGATATTATATGGATCTCATAGCACTCTCTCTGACATTATATGGATCTCAGTACTCTCTCAGACATTATGTGGATCTCATTGCACTCTCTCTGGCATTATGTGGATCTCATAGCACTCTCTCTGACATTATATGGATCTCATAGCACTCTCTCTGACATTATGTGGATCTCATAGCACTCTCTCTGACATTATATGGATCTCAGCACTCTCTCTGAGATTATGTGGATCTCATAGCACTCTCTCTGACATTATATGGATCTCATAGCACTCTCTCTAATAACATGTGCTATCACATAGCACTGTCTCTAATAACGTGCTTCTCATAGCACACTCCCCTAATAGTATCTGGATCACATAGCACTCTCTCTAGTAAGTATGGGCTCTCGTAGCACCTTGGTGAAAAATAATTGCCTCTCCTAGTAGTCTCTTTTTAATATGTGGCTCTCATAGCACTCCCTCTGATAATATTTGGATCTCATAGCACTCTCTCTAGTAACATTGGGCTCTTGTAGCACCCTGTTGTAAAATATTTGCCTCTCCTAGTAGTCTCTCTGATAATATGCAGTTCTCATAGCACTCTCCCTGAAGGTTCTGGAGTGGCCATCTCAGTCTCCTGACCTCAATATCATTGAGCCACTCTGGGGAGATCTCAAACATGCTGTTCATGCAAGACAGCCCAATAATTTACAGGAACTGGAGGCTTTTTGCCAAGAGGAATGGGCAGCTTTACCATCTGAGAGATAAAGAGCCTCATCCACAAATACCACAAAAGACTTCAAGCTGTCATTGATGTTAAAGGGGGAAATACACGGTATTAGGAACTGGGGTATGTAAACTTTTGATCAGGGTCATTTGGGTAGTTGGCTTCAGCCAAACACTAACCATGAGTGAAAGAAAAGTTTTTGTGTTATCATATTCTATGAAAAGTGGCCAAGAAATCATAAATTCTCCCCGGGTATGTAAACTTATGAGCACAACTGTATATGTGGCTCTCATAGCACTCTCTCCGACTTTATGTGGATCTTATAGCACTCTCTTTAATAACATGTGCTTCTCATAGCACTCTCCCCATAATATTTGGATCTCATAGCACTCTCTCTAGTAAAATTGGGGTCTTCTAGCACCCTGATGGAAAATATTTGCCTCTCCTAGTAGTCTCTCTGATAATATGTGGCTCTCATTTCACTCTGTGTGTAATTCTGACCCTACAAACAAATAATATATAAAATATACGTTGCTCTGTTGGGGAATTGGCAGTTACACAACTTCTTCACTCCTTTACCAGACAAGTAAATATATAATGTAATAAAAAAGTGATTTACAAATTCAGTGACATTTGTACTTCTCCACATTGGCAGGGAGTGGTGAAGACTTGTCTTGAGAACAATCAGTAGAACAATAGTTACTATTTATAAAAGTTCCGCACATCTATTCTTAGTCTAAAAACAGGTCTAATCTTTTCTTTTCTTTAATTCCATTTACCAACCAAAAATTAACTCTTTTTCTGGCTCTGCTGCCACAATTAGTAAATTGTAAAGGGAAAAAAGTGACTGAAAGCTCCTGCAGGCATGTGATGGCACCTTGGGGATAAAGCAGTCGTACCATGACCTTCACATCAGAGGTCTTCTAGGTTCATAACATTGTACAAGCTGAATCTTTATCTGCATCTCTGAACAATGGATATGCTAGATTTCATATTTAGAAGTTATGTGCCATCTTCTATATGTAATTTCTCTGTTGCTGTATTGAACTGTATTAGGTTACTATTGTTCTATATTGTATGCTGACATCTAGTGGTGGTGTAAGGCCACTACAACATGTGTACCCAAAGCAGTATTAAATCCAAAAGCAAACATTTATTATATTGCAGCTTATAAATTCTTAGATGTGATGGCTGCATTTGTTTTCTTTTTTAGGCTTTCTTTCTTCTACTTTCATTCACTTGGCTTTAATTTGTTAGTGTATCTAAATCTGCTAGTCCATCTAACACTCCCCTCCCTCAGGACTGACAATGCTGCTGCCTGCTGTGCCCTCTGTGCTCCTTCATCCAGAGTTGTGTCTCACTAATACAGAAGGTGTGTTACTGGCTAGATCACCAGGGGAAAACAGAGGGGAAAAAGCCAAAGAAAAGAAAAGCAATGCAGCCACCACATCTAAGGATTGGTAAGCTGCAAAATATTACATTTTTGGTTGTGGATTTAATAATGCTTTAAGTAGTTTGGTATCTTCCTCTGTCCTTCCCTCCTGTTTTATTACAAGTGTTCAGATACTACTACAAGCGCCTTACTTGAACTTCTTAGTGTTACTAAACCCACAACAGTAAAATCAGTCTGTATATGCAGTAAAGCATGCTTGTTATACTCACTGTGGAACCTAAGGGGTTAATCCTCCGTATTGTGTAAAAAGGCTGTTTGATCATGTCTTCTCTGATCCTCCCCTTCTTTCACTGTTCACAATCCATCTCCTGATAAGACAGAGCTTTTGGAGTCACTCTGCACATGCTCAGTTTGGTGTGCATTGCTAGAGAGTTTTCTTTTCTTGGGAGAGTGCATGTGATCAGCACAGGGCCAATCAGCACTATCCAGACAGAGGGTCAGGGGTCATGCAGCCTCAAAGGACAGTCAGGGGAGAATGATTATATTTACTAAAATAATTGCATCTCCATGTTCTGTGTACTGTGGGAGACCAGATATAGTGAATGCAGGGTTCTGGGTTTAGTAACACTTTAAAGCAGGACTCCACAAAACATGAAAAAAAAAAACCATATAGTCTATTAAAAGATAAAATAACAAAACCAGCTTTTGTTGCCCTATTCAGCTTCAGTGTAGATATTTCCCTTGCATTACTTGTTTCTACCACTAGATGCTCTTAGTCTAATAGCCAGCATCATTCAACCCACTTCCTATAATCCCAGGTCATCCTGGACAGTGAGAAGAGAAGCAGCACAGTGAGGAGCTTGTCTGCCACTCTGCTCTCCCCTCCTATCAGCATCCTTCTTGCCAACAAATGAACTCATGGGCTCCTTGTGCTGCTTCATTCTCTCACACTCTGGCCTTGCTGTACAGGGTCTGCAAGAGGCTGATACCAGGTGAAGTTCAGGTACTTACACTGCTTGTATTTAATATATATATTTAGTGGTTTAAAAGATTGCTGTGTGTCTTGTATATCTGCCCGGAGTTCTCAGCATACTTTCCTTTTTTTTCAAATCAGAAAGAATGACACGGAAATTCACACGCTAAAGACGCATTTTATGCATTGACAAAAGTCAACAAGAGCAAAAAAAAAGAAAAAAGAATAATGCAAAATATACTTAACGCTGAATTCCAAGCATACTGTATATACCAAACACCAGCTCTGTATACATTACATACATCATCAAATGTTATTGTTGGTTTTTTTAATGCAACCGATGTAGATACCTACAGAGTCACACAAAAGTGAGTACACCCCTCATATGTTTGGAAATATTTTATTATATCTTTTCATGTGACAACACTGAAGAAATGACACTTTGCTACAATGTAAAGTAGTGAGTGTACAGCTTGTATAACAGTGTAAATTTACTGTCCCCTCAAAATAACTCAACACACAGCCATTAATGTCTAAACCGCTGGCAACAAAAGTGAGTACACCCCTAAGTGAAAATGTCCAAATTGGCAATGCTGATAGGGGGAGAGAGTGGAGTGACAGAGAGATGGGGGGGGGGGCAGGATAATAATATTGATAGTTTTTATGATGTGGGTTTAGTGACACTTTAATACATTCTCAGCATTAAAGTAAAAACCCCCTGCAGATGTGCACAGTGCTGGACCGAGATCCCCTCAGCAGCCGGTAGGAGAGGAGGGGGCGCCAGCAGCACAGCGATGGGGGGGAGGGAGGGACCAGGTAGCAGAAGGATGGGGAACCTGGACGGAGGGAGTGGCAGGGAGGAGTTTACTGGAACTGATCACCTGTACTTTCCCCTCAAACCCTTACCTGAGCCCAATCTCAATCCAGCACTGTGCACATCTGCAGCAACGCTGCTCTTCTCTCCCCTCTCTTCCAGGAGGCTCGGCAGCAGCAAGATCCATTGGCTCCTGCTGGCGATCAAAACCTGTAATGAGGGAGCCGGGGGTGGGCTATGCCACACTGAGTGTGTCAATAGATGTACACAGCCCGGTTTATAATCAAGCTTGCTATGGGGGCACTCAGAAAGTAGGAGGAGCCTAAAGCACCAGATGGGGGTGCCCCAAAAGAGGAGAATCGGGGCTGCTTTGTGCAAAACCATTACACAGAGCAGGTAAGTTTGAAACTTCATCCAAAAAGGGAAGTTCTGTTTTTCCTTCTCCCCCCCCTAACATATTTAAAAGTATTGTTTTGGGGGGGGGAAGTAGGTACCTAGTTTTCACAGGTACCCGCTCCCACTGGCAAGCTGAGTGAAAGTTCAGCCACCCCCCTCCCTGCCCACAACCTCCTGAGACATGTCACAGGTCCCAGGAGGTTGCGGGCCCATTCAGAAAGTGTAGTGCGACTTGCACATTCGCAGTGGGAATCTGCAGAGAGTCACAGCCGGCTTCCCACACTACACATGTCGGCATGCTTAGTGTGGGAAGCCAGGACCTTACCAGGACCTCACTGGTCCTGGTGAGGACAGCGCTGGATCCTTGGATGGGTAAGTGTCCTATTATAAAATGTCAGCAGCTACAGTATTTGTAACATCTGACTTTTAATTTTTTTTCAAAAACCGCTTTAACCTCTTTTGAACCATGCCACGCAGATATACTGTGGCAGGGCGGCCCTCCTGGGCGAAATCATGTACCTGTATGTAATTTCTAGTTCCGGGTCTGGCGCTGGCTCACAGCGGGAGCCAATCAGTGGGTCCTGCAGACACGATGTTCGCCAGCACCCCGCAATCGTTCCCGAGAGAAGCAAAGCGGCGGGCGGTCTGCCTATGTAAACAAGGCAGCTCGTCGTTCTGTGAGAGGGGAAGATAGAGATCTTGTGTTTCTGCTAAGAAGAAATACAGATCTCTGCCTTTCCCCATTTAAAGCATCCCCCACAGGTAGAAAGCACTCCCTCACTTCAAATTTTGTTCAGAGCATTTCAGATTACAAAGATGATATGACAGTTTGAACGACAGCAATGGGTCTTTAGAAACTTGTGACCCAGTGTCGGAGATAACAATTATAAACTTAAAACAGCTATGCCATGATGCTTCAAGTACTAGGTATCATTAGTAGAAGGGTGGGGGAAGGAGAGGGTGGAGGGAAATACCCAGGAGCTTAGCAGAATGACAATGTAGTTGAAGGCAGCAAGAACAGAAAATAGGAGGTTTACTTTCATGGTGTAAAGATATTACATCAGGTAATCTAAGATAATACTCTTTGGGGTGATAATGTTCACAGAGTTATTGGTCCAAGGGGCCCAGAGTTCTTGCATTTTAGATACTGTAAAGCCGTGTACACACGGGCGGACATTTCAGCATCAAACGTCCGGCGGTCTTTCCGACGGACTTTCGACGGAGTTACGACGGACTTTCGGACGACCGGACTTGCCCACACACAAATGGACTAAAGTCTGTTAGAAAGTCCGTTGGTATGAACGTGATGACATACGAAGGGACTAAAATAAGGAAGTTCATAGCCAGTAGCCAATAGCTGCCCTTGCATCCTTTTTTGTCCGTTGGACTCGCATACAAACGAACGGATTCTTCAACCGGACTCAAGTCCCTCGGAAAGATTTGAAACATGTTCCAAATCTAAAGCCCGTCAGATTTTCGACAGAAAATGTCCGCTGAAGGTCTGATGAAGCCCACACACGGTCGGATTGTCCGACCGATTCGTTCCGTCAGACCAGTCCGGTCGAAAAGTCCGCCCATGTGTACACAACATAGGGTGTGCTTTTGCATACATAAGTTCCAACTGAAAGTGCTGATCTAGCAAGGTGTATAGTAGCTGACTTTAAGGAAGAAGGTTGCTGTTCCAGTTACATGCTATCAAAAGCCGCGCTGCAATGAAGAGATGCGTAATAATAGAGATGTATGTAAGGGGCCACAACTCGAGGACTAGCCCTAGTAAGGCTTGTTGGGGGGTGAGCATAGTTCCCAACTGTCCCTGGTTTTGAGGGACTGTCCCTGATTTGGAGCAATGTCCCTCTGTCCCTCATTCCTCCTCATTTGTCCCTCATTTTGGTCTGATCTATATAGTTGTATATAAAATGCACTTTTTATCTATCAAAGTGTTTTCCAGCGCTAAACCTTTCATCTGATTTCCAAATTGCTGCATTTGTAAATTCCAAAAGCCAATATAAAGGAATAGTAGTGGTAAAAAAAAAGCACTTGTGGGTTCAACCAAGCTTGTTTTTTTGTACAATTCTCCTTTAAGGGGGCGTGGCAAGGGGTGTGTCCCATGCCTGCATACTTTTGCTGATAGGTGTCCCTCGTTCTAAAAAAGTTGGGAGGTATGGGTGAGCGTGTTGCTGATTCCTGTGAATTTTCCAATAAGGGATTGCAATGTGTTCCAAAAAGGGAGAAGTAAAGGGCAAGACCACCAGATGTGAATAGTTGATCCTAGGTCGCCATACCCTCTCCAACAGGCGGCTGAGTGTGAGGGAGATATGCAAGCTAGTTTTGCTGGTGTCAGGTACGAATGGTGTAGGAGTTTTTGTGCAGTTTCCCAATGAGTAAGGCATCTGGATAATTTAAGTGGGGCTTTTGTAGCATAGCACCAAGTCTTGATATCTGTTGAGAAGTTGAGGATTTGTTTCCGTTTGGCCATTGAGGGTAGTTTGGTGTGAATGTAGATGTGTGAAATCCCTTTATCAGGGTATGAGGTTTTTTTCAAAAAAGCTTAGAATGTCAGTGGTAAGGATATTGTCTGACCTTGTAATTGCTTGTAGAGCATGGCGTATTCGGAGGAATTTGTAGAAGTCTCGGTTGGGGATCTGGAATTGCGAGTGTAGGCTTTGAAATGTGTGCAATGTGCCTATATCATATAAGTCCTCAATTGCTGATATTCCAGCAATTGACCACATAGAGGTGGAAAAGTCTGCACATATGAGTTCCAGGGAGGAGAGAGGAAGGAACTACATAGTTTGCGATGTTAGTCCTCTGGCATGTTGGCTGCAAAATTTCCAGACTTTGATTTTGGCGTTTACTGTGTTGAGAAATGAATGATGTGGGTTGTATTGTATCCAGATTGTGGCAAGAAGTGGTCTGGTGGGGTGTTCTAGGGGTGTTCTGGGGTGTTCTAGGGAAGTCTCTTCAATTTGAACCCATAAGGGGCATTCCAATAGTGACCACCAGTGTTTAGCTTGGCTTAGAAGGGTGGCTTTGCAGTATTGCCTAATGTCTGGTACACCCAATCCGGCTTTGCTGTGCACATAGTGGAATGCTTTATTCTGGGATGTTTGTTATCATATATGAAGGTGTTGATGAATCTTTGTAGCGTAGATAACTTAGTGGATAGTATGAGTAAAGGGAGTGTGCGGAGAATGTATAACACATGAGGCATTAGGAACATTTTTGTCAGTGCAATTTTCCCAGCCCAAGAAGCTCTGGTTGAGCGTAGAGAGGAGCTGAGTTTTTGTAGTTTGCTGAGTAAGGCTTTGTAGTTTATTCGAAGGATGTTGTTGGAAGGGGTTGTTAGTTGTGTTCCTAAATAGGAAATGGTGTGAGATGGAGCCCGGGGGAAAGGCAACGTGCATGAGAGACGTTTTTTTGTGGTTCGGTCTAGGGCTATTCCAATCATGGAGGACTTGTTGCAATTACATTTTTAAAGGGATATACGACCAAAAAGCATTAGTAGATCATGCAGGGCTGGGAGGGATTGGAGGGGGTTTGTCATGGCTACAATACCATCGTCTGCATACAGACCTATTTTGTGTGTAACATCTCCAACTTGTATGCCAGAAATGAGAGGGTGCATTCTGATGGTTTCCTCTAGAGGTTCCATTACGAGGGCAAATATTAACAGGGAAAGGGGGCAGCCCTGATGAGTGCCATTGGTAATCTCAAACAGATCGGATGTTATTCCTGAGGTCCAGACTTAACTGTGGGAGAGGAGTATAATGCTATGAGTGCTGAGTATACCTTCCCTGCGAATCTGAATTTTTGGAGTACTGCTCTGAGGTAGGACCCGTGCACTCTGTCAAATGCTTTCTCTGCGTCCAATGATAGGAGCAGAGAAGGTGTTTTGTGGTGTTCTGCCCATTGTATGAGATTTATAAATCTTCTGATACCATCAGAGGCCTGTCGGCGTGAGACAAAGCCCACCTTGTTTCTGTGTACTAGTTTGGGAATAAACGAGGATATGCGTGTGGCTAGGATTTTTGCATACATTTTAAGATCCGATGGACAGGAGGGAAATGGGGCGATAATTGGCAGGTTCGTCATGAGGTTTACCAGGTTTCGGTATTGTGACGATAAGTGCCTCAAGTGACTCCATAGGAATGTCACCCGTGTGCATTATGTGGTTAAAGGAGTTAGTTAGGTGAGGTGCCATAAGGTGCGCAAATGTTTTGAAGTATTGGTTGCAATATCCATCTGGTCTGGGAGCCTTGTGAAGCGGCAGTGATTGTATTGATTTTAAAACTTCAGCTTCAGAGAACGGCTTGTCTGAGGAAAGGGAGGGTAATTGTAAGGAATCAAGAAATTGTGATATTTGCATGGGAACTGGATCAGGATCCGGGGAAGAGACTTTTAAGTTGTATAAATATGCGTAGTAGTGACTAAAGCAGTTTGCTATGTCTTTAGGGTTGTCAACTTTTTGCCCCTTGACTGTCCGCATAAAAGGTATTTTTGTAGCCGCTGCTTTTTGTTTAATTGTTTTTAAGCGTTTAATATGATAGTTGAATGAAGTTTGTAGAAAATAATGTAATTCTTCCCTAAGGTCGCGGAGATGGGTTGTGTCTGCGTCGTTGGGTGATAATTTGTTGGATTGTTCTAATTTTCAAATCTGGTCAATGTATTTGTTTACTGTCTTGGTTTGCGTTTGCCTCTCCCTGGCTCCAAGTTTGATGAAAGCTCCCCTTCTATAGGATTTATGTGCATTCCACAGTAATGAGTAGTTTGTTACAGAACCAACATTGCAGTTGAAGTAGGTTTCTATATCTAGTTTAATCTCCTCCTGACACTTGGGTTGAGAAGGAATGGATGTGTTCATGCGCCAGGAAGTGTGTTTTGGACAGTTCTCACTAAGCGCAAGGTTAATGGTTACTGGTGCGTGGTCAAACCACATTATGAGGCCTGTTTCAGCCTTAGGTATAGATTGCAGAGTATTTTGTGTGTCAGGAAGAGATCAATCCTAGAGTAAGATTTTTGGGCTGCTGAGTAAAATGTGTAGTCCCTCTCCACGCCATGTAGACAACGCCAGGGGTAAATAAGTCTTCCATATGCATGAGGGAAGAGAGGGCCTTGGGTCTATTTTCTCGGCGGCTGGAGGAGTCAATTGTTTGGTCAGCTACATCATTAAAATCTCCGCATAGGATTATACGTTCTTTTGGATAGTGGGACAATTTGCTCATAATTTGTTTGAAAAAAATGTTGTGATGAGTATTGGGTGCGTAGATATTGACAATCACCAGTGGTGCATTGTCAATGATGCCGTCTAAGATAATATATCTGCCTGATCAGCTTCAAGAATGTTGGAGTTGGAAGGAGATAGAGTTCCGAATTGCGATCATTACACCCTGCACTTTTTTTGTTGTGTGTGCATGGAACGTGTGAGGGTATGACCGATGAAAACATGGGGGAGCTTTAGCGTGCATAAAGTGTGCCTCTTGCACGCACAATATGTCCGTTCTCTGGAATAAGGCTTCTTGCCATAGTCTAGATCGTTTAAAATGGGAGTTAAGGCCTTTTGAATTAATGGTAGTGATACGTAATGACATGTTTGCGTGTTGTTGGCGATGAGGCGTGGATGCGGAGAAGAATCACTACAGTTTTAAGTCACTTTGGGTACGGGTAGGTAGGGCACCTTTGCAGCCATTGTGCTATATGCTGGGTGTTCAGTGTGCCCCTGTACCTTCAAGAAGGGGTGGCCCCCCTTCAGTCAACCTGCTCCATCAGAATGCATGTGCCTCCACTATGGGGACACTTATAAGTTAGTGTTAGGTACCACAGATACCAGGGTGCCTTGACGAGGCTCTGTGGCCTGTTGTTAGCTTCTTATGCTTATGCTTCTTACTGTGATAGCCAGCTATAGATGGGAGCAAGTGGCGTATTTTTGTATCACTGTCGTATTTTTTGGTCAGGCAGCGCACTGACACCTTTGCAGCCATTGTGCGATATACTGGGTGTTCAGTGTGCTCCTGTACCTTTAAGAAGATGTGGCTCCCCTTCACTCCACCTGCTCTCACCTATCCATCAGAATACATGTGCCTCCAATTTGGGGACACTTATAAGTTAGTGTTAGGTACCACAGATACCAGGGTGCCTTGACAAGGCTCTGTGGCTTACGCATGCATTTGCAAATCTGTGCAGACTAAACCCCTGCTTTTAACACATACTGTTAGACAGGTTATTTTGTTTTCTGCGGGCTGGTCGGTAAGTTAAGCTTGGTTTTTTCCTTGGATTTATCCTTGGCCTTGTTTGTACCGGGATGATTGATACCTGTACTTGTGCTAGTTACAATAATAAAAACAGAATAGTAGGATATGAGATAACGAAAATCAAAAATACACAGAACAATTTGCGTTAAAAATATCGGTAACAGTTATGCTTAAATAGAGCTGTGTGCGTAGCACACTTTGTGCTGGGGGTGTGCGAGTTAAGTATGACTGGAAGTCTCATAAGAACTTCTGAAGAAAAATAGAGAGAGAATACTCACAAATTTCCCGATACTCGGGGCTCTTGTTTAACAGCATTGATATGCGTCAGCCTGTTTAGTGGAGAAGAGGACTAATAGAACTAACCGAGGAGTCATTTTTCATTATTGTTTCAGTAGAGTTGTTGGTATATTCAGGTCTTCTGACTTGCGTTGCTCTGTGGCTGGTTGGGGCGGAAGAGGTGAGGAGAGGCCCCAATTTTTCAGCTGCTTGATTCCATCTTTTGGGGTGGTTATGGTGGTTAGTTGACCTTGGTGGGTGACTAGGAGCTTTGGGGGGAAACCCCAGCAGTAGATGATATTGCAATCTCTCAGAGTTGTTATGATGGTCACAAATTCCTTTCTGCGCTGGGAGGTTGCAGGTCTTGGTAGAGAAGTACTCTAGCATATGGATGAGAGAGATTGCGAGCTGTTGTAGCCGCACAGAGGAGCTGCTCCTTAATGTGGTAGAAATGGAACCTCGTCAGGACATCTCTAGGGACTGTGTCTGGGAGATGAGCAGGTTTTGGGATCATGTGTTCCCTATCCATGAGGAGATCTCTGGGGGTCAGGTCCGGTATTAACTTCAGAAAAAGTTGTTGCAGATAGGGAATCAGGTCTTTTGGCTTAAGTGCTTCAGGAACCCTTCTTATCTTAAGGTTATTTTGTTGCGAATGGTCTTCGAGGTCCGCTAGTTTTAATTGGAGTTTAAAGATTTGTTCAGCTTGTTCCTCATGCACATCGATCATCTCATCATGCGCTCTGACCACTTCGGTTATCTGACTTTCTAGATGTTCAGTGCTGTCATCAATATCATCAATTCTATTAGTGAGGTGGGATATGGAGGAGCGCAATTTATTTTGCAATCTTATTTGAACGGAGAGAAACATGGCTTTCAAAGTGTTCTCAGAGGCAGGGACATTAGAGGCATGTAAAGCTGCTAGGGCTGCTGTGTGATCTGCCTGCAGCTCTGCATGTGTGCCTGAGGTGTCAGCCCAGTAGTGCTTTTTGGCAGACTGGATCTTGTGAGGGGAGTGTGCAGGGGAATCTGCAGCTCTCTTACCCCAATCTGCTGGTGAGGCCAGGGAGGGCTGGTAAGAGGATTCCTCCATGTCGGAGAGATTTTCAGGTGCTTCTTCTGTCTGAGAGGGGGGAGGGGGAGGTGAGTGGCCACTCTCCTCAGCGCCATCTTGTGTGCGTCTGCCTGCTGACAACATGTAAAAGTCCGTGAGGTGGCGCGGTCCCAGAGCGTTGTTTTTCTTATGGGACATAGCCCGTTCGTGTCCCCGTGCTCTGATCTACCTTGTGGGGCATTTGCGGATGGCTGTAGCGATCTTAGCCGCTGTGGAGAACCGAGTATCAGTGGAGCTTCACAGCCGAGTGGCCATCTTCGATAGCGGCCAGGACACGCCCCCCCACCTATTGTGATTTTTTTTTACCAAAATATGTAGCAGAATACATATTGACCTAAATTGATGAAGAAACTTGATTTTTTACATTTTTTATTAGATATGTTTTATAGCAGAAAGTAAAAAATATTGGGTTTTTTTTTTTCAAAATTGTTGGTCTTTTTTTTGTTTATAGAGCAAAAAATAAAAACCGCTAAGGTGATAAAATACTACTTAAAAAGAAAGCTCTATTTGTGGGGAAAAAAAGGCACATCAGTTTTATTTGGGTACAGCGTCGCACGACCACGCAATTTCAGTTAAAGAAACACAGTACCGTATTGCAAAAAATGGCCTGGTCATGAAGGGGTAGAATATTCCAGGGCTGAAGAGGTTAAGTAATGAAAATGTATCTATGTTCAAAATATAAAATCTATCTTCATTATCACATTGTATTTCCATTATTTCTCACCCACTCATTTTACTCTGAATGATTTTGAAGTTTGTAAACTTACTTTGTGAAGATCTCCACACATTGACTTCCTGGAATTCTGTGAGCCGTAGTCACTGTCCTGTGAAGAGGCACTGCTGTGTCACACATTTCACAGAGCCTACCTTTTGAACTACAGTGGTACTGAGAGGAGGAGGTTCAGGAGGCAGAGTCAGTACAGGAATCACTGCTTGCAGGCAGCAAGGTACCATGGGATATGTAGTCCTTAGAAATGGAGATGGTGCAAAGCAAGCTGAGAATCCAGGAAGTTGTGGAAAGATATGGCCAGCAGACAGGCAGCACTTAACAAATGAAAGGAGATTTTTTAATAATTTTATATTGGATTCTCAGTAATAACTATTGTTTGTATTGTTATTACAATGCTGATAGGTTAAAAATGAAAGTGTATGCTGTGACTATAGAACTCCTTTGAATAGTACATTTATTTATATGGACCCCTACATAATAAATGAAATATACAAAAAAAAAAACAATTTTAAAGAAGTAATAAGTCAATCATTATATAATATTTCTGTCATTTGGAAGTAAATGTTGTGTGAAGATTATTCCACTCTAGGGCTAGGTTCACACATGTCCAGTGCTAATTTCCCCTCAGTTTTCGCTGTAAATTTCCAAAGCAGCTGTTCAGCAGTTCAGCTGCGATTTAGACCTTTCGGATCTGGTACAGATTTTAAGGGGGATCCCACTTCAATTTGTTTTTTTAAACGGCGTGGGGTCCCTTCCCTTCCAAATCCATACTAGACTCTCAGGTCTGGTATAGATTTTGAGGGGAACCCCCATGCCAAAATTAAAAACAAATGGGGTGGGGTCCCCCCAAAATCTATACCAGAATCTTATCAGAGCATGCAGCCTGGCAGGCCAGGAAAAGGGGGGACGAGTGAGCGCCCCCCCTGAACCATACCAGGCCACATGCCCCCCCAAAGCACCTTGTCCCCATGTTAATGGGGACAAGGGCCTCCTCCCAACAACCATGGTCAGTGGTTGTGGAGTTCTGCGGACAGGGGACTTATCGAGACCTGGAAGCCCCCTTTAACAAGATCCCGCCCCCCCATGTGAATGAGTATGGGGTACATCACCGGATGGCATATACGTGAACGGAGCCTTATGGCCTGAAAATCAGACGAAAAATACCACTTTCGTCGCGATCGTACGATAATCGGATTGTTAGTACAGAGCTTTCGACAGCCGATCAAGACAATTTATGCGATATTATTCGATTGGACAAGCATGAAAATTTTCCTTGTACGATACCAGATCGTACGATTTTCATTTAGTCAGTACAGTTGTCGTCCGAAAATACAATATAAATACATTACAACACATGACATCACTTCTGATTTTTTTTTCTGTCGTACGAGAATTTTCGTGACTTTAGTAACCTATTCAATTTCTACTTGCGACTATTAAGCAAAAAAAGTCGTATGATATTCAGATCGTGTGTACGGGCCATTAGGCTGCATTCATATATTGGCTGCCCTGTGCCCTCCTGCTCCTTTTCAGGAGACAAATTTGCTGCGAGTGCTGGATGATCCCGTCTATTTGATTTTCAAAACATTGTACGATAAATGGACTGTTTTTTTAACCTTTAATTTGTTTGTATTTCTTTTTCCTGCAAAGTGTGTAGCGTCTTCAAAGTCCCATATTCTTCTCTAGAGTTTGGATTTATGAGGTTGACTTCATCCCACACAAAACTGAAATATTGTTTATTGGTGGGTGTGCAGAGTGCCGGTTCCCATATTAATCAGTTAGAATTGTTTTTCTGGTTCTGGCTCCGTAACGGAAGAAAGTAAGGGATTGGCTGTTAAGGGTTTCCTCTCTTTTGTACACCAGCTCTGTTCTTGTGTGTCCCTTTAAACAAGTCGGCAGCTTCCATACCTACAATACAAGTGATTTCTTGCACTCATCATGATAAAGCGATATGACTTCATATACTGAATGTGTCAGACTGTTTTTATTAACCGGGGAAGTCAGACTTTATAGAAGTATTTTTGGATGTTGATATAAAGCAACCTGAGGTTAGTTATATAAGTTGGTATAAATATATAATTATATAAAACTTAATTTGCGTAATTGGAAAGTAAGGTGACTGCGTGACGTAACCCTTTGCATACTAATAATGTTTTACAAGCAGCTGTGGTGTCTTTCAGCTCTTGTAGAAAAAGGCTGTTTATATAACATCAGGTTATAAAAGATCAGCATACCATACACACTGCAATCTCACCATACAAACTTTATGCAATCAGCTTTAGATTTACCAAAAATGTTATATGATGGACTACCTAAATCATCCAATCAATTTGTATACAACTAGGCAGGACCTTTCATTACATTAGGGGTCTCCAAACATTTCAGTATGTGGGCCATGTTGAATATTTTGCAAATATTTGTGAGCCAAAAAATAAAATAAAAAATCAGTTTTATAAGGGTAGATTTAGACATGTGTCTAAATCTCAGTTTTTTCTGCAAGCCGATCCACTCAGCTCAACCATGCATTTTTACTGCCTCCCCCAACCACAAGCCTAAATGAGGCCTAAATGAATGAATCAACACATTCTAAGGAATGACTTTACATCAGGAACCCCCCCCCCCCCAATCACACCAGAAGTCCTCTCTTTACATCAGAAGTCCTCCCTTCACATCAGAAGTTCTCCATTCGTATCAGAAGCCCCCATCACATCAGAAGTCCTCCCTTCGCATCAGAAGCTCCCCATCACATCAGAAGCCCATCATTATATAAGAAGCCCCAATTACATCAGAAGTCCCCCCTTTGCATCAAAAGCCCCTATCACATCAGAAGTCCTCCCTTTGCATCACAAGTCCCCATCATATCAGAAGACCCCATCATATTAGGAGCCCCCATCACATCAGAAGTCTTCCCTTTGCATCAGAAGTCCTCTCTTCACATCAGAAGCCCCCATCATATTAGAATCCCCCATCACATTAGAAGCCCTTCGCAATAAAACAGGCCCACCATCATATCAGAAGCATCTCTATCACATCAGAAGCCCCTATCATATCAGAAGTCCTCCCTTTTTATCAGAAGCCCCCCATAATATTTGAAGCCCCCATCACATAAGAAGTCCTCCCATTACATTCGAAGCCCCCCATCACATCAGAAGCCCCCCATCATATTAGAATCCCCCATTACATCAGAAGTCCTCTTTTCACATCAGAAGTCTTCCCTTTGCATCAAGAAGCCCCCCATCATATATGAAGCCCCCATCACATCAGAAGTCCTGTCTTCGCATCAGAAGCCCCCCATCAAATCAGAATCATCTCCATCACATCGGAAGCCCCATCACATCAGAAGTCCTCCCTTCCCATTAGAAGTCCACCCTTCACATCAGAAGTGATCCCTTTGCATCACAAGCCCCCATCATATCAGAAGCTCCCACCTCAGCAGAAGTCCTTCCTTCACATCAGAAGCCCCCCATCATATCAGGAGTCCCCCCATCAGAGAAATAATTCATTTTTAGTCAACAGCCCATTTGATCGATATGCCATACAGGGGAAAGTGGATTTCAATTGACAGTTAAGAAATGATTATAAATTATAGATTACATCATTGCTTCCACCATATAATCTCATAATCTCATTGATTGAAATGCATTCATATTCATAACCAGAGTATCTCAGTGCTGCCGACTGAGGCAAAATAATTGATATTATTCTGCTCTGGCCGATCAACTTGGTTTGACCAAATAGGATCAAAATTGAGTGTAAATTGCTCAGAAGGGACGTTATGGCTAATCGATTGTTTGTGGATTTGATTATTTTGATTCGATTGGATAAAAAATTGAAGCGTGTGTAGCCACCATAAAGATTGTATAGTCAGATTGTAATGTGTGTGTTGTGTTCTTGTATAGTAGAATGCAGAATGCTGGGTTAACTTGTGTGCATAACATCAATGTCAACTGGGGTATCCTTGAGGATCCCTGGAATAGTCTTTGCAAAGGATATCAGCACCACCAGACTCGAGGGTGTATTTATATAAAATTTGCAGATCTCTTCAGCCTATGAAACTGTACAAATGTAGTCAACAACAAATGTTATTCGATTGTTTTCTCTCCATGTTGAACATTTTTCATGGAGTAAATCAGGAAAATACTGCATTATGGTCACTAGATGGAGCTGTCCATTAAATATTATCCTATGATCATTAGCTTCATCCAGTTACTATAATGCAGTATTTTGCTGATTCGCTGAATTCGGTAGGAATGAAAAACATTTGCACAGAACAAATGTACATGCAGTTTCATAGGACAAATACCTTTGTGGATTTTTAAAAAATATATAAATCTCCTAGAGTGAGTCCAGTGAAACTTTATTTTTTTGTGTCAAGAGGTCAGAAGAAAAATCCAGAATGGTGCCCTGAATCAGCATCATTCTATTCTTCAATGTAGAAACCTAAATAAATATAAAAATATGGACCCATACAGGGCTGAAACACGGATGAGTTGGGACCTAATCTGTAACTTTTATCAGTGACACAATTAATAGCATTTGCAATCTGCAGTGCAAGTGCTGCTTTATGTTTCTATATTAGAGGATTGGCTGCCAGGGCCAGCAGCGAGCACCGCCAGCCTGCAAGGGGCTATTGCTATGTCAGGTCGCACATCGGTGAGTTTTTCCTACATTCTTCTACTCTTGCAGTTACTGTCCAGTGTGTCATGAAAATGTTCACCCGTTGGTGGTGCTATCGGTCTCCTGGATTGCAGTACCAGTGTCCACCAGCGGGTGTCTTCCAACACCTAGGACCTGTAATAAGAGGACTCACCTGCTGGTGGCACTGTTGCATCCTTGGGCCGTAGTACCGGTGTCCCCCAGCGGGTGTATTCCGGCAGTGTGGAGCAGACAGCACCCTCTGCACTAAGGTGTAACGTGAGGTCAAATCACTGCAGTCTGATAAATAACCGGCAAGCCCTCGCATCCTTGCCTTGGTGTCTCTCTCCCTGTGCCCTGATATTGCTGCCTGTTATCTTGACCTTGAGCCTGCATCTGGCCTGACCTGATCCGATCCCTATCCTGAGCCCATCCTGGACCTGTCCCTCAGGTTTCCTGATTTCCCTGATCCCTGCTCTGCAACCTATCCATCCATCCTCTCCCTGTCCTGTTAGTTCCCCATCCTTTCCCATCTGACTGACCTCCTTGTGTATGACCTTGGCCTGGCTTTTGTTACGATTACGGTATTTCCCATCCATTTGTATATGTCATTTGTTTGTTGGTCTATGGTTGTTTTGCACGGTTATATTTAGTTTATTTGTCACCCATTTTAATAAACACCATTATTTTTCACTTACCTGTGTTTCTGGTTCCTTTTGTACAGTCCACACAGTCTGGTCTACTAAATTCCCTGACAGTACACCAAGGCCATCCCTGACCAGACGTGGCTGCATTGAGGAACCATCCGGGTTGTTAGTTCTGCTAATATGGATTTCAATGAAATCATTTATTATTCTCTGCTGGCAGAAGATGATGGTGAATATTGTCGCCAGATTTTGAAAGGGTGGACTAGTGACCAGCTGATGGAAACTATCTGATCAGCTCATTCCCTAGTGGATCAGGGGTATATGTCATTTGAAGATGTTCAGCCCCTGATCCAGTTATGTGCAAAACCAGCCCTGTCATGTTTTCCCGAAGGGAGCGATGATTTTTCTCCCTCCTTCAATTATGGCCAAGTTGAATCCCTGGTATGGTTATTAGAAGATGATCCAGCCTTTTTTATGGCACATTATTCCACTTGTTCACAGCAGGTGTTGTCTGATTGCATCCATTCAGTGCAATCCCTGGTTAGTCAGGCCGGGTGTGAATCAGCATTTTTTCAACCTGTGCTACGGACATGGTCAGATCTCCTGCACTTAGCTAAGCCTCAACATTCCAGCCCTGCCATCAATCACCTGCCTTCCCAAAAATCTCCCCGTCACCTATGGCAACCTCAGCTACAGCCCAGTTTACTCAGCTCCCTACCAAATACTACTACCCAGTCTCCAAGTGCTGCACCTATCCTGCCTTTAATCCACCTGTCTCTTCTCCTCCACCTGTAACAACCCCACAGAACCCTCCTCCAGCCACTGTTCCTTGGTCTTCCTTTTGCCCAGCTACATACTTTTCTTACAACCCTGCACCTACGTACAAAGCTGCAGTGGCTAAACCAAAAAAGAAACGAAAGTTCTTCCCGACCCACACCATCCTGCCAGTAACCCAACCTGCCTCCACACCAACCAACCTGTTCCAGCCTGCGTTCATGCCAGTTGAACTTGATGACCCACCTAAACCTGCCAACCCTGTGCCTGCTATCCAGCCTGATGTGCCTGCCTTCCAGCCTGATGTGCCCGCTTCCCAGTCTGATGTCTTGATGTCTGCCTTCCATCCCAAAGTCTCCGTGCCTGCCTTCCAGCCTGATGTGCCTACCTTCCAGTCTGATGTGTCAGCTTCCCAGTCTGATGTGCCAGCTTCCCAGTCTGGGCTGGAAGGCAGGCATCAAGACATCAAAGTCTCGGTGCCTGCCTTCCAGCCTGATGTGCCTGCCTTGCAGCCTGATGTGTCTACCTTCCAGTCTGATGTGTCCGCTTTCCAGTCTGATGTGCCCGCTTTCCAGTCTGATGTCTCGATACCTGCCTTCCAGCCCAAGGTCTCGGTGCCTGCCTTCCAGCCTGATGTGCCTACCTTCCAGTCAGATGAGTCCGCTTTCCAGTCTGATGTCTTGATGCCTGCCTTCCAGCTCGAAGTCTCAGTGCCTGCCTTCCAGCCTGATCCTGATGTCTCGGTGCCTGTCTTCCAGCTGGATGTCTCGGTGCCTGCCTTCCAGCTTGATGTCTCCACTTTCCAGTCTGATGTGCCCGCTTCCCAGTCTGTGCCCGCTGAGCATTTGCAGGATGGCCTGTGTGTTAGCTGGCTTTCCCCAGGTAGACATTGCAGGAGGGAAGGATCTATGCATACAGGATCAAAGAGCCGCTTTACACAATGCAGAGGATTAACCCCTTAAGTTCCACCGTGAGTATAACAAGCATGTTATGCTGCATATACAGACAGACTTTACTGTTGTGGGTTTAGTAACACTAAGACCTGTAGAGCTCTCATCCTTTGCATACTCTCTATATTCTCGGATGTGCCCGCTGTCTTCTCGGATGTGCCTGCTGTCTGCTCGGATGTGCCCGCTGCCCGGTCTAAGGTGCCTGATGCCCAGCCTGAAGTGCCCGATGCCCAGCCTGACGTGCCCTCATCTGTTGTTCGGTTTGAGGCCATGAACTTTGGACAATTTCATCTAGTTGGAGCGTCCGGAGGCCGCTCCTTTGAGGGGGGGTACTGTCATGAAAAGGTTCATCCGTTGGTGGTGCTATCGGTCTCCTGGATCGCAGTACCAGTGTCCACCAGCGGGTGTCTTCCAACACCTAGGACCTGTAATAAGAGGACTCACCTGCTGGTGGCACTGTTGCATCCTTGGGCCGTAGTCCACCAGCGGGTGTATTCCGGCAGTGTGGAGCAGACAGCACCCTCTGCGCTAAGGTGTAACATGAGGTCAAATCACTGCAGTCTGATAAATACCCGGCAAGCCCTCACATCCTTGCCTTGGTGTCTCTCTCCCTGTGCCCTGATCTTGCTGCCTGTTATCTTGACCTTGAGCCTGCATCTGTCCTGACCTGATCCGATCCCTATCCTGGACCTGTCCCTCCGGTTTCCTGGTTTCCCTGATCCCTGCCCTGCAGCCTATCCATCCATCCTCTTCCTGTCCTGTTGGTTCCCCGTCCTTTCCCATCTGACTGACCTCCTTGTGTATGACCTCGGCCTGGCTTTTGTTACGATTACGGTATTTCCCATCCATAAGTATATATCATTTGTTTGTGGGTCTATGGTTGTTTTGCACTGTTATATTTCGTTATTTGTCACCCATTTAATAAACACCATTATTTTTCACTTACCTGTGTTTCTGGTTCCTTCTGTGCAGTCCACACAGTCTGGTCTACTAAATTCCTGTGACACCGTGTTATCTGTCATCACTGCCAGCAAAAGCCCTTAAGTAAAAGGCATTTGAAGCACCTGAAACATGTTGGGTTTTTCTTTTGACCTTTTGAAATAGAAAGCTTCACTGGACTCACTTATATGGTCTAGTTAGATACCACTCATTGGAGGAATGTCGCACACATTTGTGCATGCTGCTCAAATTTAGGCTGTAATATCTCTAATAGGGTAATCCCTATGATCGTCAGCTCCGTCTGGAGGCCAAAATGCGGTATTGTTTTCTAAAATACCTCGATGAGAAAATATACCACATTGTGGCCACTATATGGAGCGAACGATCATCAGAATTACCCTATTAGAGAAATTACAGCCAAAATGTTTGCAGCATGTGTGAATGTGTTTGACATTTGTCCAGCGAATATCCCTTAAATTGTTACTAAACCCAGTAATGTGAAAATAGTTAATCTGCCCCCCCCCCCCCCCCCCCACAGTGCCCACAGCTTATAAATCTTCTCTTTACATTAAAATATTGCCACTACATACCCTTTTGGCTGATCTGTATACCACAGTCAGTGATAAACTGCAGTTTCTCCAGTGCTCCAGAGTTCAGGAAGGTGGAGATTTCCACCACTACAGCCTGTATACACGCCCACATGTGTGATGCCAATATCATGTGACCTGGCTATCTCTGAGAACATGTAAGAACAAGTAAATGTTCTCTCCAGCATAAAATACACAACTGAGCATGTGCAGGATGGCCTGTGTGTTAGCTGGCTTTCCCCAGGTAGACATTGCAGGAGGCAAGGATCTATGCATACAGGATCAAAGAGCCGCTTTACACAATGCAGAGGATTAACCCCTTAAGTTCCACAGTGAGTATAACAAGCATGCTATGCTGCATATACAGACAGACTTTACTGTTGTGGGTTTAGTAACCTAAGGCCTGTAGAGCTCTCATCCTTTGCATACTCTCTAATTTATTATGAGGAAGAAGCCCCAGGGTGTCGCTGGCTGGTCTGAAAACTTCTGAAAAGAGGTAATTATAGGAACAAAATGCACATGAGTGGGAGATTACTATAATACTGAATACATCACTGGGCCTAAAATAAAGTCTAAAATAAAGTTTTTATGAAAATGGAAAAGTTTTATTTAAAATTTTTATGAACATGTCCCTTAGGGGAGGGAGGGGGGAAGAGAGAAAGAAACCAGGGAAGACAAATGTTCATCACTTATGGACAGGGTCGCTTTAACCACACACTGATTTCTGTTCCTTCCGCCCCATACAGACATTGTTTAAAATAATTTCAGAAAATTTGGGTAGCATTAGAACCTCATTCACATGGGCATACGATTGTACGATTGTCTCCAACCAAGTCCCACATTGCCCCCCAACCTCCCACAATGCCTGCCAGCCCTTAAAGTACCCTCACATCTCCCACAGTGACCCTACAATGTCCCCACCCTCCCAGAGAGTTCCCCAACTCCTCCTGAGACCCCATCCTCCACAGTTTTCTCCAGCCCCCTTCAGAAAACTCATCCCCTACAGGGCCACCAAGTCTGCTACAGAGTCTTCTAACCTCCGCCAGACTAAACTAGTAGACCCCAATTGCTGCTGGGCCTCCAGCCAGCTGCAGATCCCCTAATCTCCCACAGGACCTTCCAGTTTCCATAGTGCCTCCCAACCTCCCATAATGGACCACAGTGCACCTCAAGCCCCAAAGTGCTCACCAACCTCACACAGTGCCCCTCAGCCCCCTGCAGAGCCTACATGCCTCCATAGTGTCCACAATCTCCAACAGTGTTCCATATTCCCCCCCAACCTCCCACAGTGCCCCCCCCGGCCCCTGCAGCGCCTCTGTCCCTCTGTGATGCCCTAAGTCTTCAACAATGTCTGGCACTGCCCCCCAAACTCCCACAGAGCCCCCCAGCCCTTGCAGTGTTCTCCAATCTTCTACAGTGTACCAGCCTCTTGGAGAGACCCCCAGCTGCCAATATCTCGCAATAGCCCCCTCCAGAAACCTTATCCCCCACAGGGCTACCAAGTCTGCTACAGAGCTCCCTAACCCCCTCCAGAATCCCCATCCTTCCACACAGTAACACCCAGCCCCATCCAGAGCTTTCCAGCATTTTAAAATATATTTTGTATTCCCATACTTTTATTGTGCGAGTATAAACATTATTTTATACTGTTGGGGCATGGAGGGTTTTGGATCAATTTATTGGGCTCTTGTCTCAAAAAGGCTGAGAACCCCTGAACTAAACCTTTACATTTCCTGAGTATGAGTAAATTGTTAGTCTTCACTATAATTGAATTGTATAATTGTATAAACAGCAGCTGTAAGAACGTATAAATAGCCTCTGTAAGGATATTTCATAACATTAGTAAAAAAAAAAAAAAAACATCTGTTCTTAATGGAATTGGCAGACTTAAGTTGGCTTATCCAAACCCTGGAACTTCCAATCCAGCATTCAACTCCATAACATGTTTTTAAATTCTTACAAAATACACCATGAGTGTTGCTAATGAGAGTTTTTGTTGGACGGTCCTGTAGGAAGGTAAAAGCTATATTCATTGATTACAACAGTTGCGTTCTTTAACATCTCATAGAACATGGACAAGGTTTTTTTGTAAAGATCTCTGTTTAGAACAAATGATCGGAAAAGATTAAGAGGTTCTGCTGTGTGGAAGTGTTCCGGGAGACTGACTGTCTCTGGAAGTTTGGAATTTCCAATCATAAAGTGGTGGAGTCTCTTCTCCAGCAGACATTTCTCCAGGCTCTTGAACATGTCCCGTAATCGATCTTCTAGCATGATGTTACTCCAGTCATAATAAGACCGTGTCAGTAGAAGATGCAAGAGGACCGTCTTTAGGTGGTAACTTGTCAGGCCACTTGGGCCAGTAATGTCACATTGCTTGGAATGCAGGAAAGTTATAATTTGTAGGCAACTGAGATGGCATGAATTTCCTGGGAGATGTTTGGCAATATCCTTGAGAAACCTTCTCTCGTAAACTGCAAAAGACAAGTTCCAGTGAACGCTGGAGGCTAAGTCGGTTGCTCTGTCCATGCTGGGGAACTGTGAAATAAAGTACAGATCAGAGTCTTCATACTGAACCACCGGGCTGATGTTGAAGCTGATGACTTTTCCTGATTTGAATTTGACTCTTAAAGCTCCTGGATAATCTAAGTGGTTGAAAGTGAGTTCAAACTCATACTTGTGTGATATCCTGCCCCAGGCCTTTGTTATGGCTGTTTGGAACCATTTCATGACCTGGTCTGTGTCTAGATAGTTGGATTCCTTTGAACATAATAGATTGACATCATTGGTGACCTTCTTCTTGCTGCTTGGGTTGTGAAGAAGGCAAAGCATGTCTTCTCCAAGTTTTTTCCTGTCGCAGACACAACCTGATGGATCTTCAGGTCCACAAACAAGAATTGTTCCATAACTTTGTTGATTGGGAATGATGGATTTGCTAGTAATCCAAGGTTGGCAGCAGAAATAGTAGGGTTCTGGAGGAGCAAATGGTACAAGCAAGTCACATATCAGTGGTTTATTGAGTCTCCAGTTTTCGTACATGCTTCCCACACAGATACTATCTTCAACTTCCATGTCTGCATCACGGTTACAAACACTTCTTAGTGCTTCTAGCAAATCATCTGCAAAACCCTCAACAAATTCCTTAGTCCGAGGCGCGTCATGGGTTGTTGTTCGAATATACTGGTCATGAAAAATAGCCAACATCGTCTTGCTTGGAAAAGGGAGGCCATGGCAGTTGCTTCCATTGACCATAAGGTCATCCTCCTCTTTGCTTTGCTCCTGTGGACTCTTATCTAGGAAGTCTTGCCTCCACACTTCAATCATCAGGAAGACAATCATTGACATTACACTCCAGAAATCCCATAAAGATTCATCTTCGGTGGGCTTGCTCTCAGTTTCAGTGTCGTCTTCTGGTGATGGCTCTTGGTGAGATAAAAGCTGCTCAAGTTCCAGCTGCTGAAGATGCAGGTTTTCTTCTCTTTCCTTCAGTTTTTGGATAATGAGCTCATCGGTGGTAGGTACAGCAGAATTGTTACTGGGGAAGAGAAGTGGATGGTTGACAATGGCCGTAATGACCACAAGGCACACCTTAAAAATCCCAGCTTGCATTGTGTTTCTGAAAGACAAAAGAGAAAGGCATAATTAAAATGATTATGCTGTATGCCTACAAAGCAAGGAAGTTTTATTATCCTGGTTTAGAAAGATTTTTACATACAGTAGTAGTTAGTTTTAGATTGTAGTTAACTTATTACCTGTATAACTACAGATACGTTTGTAGCACCCTGTAGTGTGCTAGAAGTAGAGTGTGCTAGAAGTAGTATAGCTAGGATGTTTGATAAAGTAGGTCAATTTCCAGGCTTGGCTGGCAGCCAAGCCCGGGTGCATTTTGATCTGAGTTGGGACTCGGGAGTAACTCAGAGCAGAGCTGGTGACTCACAGGCGGCATCACCAACACCTCACACTTCTTTCCAGAAGATTCTAGTACCTTCTGAAGAGGAATGAGGAGAGGAAAGGTGGAGCTTCATGGGGTATTCTGAGGAGCCATGACTAATCCCCAACTTGGATTGCAGGGTCAGGCCTCCTTAAATACCCAGGGCCAGCCCAGTTGGAGAGGAGTTGTTCGGGAGGAAGCTGGAGATGGAGTGCTAGGCTGCCGGGCCTTTGAGGGTGCTCCCCAGGCTGAGGGGGGTGACCTTAGGCCTTGGCTCGGGTGCAGACAGGACCTTCTAAGAACATGTGGAGGTGTCCTGGACAGGAGGCACAGGAGGAGTAGGAGTGGGCAGCGGGAGAGAGTACTACTGGGCAAGTCTCCAGGGAGGAACAACAGGTTGCAGCCAGGAGGGCTGGTGAGTGACACACAGTCAGGAAGGACTGAGGAGGCACGCCTGAGTGGACTGGAAGATTGCAGTTTGGGATGGGTGCAGAGCCAGTGGAGTGGACTGTGGTGACACGGGCAGTGGAGAGAGGCAACTGCAGTCGGGAGGGCTGGCAGAGCCTGAAGATGTGGCACTGGGCTCAGTAGCCAGGTGTACAGCTAGCTCCAGGACTACCTAATTAAATTTTTGCTACACCTTAGGGGCCCGCAGTCCCTGCCTGCAAAGGGCATTTGCTAAGGCCTGGCTGAGCCAGTGTCAGATGTAAATCTCAGTGCTAGCTGGTCCTGGAAGTATGCAAGCAAGTGATGTGCTGGAGGTGTTGAGGAGAGATAGTCAGCAAGCAAGTGTTGTGCTGGAGCTAAAGTGTGGCAGTGTATATATACAGAAGTGTATATAGGTTGAGTCCCGTGTACATTGTGCTTCAATGGGCATCCCCTATTCAAGGCCTGGTTTCCTGCCTGAGGGTGAATGTGAACTGTGTGCCTTACTGGGCAGGGAGAGAGACGGACCACAACACTCAGCAGCCTTTATGTGGGCACCGGTACAAGTTTTATGAAATAGCCCAGGAAATTAAAAATAGTCTGAATTCTCTCTGCCTTTCTGATTGCATTTAATTATTTTAAATAATGAACTCATGTGAAAGTTTTGGTTAAATCTAAAGCCAAATTTAAAAAAATAAATTTTGATAGGATTGAGGATTGGTTAGAACCACTGTTGGGTTTTTATTTCTGTCTGTGTCCCTGTTAGGAAGGTTCATCTTTCTCCTTTGATCTTGGTGACCACTATCACTGGGACTGAAAGTGAGAAAAAAATTCTAAACTTTTGGGTGTCACTAGAAGGAGATTAGAGGGAAATTCTTCCAAATTACAAATAAAACATCCTTCCGTACTAGATCCAATTAAAAAAAAAAAAAAAAAACTTTAGATATATTGTATATGCTCATTTCAAATAAACATCATTTAGCTTCTCCAGGAGTGCTTTGGCATCCTCAGAAATGTAAATCCATGCAGTGGGCCCAGCCATAAATAACTGCATCCATACCAGGGGCCATGCCATTTAGGGCACCCCCCACCACCACCACCACAATGAATATACTTACCTTTCCTTTTCTCTCCTGATGCTCCATTCAGCATAAGCCAACCCTCTTCTTCTGAGATCCAGTTGTCATGCCCCCCTCTTCTCTAGGGATACAACATCATGTTGGTCTAAGTCTGTTGGCCGGATGTGGCCCCTTGCTTGACTTTATCCCACCCTTGGGACACTATTTGTCCCACTGATACTAAGAATAAGACAACATTCCTTTCAATTACATCAGCAGTGGGGCATTGCTCCTCCCATTGACACCAACATTTAGACGTTATTCCTCCAGCTGATTTTACAGATGAGGCAACATTATGCCCACTGATACTAACAATAGGGCAAAATTCTTCCCACTGACACCAACAATGGGGCACTGTTCATCCCACTGACACCAATGATGGGCCACCATTATTTGCACTGAGACCAATGATGGGCCACCATTTTTCCCACTGACACCAATGATGGGGCACCATTCCTCCCACCGACAATGGGGCAACAAAGGGGCACTATTTCTCCCACTAATACCAATATTGTTATCTAATTATTTTTTACTCCTGCTGGCGACCAAGCCTGAGACATTGTTTACTTCCACTGACATTGGGGCATTTTGTATTCCTACTTGCAATAGTCCAGTACCCCTTAAAGTCTGAAGGACAGTAAATTGTCCCTTTGTTTAGAAAGTTTGGAGACCCCTGCTCTAGGTAAATGTTTCTCAACCAGGGTTTTGTGGAACCCTGGGGTTCCTCAGGAGCAAGGGTCTCCAAACTTTCCAAACAAAGGGCCAGTTTACTGTCCTTCAGGCTTTAGAAGAGCCAAACTGTTGCCAGTGGGAGTAGAAAATGCTCTGGCTTTCGCTGCAGTAAACAATGCCTCATCGTTGGTATCAGTGGGAGGAATAGTTCCCCATTGTTGGTGTCAGTGGAAGGAATAGTGTTCCATCATTGGTTTCAGTGGGAGAAATAGTGCTTCATCATTGGTGTCAGTGGGAGAAATAGTGTCCCATCATCGGTGTCAGTGGGAGGCATAGTGCCCCATCATTGGTGTCAGTTGGAGGAATAGTGCCCTAAGGGCCAGAAAAAAGGCAAGCAAAGGGCCACAGTTTGGAGACCACTGCTCTAGAGGTTGGTAGAGGTTCCTTGAGCACAAGTAATTTTTGTGATATGTGACCATTCACACCAATGGTGGTTCTAGCTATCTCTAGATAGATGGCCATTCCTCCCACTAACCACCAATGTAAGAAGCATTTTTTCTACGGACCACCAAAATAATGTAACATGAGCTGGAAATATAGTAATTATTGACTGGGGTTCCCTGAGACCTGAAAGACATTTCAAAGGTTCCTCCATGTTAAAAAGTTTGAGAAAGACTGGTCTAGGTTCACAGTATTATTGCAATGAACAGCACTAAGGCAAGGCCACCCACTGCTGCCTCCAGAGGAGATGAGAAAGGATCACCAGGCTGGCCAAAAGACTCTTGGGTTTCCGGGTTTCTGCCTCCACCCCTTGAAGGTCCCCTGCCCAGTTTATATTTGTTTGAATTTGCATATATTACTTTTTTACAGGTTTTTAGTCTAGTCATGTACTGTCATGGGTTCTTCTTCTGTCTTGGGAAGTAGGCAGGTCGTAAATGCTGCAGGTCAGCGTAATGACGAAGAGCCGTTGCCTGTGGCATTCTCCCATAAGCCATGTGTGGCCTGATAATGATTCCCCAGGGGGCTTGACCTTGATGTCCTGGGCTTACAGAAAGTGGGTTGACATTCAACCCCAAAGAGGGCAGATGCTAGACATCTGCACAGTGAGTCTGCATGGGACAGCGCCAGAGAGGAGAGCAGCGATTTGAGATATGCTTTTGTATTATAACAAAGACAGATCTATTTATTTTTTATACTTTTTTTCCCCCGATTTTTTGATGTTTTTAATAATTATATATTTTTTAAAATGTAAAAGTGGAGTTGGACTTTAACCTTGTCTCCTGTCTCAGCAGCTACAGGAAACTGCTCTACACCCAGCGCTTCCTAAATGTTCGCTGTACACAAAACAACAACTTCATGCTATGTCTCCAGGAAGGGCGAGGCCTCAGCTCCTGCACTCTTGCTAATCTCTCCTACACCTGACAGACGCACAGGGAGGGGAGGGTGGCCATTCGGCGGTATGAAAATATGGAAGAATGATTTCTTTCCTGGCAGAGCTTAAATTTTTTCATATGCATGAGAGCAATTGTTACCATTGCGACTGTCATTCTGTTCAACCGTGACTTAAAGGGAAACCATAATGGTTTTGAATCAATTTTTTGATTCATTTGTTAACCCCCACTCCCCCTCTTTTTTTTTGCTGATATGTTTTGAAACTAAAATGAAGCCCAGCATGCAAGCAAAATCAGTTTTTTAAAGGGGACCAGAAACAAACTTTAATTGTGCACTGCCTCCTTCCCCCTTGCTCTCACAATTGTGCATTTGCATATTGATTTTATTTTTTTTGTATTGAATAGAACTATTTTAGCACTTCTGCATTTTTTGGCTAGGCAAGAATGACAAAAAACTTTTCATATTGGCTGATGCGTGGGAAATCCCCTGCATGTGCACAGATGTGCTGAAGGGCTCTGCGGGGACCTAAAGGCCAGGCAGAGTCCTTCAACAAATCTGTGCATGCGCCATAGTAATGAATGTGGCAGTGCTGGAGGGTGGGGGTAGAATCAAACAAAAGTTGACTTATGTTTCTCTTTAAAGCTGATCTTCGCCCTGCAACCCCCTTCCCCCATTTTTATTAACCCTGCTTACTGGGGGCTGTTCTGCACGATTCAGATACTCACCTGACAAGCGGATCCAGCGCTGTCTCACTGAGATCCTCTTCTGTTTTGCCACTGCTCTGTCCCATGGCACTGTGTTTTTCTGTGACGTCATTGGTAGGTGCCAGCTTTTCCAGGTTCAGCTGGCAGGTCTACCGATGATAAGCCACCAGGCCTGCCCCCCTCTTTCGATACTGAATGAATGAAAATTCCCCCTAGGATATGTGACGCAAAGAGAGGACAGTGTACATCATTCGCCTAGGTGAATGATGGGCACCGGGAGAGGGGGGGGGCTGAACACCTAAAAATGAAAATAGGTAGAAAATAAATAAATAAGAAAAAAACAGCGCTATTTGGGGAGAGATGGGGAAGGAGGGGAGGGGTGGATAGAAGTGAAGATTGTCTGAAGTGTGAAGTTCCACTTTAACTAGACACAAGGCCCAAGGTGGTATCTCCTTGCGGCACAAATGCAATATATGGGAGGAAGTAACACGCCAGAAGAAAGAGGTGTAGGATGTGACCTATTGTTGAACGACACTAATCATGACACGTTGGTAGAAGCGGTACTGCCCAGTTAATGGTTAAAAGTTGGGAGTCCGTCAAGACCGTGTTAGGTTATGTCGGATTCTCAGAGTTTACCCCATTATGGGATAATAAAAACTTAAAGGAACTTAAATTAATGGGGAAAATAGAGGAGTGGGATCGGAGGGGCATTCACTGCCTGGCACAGTTGTATAGAGCTGGTAGTTTAAAATCATTTCAGGAGATTGTGACAGAGTATTCGGTTCCCAACCGACAATTTTACAGGTATTTGCAAATTAGGCATGCCTTGGCAGTACAATTTAGTGGGAAGGAGCCACAGTGGAGTGAAATGCCCTCTCTTAGAAAACTGGTGAACGCTAGAACAACTAACGGTTTCATCTCTGATGTGTATGAATGTATTGGTATGGTGGGTCAAGAGGAACCGGTAGAACTTAAAAATAGGATTAAATGGGAGGGAGATATTGGGCAAATCACGGAGGATCAATGGAAATATGTTTTGGCATTGGGGCCCAGGATCTCTCTCTCTCCTTCACAGATTGTATCCCATTTGTATTTGATATATATTTGATACAATACAATAGGTCATATTACACGCCTTTGAAGCTGCATATGTTTGGGAGAAGATCTAATACGGAATGTCAAAGGTGTGGGGACAGGAAGGGTGATCTGGTACACATGCTCTGGCGATGTCCCAGGTTACACAGGTACTGGGAAGGTGTAATTGACAAAATAAACTCTGTGTTTGGGACATTGCTGGGCATGGAGGCCAGAACCTGCCTTATGGGTCTGATGGAGGTGAATGGTATATCAAGAGATACGCAGACCGCAATAATTAGATGCTTGTTTCAGGGTAAAAAACTAATTGCAAGTGGCAAGCAAAAGAGCCCCCGATGATGGTAGAATGGCTGAAAGAGGTCAAGGATGTGATTGAGAAGGAGAAGTATATTTATAAGAAAAGAGGTAACAACAAAAAAATAAAAAAAATATGGAAGCTATGGTTGTAAATGGAACAATCTTAGTAGGAGAGGATGAAGGATGGTTGGTGTGTGAGGGGTGGGGGTGGGGGGGTGAGAGGATGGTGAGAAGGGGGTGGGGGGGGAGGGGGAGGGAACGAAGAAGGGGGGGGGGGGGGAAAGGAAAACGAGGAGGTTTTCATTCTGTAATTTTGTTATATTACAAATTATGTAAACAAGTTTGTTTTGCAAACAAAGTATTTTATGAATTAATTTTTTCAATAAAAAGTATTTAATAAAAAAAAAAAAAAAAAACTAGACACAGAACTAAACAAAGAAATTTAGAAGAGTGAAAATGGAAAAAAGACCAAGTAGTCCATTACTTCCTTTCCCTTTCCTGTTTTGAATCCACTTACTGTTGACCGACTGACTAGTTCTACTAGAAATTACTTCCAAGTATTACCTACTCTTTCTCTAACATCATACTTTCTAAGGTTAGTTTTAAACTTTTCTCCTGCTAGTTTGAAGTCAAACATAAAGGCTGCCTCACTTGAGGTTGAGCATTAACCACTGTAGTTCCTAGCACTGTTTTTGCACACCTGAGAATTTGGGGTATTCCCCCTCACCTTTGGGTTTTCCTGCTCCTACTAATACATTTTCCGTAATATAGAATAAATGACTAGTTCAGCAGGGTGGAGTGGGACTCTCTATAATAGCCTTTCTCAACCTTTTTACATGGAGGAATCCTTGAACTAACTTTCCAGGCTGAGGGAACACCTGCTAATAATTGTTATATCCAAAGCTCACAGTAGATTAGTGTGATGGTCACTGGGGAGAAACCTCTTTACGATGGTGGTCATTGGGAAGAATCCCCCCTTACAGATCGCTAAAAAGATCAGTGGTGTCAGTTGTTACCAATCTGAGAGGCAGAAATTGCTTGTTGCTCAAGGAACCCCTAGCAACCAATGGAGGAACCCTAGATGAGAAAGCCTGCTGTATAATGATTACAGCAATTGTGCAGGATGGAGATATTACTTGCACCGGAGAACCCAAAAATACCCTGGACCCAGTGGTTTAGAGGTTAGCACTTTTGCCTTGCAGCACTGGGCTCTTTGGTTCATATCCTGGACAGGATACTATCTGCATGCAGTTTGCATGTTCTCCCTGTGCTTGCCTGGGTTTTCTTCAACAGTCCAAGGACATTATGGTAGGTTAATTGGCTCCTGTCTACACTAGCCCTTGATTGTGTGTGCATATGAGATAGGGACCTTAGATCAGCCTTTCTCAACCTGGGTTCCTTGAGAAATGAGCAATGTCTACCTCTCAGATAAGTTCCCACCGACACCATTGAACTTTTTAGCTATCTGTAAGAAGGAGGTTCTTTCCAATGATAGCAGATGTAAGGAGCATGCTTCCCATTTTTGGGTACAGCGTTGCATGACCACGCAATTGTCATTTAAAGTGCGAAAGCTTAAAATTGGCCTGGGCAGGAAAGAGGTGAAAGTGCCCAGTGTTGCAGTTAAAAAAAGCTTCCTTAGATTGTAAGCTCCTTGAGGGTAGGGAGTGATGTGAATATACAGTCTGTAAATTGTTGGTGCTATATAAATACCTGGAATAAGTAAATAAACAGGTGATTGAAAATGCACCTAAATGCAAAATTGGGGACAAAATTGGGAAAGTGGTAAACTACTAGTCTGCCGTAACAAGGAGATGCCGCACTGCCCCGGTTCCAGGTTCGGACCCAATGCAGCGGTAATTGAAAGTAGTGTCTTGAGACTGACAAAAGTTGGCTTCCATTGTGCATGACTGTTGTAGGCCACGTGACCTAATGTTGGGATTGGTCACATGACCTGGACCCAGAATGCCAAGGAATCCTGAAACCGATCAAATATTTGGGTCTCCGGCATCTACCAAATGCAAAAATATCCAGATGTTTGGTTTCATAGCAGCATCAGTTTAATGTACCAGGCATAAAGCTGAACTCCAGGCAAAGAAATAAATTCATATAAGGAAGATGTTTCAGAGGCCAAAGAATTTGCATTTCTGTCCATCCAGTTCTGAGATTTACACAGCTGGATTGATTAGTGTCTTTATTCAACCTTATCAACTATACTATATTACCAAAAGTATTTACACGCACGTGAATAGTAATGGCATCCCATTGCCGCTATAACAGCTTCAACTCTTCTGGGAATCGCATTGGCCCCTTAGTTCCAGTGGAGAGAACTCTTAAGGTGTCAGCATACCAAGACATTTTGGACAATTTCATGCTCCCAACTTTGTGAGAACAGTTTGGGGATGGCCCCTTCCTGTTCCAACATGACTGCGCACCAGTGCACAAAGCAAGGTCCATAAAGACACGGAGGAGTGAGTTTGGGGTAGAGGAACCTGACTGGCCTTCTCGTACAACATCAGTGCCTGACCTCAATAATGCGCTTCTGGAAGAATGGTCAAACATTCCCATAGACACACTCCTAAACCTTGTGGACAGCCTTCCCAGAAGAGTTGAAGCTGTTATAGCTGCAAAGGGTGGGCCAACTCAATATTGAAACCCTACAGACTAAGACTGGGATGCCATTAAAGTTTGTCTGCATGTAAAGGCAGGCGTCCCAATACTTTTGGTAATATAGTGTATGTAACAGCTCTCTCTGGCAGGGCAGGAGACCTATTTTTTCCCTGCTGTAGTTAAGTAACACTTTCAGGTCTTGTCTCTCCCCCAACCTGTGATTGGACAATGAAAGGAAAGCAGCACAGTGATGAGCTCACCTCTTTGCTCTCTCCGCCTATCAGCAGGCTCCTTGCAATACAATAGACAGGATTGGCTCCTTAAGCTGCTTCTCCCTCCCCCCAATCTGAGCTCTGACTATACTCGACTGCGAGAGGCTAATACCAATTCAAATTCAGGAACTTACACTGTATTATTATGATAAATCATTATGTATTAATGATTACAGAGCTGCATTTATGTGTGTTTTTGATATTATTATTATTATTATTATTAATTTTTTTTATTATTATTATAATACAGAATTTAAATGTCACCAACAGTTTTTACAACATAAGGGCAGACAGTACAATTACAATTCAATACAATACAGGAAGAATCAGAGATCTGCCTAGAGTTCAGCTTTAATAGTGTGCTGCTTCACTCCTTTTCTTGTACAAAGTGCAACGGGAGGAGTAAGACTCCAACATTGGGAGGCAGAGCCAGAAACCCTGATAAAGACATCCCACCACTGCAGTATCTGATAAAACAGAAGAGAGGCACACGTGTTATTTAGAAGCATCTACCCATATCTAATATACCAGTTTATGAGGACTGTTCCTTTAAGAAGAACAGGCAATCTCACCGGCACTGTCTCGGGTCTCCCGCTGAGCTCCCTATTTTTGTTATTCTTCAATCTTACCTCGATCACGCTCACTTCTCTGCAGAAAATCCACATTTGACATTCCCGTCTTCTCTCCTCAATACAGAGCAATTATCAGGGTGGAGCCCGGCCACCTCCACCCAGATCCAAACATAATGTTCAGCCGATTTGGATCTGGAACTTCCAGCTGAACACACCTTGTACACTTCACCCCCAGCCTGCGCTCTGCTGGATAAAGTCATTTCTACTTTGCAGAGACATTGTCACCCCCCCCGGGCTTGTAGACAGGTGCTATACATGTTCACGAACCGTAACATTTACTGTAATAACCACTTTATTGTGTATACACAATATTTAAAGTGGAACTACAGTGTTTGTCAGACACACAACAAGTGTGATCAGATGATTTTAACCAATCATTGTGTATTAATGATGTATTGTATAGTTTTTAATAATATAAGAGGGCATTCATATTTTTTAAGTACAAAGGCACTTTCTACTTCTTGCTCAGTAGTGCCGCACAATGGGCATGCCTACTGACCCTCCAGTAAATTGTTAGTTAAAGCCAAACTTCAGGCAGGTATAAAAGTTACAATGTGATGCAGCTGTAAATATGTATATATCATTAAGAGTTTTTATAAAACATTTGTTGGACGAATGTCACATGCATTCATGCAGGCTGGATGAACTTTCTCCATATTTTCTGTAATAGATACATTCCAAAGATCATCAGTTCCATCTAGTGGTCAAAATGTGGCATTGTTTTCTGAAATACCTCAATGAAGAAAATATAGTGCTTTTTAGCCACTAGATGGAGCTGACGATCATGGGAATTGAATTATTACAGAAAATACAGGTACAGTAAAACCTCGGATTGCGAGTAAAGCAGTTTGTGAGCGTTTCGCAATACGAGCTGTCTGAGACACTCTGAAACACTCGGAGACCACTCAGAGATCCGTTCCCGAGTGTCTCCGAGCGTCTGCTAGTGTCTTCGAGTGTTTCCGAGTGTCTCCAGCGCCCCCCACCTCTGGCCACATGCAGTACTGCATACAATAGCAGTGAGACGTGGACGAATTATCTGAGTTTTCATTGATTCCTATGGGGAAACTTGCTTTGATATACGAGTGCGTTGGATTACAAGCATGCTTCTGGAACAATATATGCATGTAATCCAAGGTGCCACTGTACATAAAACTGGCTCATCTATGTCTTTATGGACCTTGCTTTGTTCACTGGTTCGCAGTCATGTTGGAACAGGAAGGGGTCATCCCCAAACTGTTCCCACAAAGTTGGGAGCATGAAATTGTCCAAAATGTCTTGGTATGCTGACACCTTAAGAGTTCCCTTCAGCCCAACCCATGAAAAACAACCCCACACCATAATCCCCCTTCCACCAAATGATTTGGACCAGTGCACAAAGCAAGGTCCATAAAGACACGGATGAATGAGTTTTGGGTGAAGGAACTTGACTGGCCTGCACAGAGTCCTGACCTTAACCCGATAGAACACCTTTAGGATGAATTAGAGTGGAGACTGTGAGCCAGGCCTTCTCATCCAACATCAGTGCCTGACCTCACAAATGCACTTCTGGAAGAATGGTCAAACATTCCCATAGACACACTCCTAAACCTTGTGGACAGCCTTCCCAGAAGAGTTGAAGCTGTTATAGCTGCAAATGGTGAGCCAACCCAATATTGAACCCTATAGACAAAGACTGGGATGACATTAAAGTTCATGTGAGTGTAAAGGCAGGCGTCCTAATACTTCTAGTAATATAGTGTATATCATTTCATATGATCATTCAGATTTTTTTTCTATTTTAAATTAATATTTGAATATTTATATGTATTTATTTATTTAATATTTATGTGTGTAAAACTGTATATATTATATATAATATTTATGTATTTAAATATTTATTTCTGAATATTTTTATGATCGCATTATCAAGTGATGCAGTCATTTGTTTCTATATTCATATGCAGAGGCTTTTATTTTTATTATGTTTTATATTTATTATGCAGTCCTGATGAAGGAGGAGTGTTTTGACCCCCAAAACGCGTTGCCAGTTTTATATTACCAATGAAAAGTGTCTTGAACATTCTCATCTTTTGATTTTTATCTCCTTTCCACATTTCTGTGGTTTGAGTCACTGTGATAGTTAAAGAGGAAGTAAACTCTGATGGCTTTTACTTCCTCTTTATTCCCCTGCAAAGTAAAAGTATAATGGGCTAGTATGTACTAGCCCATTATGTGGCACTTACCTGCAAACAAAGCCCCCGATGTCCGCGATGTCCCCGCTGGTGGAAGTGTCCATCTGTGCCCCTCTTCCGGGAGCCACCAGTCATGGCACATGCTGGGGAGGAAACGCACTAGAAGGTAAATATCTCCTAAACGGCGCACGTTTAGGAGATATTTTCAGCATATATAGGAAAGCCTTATTATAGGCTTACCTATATGTAAAAATGTCTCAGGGGGGTTTACAACCACTTTAACTGCTTTCGGACCTCAATTCAGATTTCACCAATTCCCCTTTAAGTCTTGTTACTTCACCAGCATCAAAGTTGACCTCCTTAAAGTAGAACATCACTCAAATAACACCAACGACAAGTTAAGTACCTATTCTTACAGACACTCCCACGATCCTCACCAGGATGATGGCCCTAGAACCCCCCCCCCTTTCCCTGCCCTCCCGCAGCCTCCTGGGACATGTCACATATTCCAGGAAGCTGAAGGACCATTTACAAGCACGCACATGCATAGCGGGGAGCTGGCTGTGATTTCTCAGGAAGCCACAGCCGGCTCCCATATCCAAGATGGTGGCGCTGTGGACTCGCAGCAGTAAGAAGAACCAGTTGTGGGAAGACAGTACTGGATCCCAGGCACTAACAAGTAGCTGATTTACAAAATTCAACAGCTACAGTATTTGTAGCATTTGACTTTAAAAAAAGAAAAAAACTAACTGAAGTTCCTCTTTAAAGGGGATTTCCACCTCTCATCTGCCATCTGGAGCTTACTCTACTTGTATCAGTAACTTTAAAGTCTAATTCCAAACCAACTTTTTATGTAACAGACAGAACCAAACCAAAAAAATTTTATTTTTAGTGTTAGAAGAGTAGAGGTGGGTCAGGTTTTCCATTTTTCTATTGCTTGCTATATCTGTGTTAGAGAGATTGCACCTCACTTCCTATGTGGCCACCGAGACAGTAAAACATAGGAAATGAGTCATACAACCAGAAATTCTAACATTTTCCTACTTTATTAAAAACTAAAAGAGATTTGGTTGGGCTGGGCTTTAAAACCCAACTCTGGGCTATTTTTAAGGTCCCCAGCTGGCTTAAGTCTTCAACCTGTAGTACTTCTCCTCTGCCACATGGTGCCCTCTGTCTTCCTGAGTTCATTGACACTCAAAGGAAGACTGAGGACATCCTGTGAGTACTGATGAGCTTGGACATGTTCAGATCCTATTAAGAACCCACCTGCTCAAACCCCCTAGGAAACTGTCACTTGTACTGGGCTAACCATCTGCGGCTGGGGCATTGCTTTCCCGGCATCCACACATATACAAGGGTGCATGCATGCAGCTGCGGGGCTGGGAATGCCTTGGCTGCTTATGATTGGCCCAGTACAGTGACATATTCCTTGAGGGCTCGCTTAAGCAGGCCCTCACTGGGATCCAAACACGTCCAAGGTCATCAGTACTCACAGGATGTCCTCAGTCTTCCTTCCAGCGACAATAAACCCCGAAGACTGAGGATATCCTGTGAGTACTGATCAACTTGGACATGTTTGGATCCTAGTAAGAACTCACCTGTGCAAGCCTGCCAGGAAGCTGTCACTTGTACTGGGCCAATCATTTGCTATTGGGGCATTGCTTGCCCTGCATACGCAGATATACAAGGGTGTATACATGCAGCTGCCGGGCAGAGAATGCCCTGGCCGCTTATGATTGACTCAATACAGTGACAGCTTCCTGAAGGGCTCGATCTAGCGAGTTCTTGCTAGTATCCAAACATGTCCAAGCTCATCATTACTCACATGATGTCCTCAGCCTTTCTTCCAGCGTAAATAAACCCAGAAGACTGAGGTCATCCTGTGAGTACTGATGAGCTTTGACATGTTTGGATTCTAGTAAGAACCCCCTGCGCAAGCCCGCCAGGAAGCTGTCACTTGTACTGGGCCAATCATTTGCTACTGGGGCATTGCTTGCCCTGCATACGCACATATACAAGTGTGTATGCATGCAGCTGCCGGGCAGAGAATGCTTTGGCTGCTTATGATTGGCCCAGTACAGTGACATCTTCCTGGAGGGTTTGCTCAAGTAGGTTCTTACTGGGATCCGAACCCAAGCTCATCAGTGCTCACATGATGTTCTCAGTCTTCCTTACAGCGTCAATAACCCCAGAAGACTGAGGACATCCTGTGGCAGAAAAGAAGAACTGCAGGGGACACCTCTAGGTTGAAGACTTTTAAACCAGCTGGACCATAAAAAATAGGCCAGAGTTGGGTTTTAAAGTCCAGCCCAACTAAATCTCTTTTAGTCTCCCTGGCAATGGTGGCTGGTGTTTTTTTGGGGGGGGCACACTAGCCCCTCCCCCCGGACGGCTGGCGGCACGACACTACCCCCCTGTCTGCCGGTCGGTACGGCACTTACCCCATCTAGGTGGCGGGTGACAGGCAGTGGATTGCGGGCAGCGGCTCCGGTGTCCTCAGCATGGCAGGTGGCGGGCTGTGGGCTGCAAGCAGTGGCCCCGCTGTCCTCAGCGTGGTGGGCTGTGAGCAGCGGCTCCTCTATCCTCAGCGTGGTGGGCTGCGAGCAGTGCCTCCGCTGGCCTCAGCGTGGTGGGCTGCGAGCAGTGCCTCCGCTGGCCTCAGCGTGGTGGGCTGCGAGCAGTGGCTCCGGTGTCCTTTCATCCACGACTTCCGCCATGCTTGTCCTCTCTCCTCCTCCTAGGAATTCAATAAGATCGCCTGACATTTTGGCCAATTGGGAAACGGGTCTCAGACTCGCTTCCTGATTGGCAGGGAGGAGATTTAGTGCGAAAATAATGAATATTCATTCGCTATCGTCACACAACTGGGAGTGCTCACAGGCCTAATGAACGGGCTGCTACTGCTCCCTGGCCAGTGGGGAGCTGAGCCCAGAGCTGAACTTCTGGAATTTTGAATAGAATAAATTCAAATTCAATTCAATTCAACCAAATTTGGAGAATCTGAATCGAATTTGAAAACTAAAAAAACTATTTTGAAAACAAATTAAACAAATATAATTAAACAAAATTATTTATATAATGAATCCAAGCGAAACAAATTTTTTTCATTCTGCACATGTCTATTTGGGACTAAAGAACACTCTATCCTTGTGTGTAGGGTGAAGGTGTTCTGTAGTTCACACAGAAAGCTGAGCAGAGATAAAAACACTGCAGAGTGCACAGGGCAGCACTGGATTTCTGGCAGGATTAACAGGTAATTTTTGAAAACTCGTCATAAGTGAGTGCTGCAGAATGCTGATGTTCCTTGCTTTATACTGCGTATGTGTCTTGGAGTGATTTTTAGCATGAATGAAATCACATGACAAGGCACATACACTAGGCGGCTTTTAGCAGCTGTCACCACGCAGTACCTAGGTGTAAACCCAAAGGAAGAAGCACTGATTGTACGATAGGCTTTTCAGAATTTATTGGAGGTTGGAGGAAAGGCTATAGCTAGCTATGGGCAGCACATAGGCTAAGTGCTTAGCACTTCTGCATGGCAGCACTAGGATTGTGGGTTTGAATCCCAACCACAGCACTACCTGCCTGGCGTTTGCATGTTCCCCCTCTGCCTGTGTGGGGTTCTTCCCACACTCCAAAGGCAAGCTGGAGGGTTAAATAGGTTATAAACCTTCATGCAGTATTTATACCTATAGGTAAGCCTAGAATAAGGCTTACCTTTGTGTACTGTAAATATCACCTGAACAGCGCACTCTGAAGGATCGGCCGCCTGTGCTGTTTCTTCAGGAGCGAGTGCCGTGACTGGCGGCTCCAGCGCGCATTTGTGGGAGTGACATCATGCGGCTCGGTCCAGTCACACAGCCGGAGTCCGCAGACCAGGGGAAGATGGATGCGGCCTGCAGCGGGGTCGGCGCGGGCTTTGTTTGCAGTTGAGTGTCACATAATGTGCTAGTATGCTATGCATACTAGCACATTATGCCTTTACTTTGCAGGGAAGGGGGAAACAATTTTTTTTCCGGAAGAGTTTACTTCCTTTTTAATGGTCTCCTGTCTACATTGGCCGCAGTATACGTATGAATGTGAGTTAGGGACCTTAGATTGTCAGCTCCTTGAGGGCAGGGACTGATGTTGAATATATAAAAAAAAAAAGTAAAGCGCTGTATAAATTGATGGAGCTATGTAAGAACCTGTAATTAAACAAAAATTGGCATAGGTGTAGGGTGCCAGACCCTCAGCACAGATTTCATATCTCGAGGACCTCCCAGGGGATGGAGGAATCATTGTTAGGAAGGCTGTTATAGCGCCCCCTGGTTGTTAACCTCTTAATGCCTTCAAGTGACATTAATTTTTCAAAAATAATCCATACACATCTATTCACTATTGACACTAATTTATTTTTCATTAAATTGTTCATTACTGTGTTTTTCTGCCTCCTTCACCCTCCGTGAGCTCCCGTACCTCCCCTTTTCCCCTACTTCTGTTTGTTTGGAATAAGCCGTGCATGTTAGTTGTGGTCATGTACACTGCTCTATGCACACTACAAATCCCATAGTCCATAGTACATCTCAAGAGCAAGCAAGAGAGGGTGGCTACACTCCTACATACAGCAGGATTATGGAGAACAAATGTAGCCACCCTCTAACACAGTGGTTCTCAACCTGGGGGTCAAATTATGATTTGCCAGGGGTCACCAAATCTTGGGCTGTTCCTGAAGCCCGCACTGCTGTTCCAGCCTTTTCGCGGCCACCCAGCAGGGCTGTCCCTGGAGCCTGTGCCTGCCCAGCTGGGCTGTTCCTGGTACCCACTCAGCCGCCCATTCAGTTCACGGCATGACTGGGGGGCAGAGACTAGAGGTCAGCTGACTGGTGAGGAATGTGAAGTGGGAGGGGCTGGAGGAGACCCTATCTCCTGATTTTGGCATAGGTGTCACTGCTACGAGACACCACAAAGTTGGAGACACAGTGAGTAACACTACCTGTGATTATAGTTGCCAATAAAAGTCCTCACTACAGTTCTCAGATCAGTAGATGACCTTGATCAAGGCTGCCCCAGCACTGCCAATCATTCCAACCCCCCGCCAGCACTGCTACTCATCCCATTCCCCCCACCAAGGAGCAAGAGAAGGAATAAAAGTAGAAAATACGTGGAAGGGAGAGGGAAAGAGGGGGAGGAACAAAGAAAAAGGGGGAGAAGGAATAAGAGAACAAGAAAGATGGCTAGAGAGAGGGATGGGGAAAAAAAAAAAAAACTAAATTAGGATAGAGAGAGATAAAAGGGAAAGAAAGGAGAAAAAAGAGAAAAAGTGGCACATCCTAAAATGTACCATAAGGGGTTTTAATACTGTACGAGTGGAAGCGACTCAGGGAGCGCTAAATTTCCGTTGGTTAGGGGCACAAATTACTTGTCTTGCCTTGGGTGCTGAAATCCCACGCTAGGAAAATAATTTTACTGTTAGGGGCCCCCACAACTTGGGAAATTTTATCAAGGGGTCACGACACTAGAAAGGTTGAGAACCACTGCTCTAACAGGAAGTCAGATCACAGCAGTAAAAAGGAAAAAATAATCATTTGGAGATTTTTAGCAGGCTGAGAGCAATAGAAGGGACTTTTTAAAGTTAAGCATACATATTTGAACAGGATTTTTTCTTTTCAGAGATTGTGTCACTAAAAAAATGCTAACGCTTGAATGCAGTTTTGCAACTTTGACATGTGTTAGTAAAACTGTACATGCACTATATTGTCAAGAGTATTGGGACACCTGCCTTTACACTCACATGAACCTTAATGGCATTCCAGGCTTAGTCCTTAGGGTTCAAGATTGAATTGGCCCACCCTTTGCAGCTATAACAGCTTCAACTCTTCTGGGAAGGCTGTCCACAAGGTTTAGGAGTGTGTCTATGGGAATGTTTGACCATTTTTCCAGAAGCGCATTTTTGAGGTCAGGCTTGGCTTGCAGTTTCTGCTCTAATTCATCCCAAAGGTGTTCGATAGAACACCTTTGGGAAGAATTAGAGCTTCTGGAAGAATGGTCAAACATTCCCATAGACACACTCCTAAACCTTGTGGACAACCTTTCTAGAAGAGTTCAAGCTGTTATAGTTACAAAGGGTGGGCCAACTCAATATTGAACCCTATGGACTAAGACTGGGATGCCATTAAAGTTCATGTGCTTGTAAAGGCAGGCGTCCCAATACTACTGACAATATAGTGTATCACCACAATGACTCCGTGTATCCAGGTAAATTATACATTGTCCGGGACAAATTGGGACTTCATTTGGTGGTAAATGGTATCTCTTATTTGTTTTTGAATTATCAAAGGAAAACTGAGCTGAATAGTAAAAAAATAAATAAATAAAAAGTGCACTATTATTTTTAGCCCCACTTTGGCTACAAACAACAAATATGCACATATGTGGTATCACCAAGAACATTTTATTTTGAGATTTTTTTTCAGTTGTGGGTCATGGTAATAGTGATAATTGTGATCATGTGATCAGGAGCTGTTCCTCCTGACTTTATTTTTTTTATAAACCAATCTCAAAGCCTATTCTCACCTAGGCAAGAATTGCATTTCTTTTTTCCACGCCTCCTGCATGTACACAGATGTGCCACAGGGATTTGGGTCCCATCTCCACACGCGCAAAGTTTCCCACACATGGGTAAAGGCAACTGTCAGGGAGGTCCCAACCCTTCTCCTGTCTTTGCATATCTGCAGAAAAGCACCTGCATGTGCATAGATGTACCTAGAGCCCTTTGGCACATCTGTGTATATGCCATAATGGCAGAGCTGGGGGGGGGGGGCAGAACCAGTACAGAGCCGGACTGAATTTCCACTTCAAAGTGCTACTTCACCTTTTTAGAAAAAAATGTAAGGACGAGCTAACACTGTACACCCACCCCGATCCCTGCTGTACTTACCTCCGGGGTGATGAGCTATCAGTGCCCAGGCAACAAGCCCAATGGTCTTGGGATTTGAAATCCCCGCTATTCTCCACCTTCTCTGTGCAAAGTTTCCGGGACGGATTAGAGTGATTTTGATTGGTCAGTGCCTGCACAGTAAATCATTCTGATCCTTTTCGGAAGTCTTGCACATTTTCTCTGTAAAGGTGAACTAACACTTTAGGCATTCTGATTAAAGATGCCAAATGGCAAACAGGTCTTTACCCATCCTAATGCCCCGTACACGCGGTCGGATTTTCCGATGGAAAATGTCCAATCGGAGCGTGTTGTCGGAAAAACCGACCGTGTGTAGGCTCCATCGGACATTTTCCATCGGATTTTCCGACACACAAAGTTTGAGAGCAGGATATAAAATTTTCTGACAACAAAATCTGTTGTCGGAAATTCCGATCGTGTGTACACAAATCCGACGGACAAAGTGCCACGCATGCTCAGAATAAATAAAGAGATGAAAGCTATTGGCCACTGCCCCATTTATAGTCCCGACGTACTTGTTTTACGTCACCGCGTTCAGAATGATGGGATTTTCCAACAACTTTGTGTGACCGTGTGTATGCAAGATAAGTTTGAGCCAACATCCGTCAGAAAAAAATCCTAGGATTTTGTTGTCGGAATGTTCGAACAAAGTCCGACCGTGTGTGTACGGGGCATTATACTTTTTGAGTATCTACAGTTCTTCTACTCCTTTCCTGCAAATCATTTCTCAGCAGGAATATGATCATCAATTATCAGTTATTCCTTCTTACACATGAATCCTTTTTTTTATCAAAAGTGTAAAATGGATGATTTTACTTTAGTTTTTCAGCTGTAAAAACGCTCAAACGTGGCTAATCAGCATTTATCAGTGTATTTGAGCTATAAGCTTTTGTGGGAGTATAGTTCTGCTAAAAAAAAAAAAAAAAAAAAAAAAAAAAAACGCTGCAAAACTCATTCTATGGGGACAGCTAACCCCTTTTTTTTTTTTTTTTTTTAAATAACTTTCAGTGTGCATGAGGCAAGGGAACCTGTTCACAAGAGAAGATCAGAGGATGTGTAGCAGATTACCAATAAGATATTGTAGCTTCCGCTACGTCCGTCATAATGTTACAATGTCTGTGTAATAATGTTAATGTTACAACATGACACCGAGTTTCCTCCGAGTTTGGCCATAGCAGTGACCGGAGATCATAACCAAATCTGCCTTTTTTGGGTCAGAAATGTAAACAAAATGACTAAATTCTTAATATCAAATCATAGATTTTTGTTATATTTTTTTTTTTATTTCAATTATTTTTTGTTTTTAAATATTTTATTTTGAATAAAGCTGAACTCCAGGCACCAACAATTTAATTTAAATGTATTTAAATATACTCACTAGCCACAAAGGTTATGCAGCGCGTTCCTGTGCGCTTCATGGTGTGAGCTGGCCCTAAAGAGGAGGGGCCCTAAAGAGGTAAGGGCCAGAGTAAGGGGCCTAAAGAGGAACTTTAGGCCCCTTACTGCTGGCCCTTACTGCGGGACATGCACGTGCGACAAAGATGGAAAAAAAAACCAGGGGACTCATTTTTTCCCCACTCTTTAGTCTAATGCCGCGTACACACGGGCAGGCTTTTCGACCAGACTGGTCCGACGGACTTTCGACGGACTTTTGACGGACTTCCGACGGACTTTTGGATGAACGGATTTGCCTACACACAATCACACCAAAGTCCGACAGATTCGTACGTGATGACGTACACCGGACTAGAATAAGGAAGTTGATAGCCAGTAGCCAATAGCTGCCCTAGCGTCGTTTTTTGTCCGTCGGACTAGCATACAGACGAGCGGATTTTTCGACCGGACTAGAGTCTGTTGGACAAATTTGAAACATGTTCCAAATCTAAAGCCTGTCAGATTTTCGACCGAAAAAGTCCGCTGCAGGTCTGATGGAGCCCACACATGGTCGGATTGTCCGCCGGATTCGGTCCGTCGGACCAGTCCGGTCGAAAAATCCGCCCGTGTGTACACGGCATCAGTTGCGTCCAGAATGACTTTGCACCCATTCCATGAGTGTGCAGAAGTGCCAAAGCGTTCTGCCCATCCTTCAGTACCCAGCAATGGCCTGTGGCAGATTTGTGCATGCGCAGGCAAGATTAGGAAGGTACAGGACTTTGTGTAAGATCTGTGCATATGTCAAAGAATGAGCATGTGCGCAAAACGACCAAAGTGCTACACCTTCCTTATCACGCCATGTTCGAGTACGTGTTCAGGCGCACTCACGCATGCGCAGATGTGCCTAAGGTCTCTGCTGGGTACTGAAGGCCAGGCAGAGCCATTCAGCACATCTGTGCATGCATAGATTGGGCGCAAATTCTCACCACAAGGACACCACAAAGACAAATTTTTTTTATATGCTATTTTGGGAGAAGTACAGTGCCTTGAAACATTATTCATACCCATTTGAATTTTCCACATTTTGTCATGTTACAACCAAAAATGTAAATGTATTTTATTGGGATTTTATGTGTTAGGCCAACACAAAGTGGCACATAATTGTGAAGTGAAAGGAAAATGATAAATGGTTTTCCACATTTTTTAGAAATAAATATGTGAAAAGTGTAACGTGCATTTGTATTCAGCCCCCTTTACTCTGATACCCTTAACTAAAATCTAGTGGAACCAATTGCCTTCAGAAGTCACTTAATTAGTAAATAGAGTCCACCTGTGTGTAATTTAATCTCAGTAAAAACACAACTGTTCTGTGAAGCCCTCAGAGGTTTATTAGAGAACCTTAGTGAGCAAACAGCATCATGAAGGCCAAGGAACACACCAGAGAGGTCAGGGATAAACTTGTGGAGAAGTTTAAAGCAGGGTTGAGCTATAGAAAATATCACAAGCTTTGAACATCTCACAGATCGCTGTTCAATCCATCATCCGAAAATGGAAAGAGTACGGCACAACTGCAAACCTACCAAGACACGGCCGTCCACCTAAACTGAAAGGCCGGACAAGGAGAGCATTAATCAGAGAAGCAGCCAAGAGGTCCATGGTAACTCTGGAGGAGCTGCAGAGATCCACAGCTCAGGTGGGAGAATCTGTCCACAGGACAACTATTAGTCCTGCCCTCCACAAATCTGGTCTTTATGGAAGAGTGGCAAGAAGAAAGCCATTGTAGAAAGAAAGCCATAAGAAGTTCCGTTTGCAGTTTGCAAGAAGCCATGTGGGGGACACAGCAAACATGTGGAAGAAGGTGCTCTGGTCAGATGAGACCAAAATTGGACTTTTTGGCCTAAAAGCAAAACGCTATGTGTGGCAGAGAACTAACACTGCACATCACCCTGAACACACCATCCACACTGTGAAACATGGTGGTGGCAGCATCATGTTGTGGGGATGCTTTTCTTCAGCAGGGACAGGGAAGCTGGTCAGAGTTGATGGGAAGATGGATGGAGCCAAATACAGGGCAATCTTAGAAGAAAATCTGTTAGAGTCTGCGAAAGACTTGAGACTGGGGTGGAGGTTCACCTTCCAGCAGGACAACGACCCTAAACATACAGCCAGAGCTACAATGGAAAGGTTATTATCAAAGCATATTCACGTGTTAGAATGGCCCAGTCAAAGTCCAGACCTAAATCCAATTGAGAATCTGTGGCAAGACTTGAAAATTGCTGTTCACAGATGCTCTCCATCCAATCTGACAGATTTTGAGCTATTTTGCAAAGAAGAATGGGCAAAAATGTCACTCTCTAGATGTGCAAAGCTGGTAGAGACATCCCCAAAAAAGACTTGCAGCTGTAATTGCAGTGAAAGGAGGTTCTACAAAGTATAGACTCAGGGGGGCTGAATACAAATGTACACCACACTTTTCACATATTTATTTGTAAAAAATGTGGAAAACCATTTATCATTTTCCTTCCATTTCACAATTATGTGCCACTTTGTGTTGGTCTATCACATAAAATCCCAATAAAATACATTTACATTTTTGGTTGTAACATGACAAAATGTGGAAAATTCCAAGGTCAAATCGCATGACAATCGCACTGTTTAAATCGGTGCAACGCCAACTATGCGGTGTCACATCGGTTTAAAAAAGTAGTTCCTGCAATACTTTTGGCAATTTTGGGTGCAACTTGAATAGACATCTGTGCATGAGGCCATACAGATGTCTTCCAAGTCCCCCCTCAAAGTAGCACTGACACAGAGCTTTGAGATTTTGCAATTTCAGATGAAGTTGCACCATTTCAAAGCCGCAGTCAATGTGAAGGAGAGCTGAATCAACTCTCAATGCAACAAGTGTCCCTATTGGAAGATTTCTTCTCTATCCCTGTTCTGGTGACAATTCTTATTTTTGGTTCCTTCCTCACTTTCAGTCCTGGTGATGGTGGTCACCAAGATACACAGGGAGGGTGTATGTCCCTAATGAAGACACACACAAAAAAAAAAACTAGACAGGGGTACTAACCCCTTACCACTGTATCCAAAATCAAAACCAAAATAACTAAACAATAAATAAATAAAAAAATATAATTATAAATACAATTATTCATAAAATTATAATAATAAATACAATTATAAATTCAAATATAATAATAAATAAAACATTTTGGCATTATATACACTTCAAATGTTGTGTTAAATCTTTTTAAATCTGGATCTTTCATTTAGGCTAGGTTCACATTTGTTTGCTGCAGGAATGCAGGCAAAGTCGCACAAAAACGCACAACCCTTTTGCAGGTGCACTGTGGTGTCATTAATTCTTAGTTGCACCCCAACACATCTTGCTAATCTGCTCATGTGCCAGAATGATTGGTAACAAAGTACCATGCGTTTTGGTGCAGCATGATTAAAAAAAAAAAAAAAAAAAAAAAGGCACTCACACTTACACGCAATTTTTCAATTTTTGCGTGTAAGGCAGCCCATTGAAATGAATGGGCAGCCCTAAAATATGCACGGTTACGCCTGCATAGGTATGAACAAAGTCTCATTTGGTTTGCAGTTGAAGGGTGTTAAAACCAAGGGGTTGAGCCGTGTTTCTACTTTACCCTCCTTACACTGGAAATGCCGCTGAACAAGGGGTTTACACAAACCATGGCCATGGTACTTTACTTAGCAGCCACAGCAAAAATGACTCCCCCTAGTGGCGTTCGGTGGCTATCACTGCCGCTGACTGGAGCCTTTTCAAAGCAACTGTGTGCGCTGTACGTGATTGCGGTGTGCTGGTGCTGAATTTACGGCGGTGAGGAAGTGACATATCACCCCCTCACCACCTGACAAACACTTCTGAAAAGTGATCCACTGTAGAAAAAATTTTCAGAGGTGCATCAATAACAGCTGCTGCATTAAACACCTGGTGATCCTGCCTTGAAAGTCCTTTTCCAGGCACTTCCTGTTGGAACTGTTCCCTGGTGGGGGCTACAAGTGGCCATGCTAGCACACATTGAGCAGGTACGGTCACTACCAAAGCATTGATGTGCAATCCACACTGGAGCGAGTGCATAGATATAGGAAGTGGCTGAAAGAGGATGCAGAAGATCAGCAGCACAAATGAATAAAGGAAAATCTGGCATTCACTGAAGGTGAATGTTCCTGGTACATATGTTTAAATAACAGTGATGGATTCACCACCACCAGTGAATGTTTAGGAAAAGTTGCATTCACGGCTTTATAAATATGCCCCTATATGCCATTACATTCGATCTAAGAATAAAAGCACGCTGGGCCTTGTATGGGTCCTCTCTGACATACTGGGATCTGGCCTCACATGTGACAGATGCAATTTTTAAAGAGACAGAATTTAGTTTAAAGACAGTAGAAGGTCAGTGATGGAGGGTTCCCTTACCTGGGGACGGTGTCCCTCTGTTCCCAGTCTCAGTCCATATCCCAGATGTTGGGTGGGAACGGTGACAGGGTGCTGGGACCTGCACAGACTGGGTTCCCCTCTCCGCCCGCTCTTTCTCTTTCTCTGACTCTTTGCAGTTTCCTGGATGTCATCACTGATGAAAAAAAAAAAAAAAGTAGCTGAGAAATCTGCCTGGTCCTTCTTAAGGTGGACCGGAGGAGATAGCAATGTCATAGTTCCAATACTTTACCATATCGCCTGAACAAAGTTTTAAAACTTTGTTAAACTGTACATATCTTTGCAAGTACTTCTTGTATGCAAATGAATGATTTTCTTATAGGATAAATTTGGAACTTTATTTAGGGGTAAATAGTAATGGATATCTCTTGATTTTTTTCATTATCAAAGGAAAGCTGACCCGAAATAGTAAAACAAATATATATTTTTTAAAATTTAGCTGTATGTTTTCTTGCCAATAACATGACCCAACACCAAAAAGACCACAATAAATTCTCCTACTCCTGAGATTCGTGGTGATACCACAGATGTGTATAATATATGTTGTTTGTACCCATAGTAGGACCAAGAAACTCTACCACTAAGGGATCTAGTTAAAATAAATATGCATAGTAATTCACTCAGTGAATGTGCAAGTACATTCATTTTGTTTGAAAGCTACAAAAACAAAACAAAACAAAAAAAAAACAATGTTATTTGGACATTTCCTGTGCTGGACAAATTGCTCTTCATTGACTTAAAAATAAAAAAATATCATATTTGGCCACTAGACAGCGCTAAGTATCATAAGAAATGCACATCATCATTTTTGCCATCTAGTGGCCAAATGAAGTATTTTCTGTTTTAAATCAGTGAAAAACATTTGTACAGCACAGAAAATGGCCTAATAACAATTGTTTCGTTTGTTTTTATTTTTATCTCATCCCATTCGCACACAGATATGTACACGTGCTTTAAGTGAATTGCTATGCAATTTTTTAAAAATACTATTTTAACCCTACCTAAAACATGATGGGCTCCATTCACAGAACTGGATTGCGGTATTTTAGTAGCGTTTTTTAGTGAATACTAAAAAAACTTTTTGAAAAATGCTATGTGGTATCTTACTGCCTACTCGGATGCGGTAAGATACGGCTTTGTGAATGGAGCCCACTGACTCTGACCTCAACCTTGACCTTTGACTCTGACATTTGACCCCAACCTTGACCTTTGACTCTGACATTTGACCCCAACCTTGACCTTTGACTCTGACACTAACCTAAACCAAGCCTTGATCTAGCTATTTTCTATTTTCTTTTATTATTATCTTTTTTTTTATTCATTAATATTTTTTTTAATATTATTATTTTCCCCTCTGGCATGATACAATGTATCTTTTTCTGAGATTAGATTGTAAGCTCTTCTTAATCCTCTTGTATTTTATTGTATTGTAACTGTATTGTCTCCTTTTATATTGTAAAGCCCTGCGTAAACTGTTGGCGCTATATAAATCCTGTATGATAATAATAATAATCTTTTTCTCCATTCTGAGGAAAAAGAGAGTACTGTTCTGGGACTGCGCTTCCTTTACAAATGCAGATGTGCGTATATGTGGCACCTTGGAGGTTTTACAGAAATAAATAAAATTGATCATTTTAAGCACCCCTGTCAGTGATAAATGGTCTGTCCCATCCCTGTAACTGCAAGAGAGCTTTTCTGTTGAAAAACAACAGACTTACAGGCTGGATCACCAGATGAGAATAGAAGAAATAAAGCCTTAAAAAGAAAACGAATGCAGCCATCACATCTAAGAATTGGTAAGCTGCAATATAAAAAATGTTGGCTTTTTGTTTTAATACCGCTTTAAGGTTTATGGCTATGACCAGCAGCTTCTGTGGAACAGCTCATTAGGATCTCATAGTTATAATTGAAGTCCGGCAGATAGGCGTCCTCGGGGGTAACTCGGCAGCTGGCAGTAATCTGGTGCCACCTTAACTGGCAGCACTCATAGCAACATCTGTACTTGCCTCCAGAAACAAGCAGAGCCTGTGCCCAGACAATCCTCCCTCTGTGCTCCGCTTCAGCTGCACCCAACCATGGGAACCTCCTGGATTCAGAGTCTGAAGAGTTAAAGCTTTATTAAACCCAAAAGCAAACATTGATTATATTGCAGCTTACCAACTCTTAGATGTGATGGCTGCATTCCTTTTCTTTTTGAGGCTTTCTTTCTTCTATTTTCATCTGGTGATCCAGCCAGTAGGTCTGTTGTTTTTTAAAAGAACAAGCTCTCCAGCAGAATATATCAGTTAGAGACATGAGACAAACCATTTATCACTGACAGGGGTGCTTACAATGATCAGCTTTTATTTATTTAAAACCTTTATGCCAAAAGGAAAAACTGTTTGCTGCAACTGATTAAAAAGTGTGAGCTGGAGTTTGGCTTCAGTTTGTTAGTGTATTTAAATCTGCTAGTATATCTAACACTCCTCTCCTCCCAGACTGCCAATGCCGCTGCCATGTTCTCCTTCATCCAGAGTGGGGGTGCTCTAATACAGGAGGTGTTTTACTGGTGACCAGATCACCAGGTGAAAACAGAGGGTAAAAGCCTAAAAAAAAAAAAAAAATAAGCCACCACATCTAATGACTGGTAAGCTGCAATGTATTACATTTTTTGGTTTTGGGTTTAAGGCTCAGTTCACACTTGTGAGATGCGGGAACCCTGCAAATCCACTGGGGGTTCTCACATCGCACCCGACTTGCAGGGCAGTTCACACTGCCATATGCAAACTGCTGGGAGTGTCAATACAATGTTAATGACACCTCCATTTAGCATATGGCACTGCGAACTGACAGTTCGGATATGAATCAGATCCGATTCTGGTGCGGACCAAAAAAAGGGTCCTGTGCGAGTTTGGTCCGAATGTGATGCAACATTATATTTATATGGCTGAAATCACATCGTACGGACATTGCATGTGATTTGCACGTGATCTCGCAGAGCGCACTGGTGTGAACCGGAACTAATACTGCTTTAAAGATGAACTCCACTACATACATGGGAGATGTTTTATTTATGTATTATTATTATAAGTAGTAGTAGCAATATTATTTCTATTATTATTATTTCTAATATTATTATTAGTAGTAGAATATTATTTCTAATATTATTTCTATTATTATTATTATTATTATTAGAAGTAGTAGTAGTAATCTAATCTCTCATAATTTCTAATATTATTTTTAATAGTAGTAGTAGTAGCAGCAGCAGTAGTATTAACATTATTTCTAATATTATTATTATTATGAATATTATTAGTAGTAGCAGTAGTAGTAGTAGTAATATTATTTCTAATATTATTTCTACTAATATTATTATTAGAAATAGTAGTAGTAATAGAATTTCTATTATTATTATTATTAATAGAAGTAGTAGTAGTATTACCATTATTTCTATTAGTAGTAGTAGTAGTAGTAATATTATTTCTGTTATTATTATTATTATTAGTAGTAGTAGTAGCAGTAGTATTAAAGTGGTTGTAAACCCTCCTGAATGACTTTTAACTATAGGTAAGCCTAGAATAAGGCTTACCTATAGGTATTGAAAATATTTCCTAAGCGTGCGCCGTAATGGGCGCATGCGCTGTGAAGAAACGGACCTCCGTGCCGTTTCTTCCCCCAGCATGTGCTGTTACTGATGGCTCCTGCGTGAAAGTGACCTCACGCGGCTCCGGCCAGTCACAGAGCCGGAGTCCGCGGCCCCCGGAAGGAAGAGGGGCAAAGATGGACGCAGACTGCACAGGGGACAACGTGGGATTCGTTTGCAGGTAAGTGTAACATAATGGGCTAGTATGCGATGCATACTAGCCCATTATGCTTTTAATTTGCAGGCTTTGCAGGGAGCAAAAGAGGAAGTAAAACCCATCAGAGTTTACTTCCTCTTTAATATTATTAGTAATAATAAAAAAATATAATAATATTATTATTATTTGATTACATTCTTTCCCACTTGCTTGATACAATGTATCTTTTTCTCTACAACATTGTATTCTGAAGCAAGACTACAGGGGCGGGTTTTACTGAGTGATCACTGTGATAGCCAATCATAGAAGGAGTCTTCCCTTCACTCTGAGCTGCTGCTGTCAGGTCAGCGCCGGATGCCAACTCACCGGGGGTCCTGTGGCTGGCCGTGCCACACAATAAAAGAATGTTGCAATAAAAGCGAGTCGGCACCCGGTGTGGACAGCACCCCCTGCAGCCCCCTTAGTACACCACTGGTGCTTTATGTATTTCTGCCTGAGGGTTGTATTTAAAGTGGTATTAAACCCAAAGCAGCTTACCAATCCTTAGATGTGGTGTCTGCATTTTGTTTTTCTTTGGCTTTTCCCCCTCTGTTTTCATAACTCTGGATGAAGTAGCATGGGGGGCACAGAAGAAAGTAGCAATATCAGTCTGGGGGTGCCGGGGAAGTAGTGTTAAATGTATTAGCGGATTTAAATACACTAATTAAAGCCAAACTCTAGATCACACTTTATGATCAGTTACTGCAAAGTGTTTTTTGTTTCCTTTTGGGATAAACGTTTTACATAAATAAATAGAAGTTGTTAATTTTAAGCACCCCTGTCAGTGTTAAATGGTTTGTCTCATGTCAGTAACATTCTGCTGGAGAGCTTGTGCTTTTGAAAAACAACAGACTTACTGGCTGGATCACCAGATGAAATAAAGCCTAAAAAAGAAAACTAAGGCGGCCATCACACCTAAGAATTTGTAAGCTGCAATATAGTAAATGTTTGCTTTTGGGTGTAATACCACTTTAAATGAAAGTTTTTGTGCTTGGAGTTCAGCTTTAAATAATGTATTTATGTTATGTATGGGACCTTAAACTGAGATGAAAGTCCTACGGATGGACTTGTATGTCTGCCAGTTACTATGTTCCAGAATTGGAGCTTATCTAGAAATGATCAGCTTACAAAGGAAAGTCCTGTGTACTGTAATAGACGATATTTTATACATGCAGGAAGCAAGATAAATAAGTGTGTATAAATATATCCTTCAGTGGGATAGTAAATAGAGATGAAGTCTGGATCTGAGTATCTCCGGGTTCTTGTGTCCTTCCTGAGACTCTGCTGTACAATATACACAGCACTGCTCTGGAATGTCCTCCTATCACACAGATATCTATGGAATGCAATGCACAGACAAGTCAATGGAGAGCCCAGTCACATGAACATATATAGAAGTGTATAGTGTATGTGTGATCTTCTGTGTACTGCTCCCGGGTCAGATCCCTGCAGGGAAGATTATAAAGGAAAACTAGACTTTCAGTATTTACACATTAATGCCGCGTACACACGAGCGGACTTTCCATCAGAGTAAACTCTGACAGTCTTTCCGACAGAGTTCCGATGAAACGGACTTGCCTACACACAATCACACCAAAGTCCGATCGTTTAGAACGTGATGACGTACGACGGGACTAGAAAAAGGAAGTTCAATAGCCAGTAGCCAATAGCTGCCCTTGCGTTGTTTTTGGTCCGTCGGACTAGCATACAAACGGTTTTCTTGATAGGAATTGAGTCCGTCGGAAAGGTTTGAAACATGTTCTATTTCCAAGGTCCATCAGAATTTTCTAAAGAAAAGGTCCGATGAAGCCCACACACGATCGGAATATCCGATGGAATGATTACGTCGGACCTTTTCTGCCGGAAAGTCCTGTCGTGTGTACGCGGCATTAGAGTTTTTATTTTAAAGTGCATGTATAGTCATCCCAATATTGTGGAGAAGTGTGGAAGGATTGCAGACATGGTAAAGGAGATGGTCAGAGACTGCAGACATACTACAGGAGATGATCAGAGACTGCAGACATACTACAGGAGATGGTCGGAGACTGCAGACATACTACAGGAGATGATCAGAGACTGCAGACATACTACATGAGATGGTCAGAGACTGCAGACATACTACAGGAGATGATCAGAGATTGCAGACATACTAGAGGAGATGGTCAGAGACTGCAGACATGGTACAGGAGATGGTCAGAGACTGCAGACATACTACAGGAAATGATCAGAGACTGCAGACATACTACAGGAGATGGTCAGAGACTGAAGACATACTAGAGGAGATGGTCAGAGACTGAAGACATACTAGAGGAGATGGTCAGAGACTGCAGACATACTACAGGAGATGGTCAAAGACTGCAGACATAATACAGGAGATGATCAGAGACTGCAGACATACTACAGGAGATGGTCAGAGACTGAAGACATACTAGAGGAGATGGTCAGAGACTGCAGACATACTACAGGAGATGGTCAGAGACTGCAGACATACTACAGGAAATGATCAGAGACTGCAGACATACTACAGGAGATGGTCAGAGACTGAAGACATACTAGAGGAGATGGTCAGAGACTGAAGACATACTAGAGGAGATGGTCAGAGACTGCAGACATACTACAGGAGATGGTCAAAGACTGCAGACATAATACAGGAGATGATCAGAGACTGCAGACATACTACAGGAGATGGTCAGAGACTGCAGACATACTACAGGAGATGGTCAGAGACTACAGACATACTACAGGAGATGGTCAGAGACTGCAGACATACTACAGGAGATGGTCAGAGACTGCAGACATACTACAAGAGATGGTCAGAGACTGCAGACATACTACAGGAGATGGTCGGAGACATGCTATTGATATGGCTAAAGACTTGGGATATGTTACATGAGACTGCTAGAGATCACTATCATTACATCCCTTTCATAAGTCAATGATCACACTACTGGCAAAAATACAAAATATGATCCAGAGGACAGTATATATCCCTCTGGCAACAGGTTGGGCACCTAATTCGAGGCTTTGTGAGTAGGAAGGGGAGGCCGGACTTGACTGTTTTACAGGACAGGTCAAAAATGTTTATATAATTTACGCTGGATCTACTGATCTCTTGAAGACATTGGGGTTGATTTACTAAAGGCAAATAGACTGTGCACTTTGCAGGTGCTCCAGAGCTTAATAAAAGTGGTAAAGTTCTGCTGACCTTCATCATCCATTCATATGCAAGCAAAAATTATGTTTTTTTTTCCCTTGCATGCGATAAGGTATTCTTTGTCAATGAAACGTTACCTCATTTACCTTTCAGGAGAGGTTGAACAACGTCCCGTGTACATGAAGCCTAAGCTCTGAAGCAACTGCTCTCGCAAAGTGCACAGTCTATTTGCCTTTAGTAAATCAGATCCTTATTTTTTCTCTTGAGAAATAAATGTCAGTCCCCAAATAGAATCCTGGAGTCCTGGCGGTCGGTGATTTCTGGGCACACCTCTAGCACTGGTGGAGTCGGTGACCTCTTGTTCTCACAGTGTGCCCTGGCTCTGCCGGTACCTCCCTCACTTCCTGCTTGTCACTTTGCCTTCCTGTCCTTAGAGCCTCCTGCCTACAGAACACACTAAATATTTGCTCTTTCCCCTTTTGCTATTTCTGTCTGCGCTCTGCAGATGAAAACAGTTGCAAATGCTCTAGTAAAAAGGGACAGTGAAGTCACAATGACCCAAACTACGTCCTGCTGCACTAAGTCACAAGGTTCTTTCTGTCCCTTTCCCCTTCACTTTTTTCCTTCTTTAGGGACAAAATAGATATTAATGTATCTGTATATATAGAATTTAACATATAATATTTTATTTGACCATCCAAAGAATTTATTTTGCTCTTAAAGTGTTTGTCCAGCCAAGTCTTCTTTTGGTTTTGGATCAGATGGGGGAGGTTAAGAACCCCCAACAGGTTTTACTGCTATCTGGGGCTCGATTAGCTACTGTTATGATGACAACTGCTTGGATCTTGAGGAAGGGGGTACACCCCGAAAGCTTGTACTGCAAATTTGGATGCAAATAAATAAAAAAGTATCATGGACATGTAGCACCTTCCTAGTTAATGCAGGCCAGGGCCGCGACAAGGGGTGATCAGGAGGGGCATTTGCCCCAGGCACTGTGGTATCATGTGAGGTGGGGGGCAGCACAAGGAGATTGAGGGGGAGGGGATTTGTGTTGGAAGGGGGAATTTGGGGGGGTGGCAGGGTAAGTTTTGTTCTGGGAGGGGAAATTGGGAGGAGGGGGCGTGCTAAGAGTGGTTTGTGTTGGGAAGGATGATCAGGGGGAGGGGGGGGGACGATTTGTGCTGGGAGGAGGGGGTTTAAAGTGAGGGAGAAGATGTGTACTAGGAGGGGACATTTTAGAGGTAGAGAATTTGTGCTAATATGTGTTGTATTTTATTTCTAGGGGTATTTGATCTGGGAGGATTTTGGGGATGCAGGGTCAAAAATTTGTGCTGAGAGGGGGGATTTCAGCAGCAGGTGGATTTGTACTAGGAGGAGGGAGAATTTATGCTTGTAGATTAGTGCTCAGTGTTTTTGTGGGGGGAATTTTGGTGACCCGCAATGCTTATACATCTAGGGGGGGGCACACTTTGGCATGTTTGCCCTGGGCTCTAGATGACCTTGTCCTGGCAATAGTGCAGGCTGTTAGGTAAATTTAGTTTAGCTCCTCTCTAATCAGTGGAGCAGGGGGTGATTGTTCTGGCCTGCTCAGTATCTTACAGGCTTCTGCTCTGATTACTTCCCCCTGTATTTTAGAGGATTCTAGAATCATAGGGGGATGAAGAACAGAGTAGGCAGCCTGAATATTTATAGGGAATCCAGCCAATCCCTGGGAAGGTGTGCCCAGAAGGTGGCTGAGGTCTGAGGCAGGGAGGGGAGTTCCTGGGCCCAGTCCTGCTGGAGGAGACACCTGTGCAGGGGCTCTGCCCCTGGGGCATGATTATTGGAGGAGCCACCTAGAAGATATCAAGGTTCCAGCTGGAGCCTTAGCTTGGCTACATATTTGCAAAGCCTAACACCCTGAAGTAAGTTTGGGTCTGGAGGAGCCCACTGGAGAGAGCCAGGAGCAAGTTGGAAGAAAGTATCCACCTGTCCTATGGTGGTGTGAGTCTGCATCTCCCTCACTGAAGAGTGCCCAGTGGATATTGAAAGGAGACAACTGATGAGCCTGTGGCGTTGTAAGCAGCTGACCTTGGTGCTGGAATTTAGTGACTGTGTGTAGTTTTTGGTCTTTTGGCAAAGGTTGTAGTCATCTGTCAGCATTGGAGATTCTGTAAGCCATTTTCATGCAGCTCAACAAGATAGTAAAGAGTCCTAAAAGAGTTCAATTCACCAGATTGGGGTATCCCATGCTCCCTTCACCCCATCCAAGTTCACTGTTACAATAAAACCCTATAAAACACCCCTAGACTGTTAATTCAAGCCAAAGAGAGAGAGAGAAACAGTGGAGAAAGTGCTGTATGCCTGGCTGTGTGCGCTTTAACTGAGGGAAAGGAACCAAGATTACCAGCGGCTCCTCAGGGGGTTCGCTACAGACAGTACTCAATTGCTCTAGTGACAACAGGAACACAGAGCACAACAAAGGATTGTAGTGTACTTTTGAGGTACTGCTAGACCGTGCCGGTGGTGGGTAGGTATATGGCAGCTCTCATGGAGGTCCCGCAGAGTGGATCCCATCAAGCCTGTGATGATTGTGGAGATGGGTGAGGAGCTCCATGCTTAAAAATCAAGCCTTGAAAACTCAAGCCGGTTGAAGAAGAAGGACCATTTATTATTGTATGATGTAAAACAGAGCCAATGTGCTTTGGGGCATTGGAGCTCCCCCTTCTTCCAGGCCTTGGTAGTGTTGGATCTGTTGGTCCTGGGCACTACAGTCTATGTCCTGATATGATAACTTTGTGGTAAAGGGAAGAGTATGGAGAGAAACAGAGATAGGAGTAGGAGAATAGAGATCTTTTTGGCTTTGGTGGTGGTGGATATGTTAGCATGTGCAGTTAGCTAGTCTGCCGCTTGGTGGCTCTCCCAAAATAGTGTGGTAATAGAGAATTGTGTAATTGGGTGTTAGGTCTCCTTTTGGAGAAAGCTTTCCCATAGTGATGTAATAGGTGGAGCTAGCGCCCATATAAATGCCAGGGTGGGAGGAGCCAGAATGAGATGGGGCATGGGAGCCAAACACCTCAGAGTTATATGTGTGTATTGAGCTACTGAAAAGGCACCACACAGGGCTGAAGCCCAGGTGAGGTTGTTTAACACCCAGAAGAACTAGTTGTGGTCGCCCTGATTTTAATCATGGTAGTGGACGGGGAGCAGGATGCAAAAGGCCTTGTAAGTCAGACTGAGCGTTCTCCGACGTGAGTACTACACCTGGGAATGCTAGTAACATCTGGGAGCATACCTGGCTGGGTAGAGCTTTGGAGTGTGACATAGAGAGAGACTGGTATACTACAGAAGGGAACGTGTTAATCTCACCTGACTGAGGAGAATGCTTCACCTTGTGAATCTCGGGTTGAATACAGCAGAAAGCTACAGATTTAGTATACAGGGGGATGGGTCCCAACACTGTGGTGCTCCCAAGGAGAGTAGAGAGGATATGCTATGAGAAGATGACTTATCCATGATGTGCAATGTTCCACTTTCACAAATGACTGCTACAGCTTGTCCACTTTTGTGTATGGCGATGTATGCCAAAGACACCTGTCAGTATGTATATGTAGCGGTGCCCCCGTGGGGTCGCTGCGTATTTCATCATCCACACATTTCACTCTGCTGGTCAGACATCCATTTTGGCACACTTTCCCTGACAACGAACAGTCTCTTGCTTGTTTTTGTTGTTTTTATTAGGGGATTAAACTTGGATGGGGAAAAGGGACATGGGATGCCCAGATAATGAATACTTGTCAATTAAATCAATATTGGTTGAGTCTAGATTTGACAGTCTCTTGTCTTTGGCACACTAATTGAGATCACTTGCTTCACTTCACTGTCCAAATCTAGGTTCCTGTCTCCATTAGCACATGGCTAGGCCTCACTCTGAATAAGTCCTAACATTTTCCTAATAGCCCATTACAGGCAGGGGTCTGCAGTCCCCTTTGAGGTAGCAACCGTTTTAGTAGAGAAGAATAAATGTGCTAACTGACACTTGGTGGACTACTGATCCCAGCACGTCTGATGCAAATCCTGCCAGCCCTCATGGCTGCAATGACTTGACTCCAAAACAACTCCACAGTCTCTCCCTCTGGCTCTACATCCAATCCTAACATGTCTCTCCCAGAGCTTCTCACTCACCGACCCCGGCATGAATCCCTCCTGAATGACTTGCCTGGCAGTGCTTGCAACTGTCCTCCTACTGCTCCTGTTCCAGGACACCTCTCAATGACCATGTAAAGAGAGGCTCCCTCCCAGCTCCTGAGCTCCAGACCTGAGTTCACCCCCCCCCCCCTCCAGAAAGTGGGTTCCCTCAGACCACGACAGTCTAACACTCCATCATTCAGTTCTTCCACTCGACAACTCCTCCCACAGCAGGCTGACCATGGGTATAGATAGGAGGTGTGCCCCCTGCCAACCCTAATTGGGGATTGGTCAGGGCTCCCACATACACCCCATGTCAATCCAGCACTCTGACCTGCCTCTTTTCCAGAACCTTCTAAAAACCAGAGGAGGCGCCCAAGAGCTGAAGCACATGTCAGTCACCTGCTGCTACGCTGAACCACTCCCCTGCCCCCAGATCAAAACAAACAGGCCTAGCTCACGGCATAGTACTTTCTGACTCCCTGTCAGGAATTGCAGATTTCCCTGAAATTACACTGTGTGTATCCTCTAGCCAAAAGCGTATCTTAGGCCCCTTTCACACTGGGGCGGTGGGGGCGTCGTCGGTAAAACAGCGCTATTTTTAGCGCTGCTTTACCGTCGTTTTTGCGGCGGTATTCGGCCGCTAACGGTGCGGTTTTAACCCCCGCTGGCGGCCGAAAAAGGGTTAAAACCGCTCGCATAGCGCGGCTATAGCCGTGCTGCCCCATTGATTACAATGGGTGGGAGCGGTTTAGGAGCGGTGAATACACGGGTCCTTCACCGTTTCAAAGATGCGGTTTGCAGGAGTTTTTTTGCCAGTGCACCGCTTCACCGTGAAAGCCCTCAGGCTTTCACACTGGAGAAACAGTAGAGGTAGTTTTAGGTCGGTTTGCAGGCGCTATTTTTAGCGCAATAACGCCTGCAAACCGCCCCATTGTGAAAAATCTCTAAGCTTCAGCCTTTGAAGTGCCAGGTGCTGTGGCTTATTGCCGGCTCACCTTTGTGCAAGAACTATTATACTTCCATATTGCCTTGCTGGTTACTGACCTGGATTGGCCTTACAACCAGGGGCGGCCCGTCCTTTAGGGGCACCCAAGCGCTGCCCCCTCTCTCCAGGCCACCCCTACATGTAATGGATAGATTCATGCATAGCATCCATGGCCGCCGCAGCCATCCCCTATTCATATGTCCGGCCCCTTTCAGGGCACCGGGCGCATGAATTACAGGGTTTTTCTTTTTTAAGCACCTGATTTGAGCCAGAGGCTCTAATAGGCTTCAAAATAGGGTAGGCTTGGGACGCAGAGAGGGGGACCGAAGCCCACCCAGATGTGTTGTACCTATTACTCACTGTTGCAACACTGATCCTCCTCCCGGCCAATCGGGAAGCGGGTCTGATACCCATTACCCGATTGGCTGAAAGGACAGGCAGTCCTATTGGATGCCTAGGAGGAGGAGAGGAGACGCATGGCGGAAGTGAGGAGGAGAAGAGCCGATGCCTGGATGCCCGATCCTTGCCGATTCCTGGATGCCCAATCCCTGCCGATGCCTGGATGCCCAGTCTCTGATGCCATTACTCGGATGCCCGATCCCCGCCGCTGCTCAATGGATGCCGGCCGATGCCCGCCGCCTAGATAGGGTAAATGCCGGTGGAACGACTGGCAGACAGCGGGGTGGGGGTTCGGTTATCCACCGCCCCCCCCCCAAACAAAAAACCACCAGCCGCCACTGCTTACAACTCTGATGCCTGCTGCCTGCCCAGACCTCTGCCTGGACCTGACTACTCTTTTGCCTGCTGATACTCCAGAATCCAGACACAACTGTATGTGCAAATACTACTACAATTTATTATTTAAAATAATCAAATGATTCTGTCATCTTTCTCACATAGCCAAGGGTAACAATGAGAGAACCAAGGACTTGTTACACCGAAACAGGATTTAGCAGGTAGACAATGGCCAGATAACTAGTTGGAAGTGTTTTCTTACAGAAACAAAATAGTCTAAAATGTAACAAACAGCTGCACAAAGGATAATGATGTCATCATGTACAGCTAATACAGCAAACATGGAAACCACAACTTGTTCACATACTTTTTCTGTGAGTCAGAGAGAAGTGGAGTATCATGGTGATTGGCTGCCACCCACTGGACAGTTTGCAAATTGCAGCTTAGTTAATGGTACATTTAAAAAAAAGGTCAGCTGTACTTATATATAAATACAAATCATTAAAGAGCCAATAAACCCTTCAGGTGGTGTCTGGTTGGTTGACTAGCTCATATGTTTCTTGTATCTTCTCAATTCTGAGATCTCACTACCATAGAGCTGTCCTGGCCCGAAGTCTCTTTTCTCCTGCTACAAATGGGTGTTCCCTGTCGCCTGCAAACATTTTCCATAACATAAAATAAATAAAAGAACCCAGCAGGGATCAGGGAAATCCCTCACTATGGGCCCCTGGTAAGAATGTGTCAGGTGGTTTAAAGTGTTACTAAACCCAGAATATCTATATCTGGTCTCCCACAGTACACAGAAGATGGAAATGCAATTATTTGAATAAATATAAACTGCTAAACACCTTTTCTTATCAGCAGTTTCTAGCAGTCTTGTGACTTCTATCAGTGTCTATGAAAGCTTGTACGAGGAGTTATCATTCTACTCTGACTGTCCAATGAGACTGCAGGACCCCCGACCCTCTGTCTGGACAGTGCTGATTGGCCCTGTGCTGATCACATGCACCGTCCTAAGAAAAAAAAAAATAGTCTTCAGCAATACACACCAAGCTGAGCGTGTGCAGCCTGACTCCAAAGGCTCTGTCTTATCAGGAGTTGGATTGGGGACATTGAAAGAAGGGGAGGATCAGAGAAGATAGGATCAAATAGCCTTTTTACACGATGCAGAAGATTAACCCCTTAAGTTCCACAGTGAGTATAACAAGCATGCTTCACTGAATATACAGACTGATTTTACTGATGTGGGTTTAGTAACACTTTAACCCTCCAGTATCCACCAAAATATTAGTTGTGGGCGAACTGCGATCTTTCCCTAGCCTGGACTGGCTCTGTGACATCAGCCGACAGTGAGCTTCAGCCCACCGTCTGCTGAAAACAGGTCACAGGAGTGCAGAAGTACAGTAAAAGAGCTTTGGCTGTACTTCTCCTTTAAGGGATCAGAACCTGGAACCAAAAGCACAAGGCCAATACGGTCCATCCACTACAAAGGCATTATCAGGGGGGTACTTTCATCTCTGTAAGTGTTAATATATACCTGGAAGTGTTACAATGATCCTTTAGCTAGTATGCTGTACTTAGCATGGAAAAAAATGAATCCTATAACACAGGGTTCCTGAACCCCTGGGCCTCAGACCGGTACTGGTCCATGGCCTGTTGATGACCGGGCCATGCAGTAGGAGGTGAGAAGTGTTCATTTTGGCAGCAAATTTCGATTTAGTTTTAGTCTTAGTCTTTTGGCTATAATGGCGTTTTTGTTTTAGTCCCATTTTAGTCTTCTGCAATTGTTTGTTTTAATGCCGCGTACACACGACCGGACTTTCCCTCAGAGTAGACTCTGACGGTCTTTCCGACGGAGTTCCGCTGAAACAGACTTGCCTACACACAATCACACCAAGTCCGATCGTTTAGAACGAGATGACGTGCGACGGGACTAGGAAAAGGAAGTTCAATAGCCAGTAGCCAATAGCTGCCCTTGCATCGTTTTTGGTCCGTCGGACTAGCATACAGACGAGCGGTTTTCCCGATAGGACTCGAGTCCGTCGGAAAGATTTGAAACATGTTCTATTTCTAGGTCCGTCAGAATTTTAGAAAGAAAAAGTCTGATGAAGCCCACACACGATCGGAATGTCCGACGGAATGATTCTGTCGGACCTTTTCTGTCGGAAATTCCAGTCGTGTGTACACGGCATTAGTCGTATTTAGTCGGTGCATTTTAGTCAACTAAAATCTCCCGTACATTTTAGTCGACTAAAATCATTTTAGTCGACTAAAACTAATTTAGTCGTCTAAAATCTAATGGATTTAGTTAAACTGTAATGCATTATTTAAGCATTTCTCTACAATTTCCAAACTCATTATATACCACTGGAGTGAAAAATCAAATATTTTATTAATATGGAATTTAGGTTTGAACATGCACTACAGACCAGTGTTCATTTTGATGTCAAATTTCAATTTAGTTTTAGTTATACTCTTTTGACTAAAATGTCATTTTAGTTTTAGTCGTATTTTTGTCTTACAACTAAAACTGAAATGCCATTTTAGTCAAATTTTAATCATCTCAATTGTTTTAGTTGTATTTTAGTCAACTAAAATAGTATTTAATTTAGTCAACAAAATCGTTTTAGTCGACGAAATTAACACTGGAAGTGAGCGACGACCGCGGTCCAGACAGGACCATCACAGACCGCAGTTGCCGCTCACCTCCTGCTGTGCAGCCGTGCCACTTAGCCCGTGTGTTCTCTCCCGGGTCTCCACGCTGATGATGTCATCCTATAAGCAGAGCAGGGTGGCGGGAGGAGCTGGAGATCTGCACAGAGAGCGGGAGTCTTTTCGGCAGCTTCCGCCCTTCATCCAGAACTGCAGGGAGACCTGGGTGAAGATACATGGCTGAAAACTGCCTCTGCTCTGCCACAGGTAGGATTGTGCAGGAGAGGCAGAGACTGAAATGGGGCAGTGAGGAAGAAAAGGGGGCTGTGATTGCTAGGGGCACTGTAATGTAAAGGGGCACTGTGGTATAAAGGGGACTGCACTGTAAAGGGACACTGCAATCAATACAGTTCTCCTTTACAGTGCAGTCCCTTTATATCACTATACCCCCTTTACAGTACAGTCCCTTTATATCACTATACCCCCTTTACAGTGCAGTCCTTTTATATCACTATACCCCCTTTACAGTGCAGTCCCTTTATATCACTATACCCCCTTTACAGTGCAGTCCCTTTATATCACTATACCCCCTTTACAGTGCAGTCCCTTTATATCACTATACCCCCTTTACAGTGCAGTCCCTTTATATCACTATACCCCCTTTACAGTACAGTCCCTTTATATCACTATACCCCCTTTACAGTGCAGACCCGTTACATTAATGTAAAGGTGACTGCATACCTCCCAAAATTTTGAGATGGGAATGAGGGACACCTACTAGAAAATGTATATAGGCATAGGACACACCCACTGCCACACCCCCTTAAAGGAGAATTAACAAAAAAAAAAGTTAATTAAATCCACAAGGGCCTTTTTTTTACCACTACTATTCCTTTATATTGGCCTTTGAAATGTACAAATGCAGCAATTTAGAAATTGGATGAAAGGTTTAGCACTGGGGAAAACTTTTTGAAAGAAAGAAAGTAAATTTTATGTACAACTATATAGATCAGACCAAAATGAGGGACAAATGAGGGGGAAAGAGGGACATTGGTCCAAATCAGGGACAGTTGGGGGCTATGGGACTGCAGTGCAAAGGGGCACTGTAATGTAAAGGGGCGCTGTGATGTGAAGGGAAACAGAGGACACTGTGGGACTGCTTTAAAAGGGGGAACTGTGATGTAAAGAGGGGGGGGGGGTTGTGGTGTGAAGGGGGGCTGAGGAGAGACTCTGTGAATATCAAGTCCAATCCCCCCGGTCCCTGGAAAAACTGGCTGCCACAAAACCCTAGGCCCCTAGTGCCAAAAAGGTTGGGGACAGTTGCTATAACAGATCCACTTTAAACATGCAATAACTTTTTATTTATTTCCCGTGCTATGTATCCAATGATCACAAGCTGTTACAACAGCAGACATGTAACACGCTTGCAACTTCATCCTAAACACAATACTCCTGGCATGGAGGAAGCTTGCCCTCGGGTCTGGCATTCTGTGGTGACTCAGACGTGACTCTATTAGGCGTGGGATTCCCCCACCCATCGCTGATAGAACAAAGATGGGGGATAAAATGTGACACCGAGCCATGAAAACTGTTCTCATAAACCTCATGTGTCATCCCACCACTAGAACTACAGACAGACATCTACCTGCATCACTTCCAGAGCAGAGGGTGACTCACAGCCCCGCCATACACCAACACATTCTACTGTAACTACAAACTACAATATAAACTATATTACCAAAAGTATTGGGACGCCTGCCTTTTACACACACATGAACTTTATTGTCCAGACGCCTTAGCAGTTGATTTATGCCTGTTTTTTTAACTTTTTATTGTAAGAGTCCAGTTTAATCTTTGGAATAAAACCTTTATACTTATAACATACTACACTATTGGAGCTTTCTCTCTCTCCCACCCTTATCTATTCTCCCCCCCTTGCGGAGGTTACGAGGCTGTATGAGGACGTAGATGTGGAGTTTTATTCTGGTGACCCACTTGGTGGAGCAGAGGACCCCCTGGTGGTGGATACTGGTACAGCGGAACAAATTCCTGTACATGGGTTTATGCTGGTACTTCAGGCGATCTAGGTCTTACATATAGTGGAACGGAGGACCCCCTGGTGGAAGAAGTTGGAGTAACGGAACCGATCCCCGTTTATTACTACATGCTGGTATATCAAGATATGAAGGTGAGGGTTCTGTGAGCTCACTTTTTGGATTTAAACTTCTCCCTGTCCACTGAGTTTTTTTCCTGGAACTGCTTTTGCAGGATTTCCTTCTTTTGGACATTTGTAGATGACTTAATTAAGAGACTATTATCATCCTGAATCATATGCCCTGGGATTGATTTACCTATTTATGGACCGACACATTCTACTGTAACTACAAACTTCAATGTAAACTATATTACCAAAAGTATTGGGACGCCTGCCTTTACACACACATGAACTTTATTGGCATCCCAGTCTTAGTCCGTACGGTTCAATATTGAGTTGGCCCACCCTTTGCAGCTATAAAACCTTCAACTCTTCTGGGAAGGTTGTCCACAAGGTTTAGGAGTGTGTCTATGGGAATGTTTGACCATTCTTCCAGAAGAGCATTTGAGGGGTCAGGCACTGATGTTGAACGAGAAGTCCTGTCTTGCAGTTTCCACTTTAATTCATCCCAAAGGTGTTCTATCAGATTATGGTCAGGACTCTGTACAGGCCAGTCAAGTTCCTCCACCCCAAACTCGCTCATCCATGCCTTACATACACTTTAATGCATGACAAAGGACTCCCTAAGCACTATGGGCTAGCTAAAGAGACAGCATGGTACAATCTGCCTTGAAGTTCGTTTTGTTTTATTGAACCCCTCCAGAGTTACCATGGGCCTCTTGGCTGCTTCTCTGATTAATGCTCTCCTTGCCCAGCCTGTCAGTTTAGGAGGACGGCCATGTCTTGGTAGGTTTGCAGTTGTGCCATACTCTTTCAATTTTCAGATGATGGATTGAACAGCAATCTGTGAGATGTTCAAAGCTTGGGATATTTTTTTTATAACCTAACCCTTCTTTAAACTTCTCCACAACTTTATCCCTGACCTGTCTGGTGTGTTCCTTGGCTTTGATGATGCTGTTTGTTCACTAAGATTTTCTAACAAACCTCTGAGGGCTTCACAGAACAGCTGTATTTATAATGAGATTAAATTACACACAGGTGGACTCTATTTACTAATTAGGTGACTTCTGAAGGCAATTGCTTCCACTAGATTTTAGTTAGTTTAGTATTGAGGGGGCTGAATACAAATGCACGCCACACTTTTCACATATTTATTTGTAAAAAATGTTGAAAACTATTTATCATTTTCTTCCACTTTACAATTATATTAAAATCCCAATATTATTATTATACAGGATTTATATAGCGCCAACAGTTTGCGCAGTGCTTTACAACATGTGGGACAGTACAGTTACAATTTAATTCAATACAGAAGGGATCAGAGGGCCCTGCTCATTAGAGCTTACAATCTAGAAGGGAGGGTCAAGTGGAACAAAAAGTAATAGCTGTGGGGGATGATCAGATGGAGAAAATAAAAATACAGTTGTTAGGTGTGGGTAGGGTAGACTTCTTTGAAGAGAAGGGTTTTCAGGGATCGTCTAAAAGCTAATAGAGTAGGAGATAAGCGGACAGATTGGGGTAAGAGTTCCATAGGATTGGAGAGGCTTTAGAAAAGTCCTGGAGGTGAGCATGGGAGGAGGTGATGAGGGAGCTAGAGAGCAGGAGGTCTTGAGAAGAACGGAGGGAACGAATAGGTTGGTATTTAGAGACTAGGTCAGTGAATGTAGTTGGGAGCAGAGTTGTGGATGGCTTTGTAGGTAGTTGTTAGTATTTTGAATTTAATTTGTTGGGTGAGCGGAAGCCAGTGGAGGGATTGACAGAGAGAAGTAGCAGACACAAAGCGATTGGTAAGGTGGATGAGCCTGGCAGCAGCATTCATAATGGATTGAAGGGGGGATATAGTATGTAGAGGGTAAGCCAATGAGGAGGGAGTTGCAGTAGTCAAAAATCCCAATAAAATACATTTACGTTTTTGGTTGTAACAAAATGACAAAATGTGGAAGATTTCAAGGGATATAAATATTTTCCAATACACTGTATGTATTATCCATGTGCAATATTTGTATTTACATGACTTTTTAAAAAGCCAACATTTTTATAGTCCTGACCATAATAAATGAATAAAGATTAAATGTATAAAAGAACGAAACACATTCCCTCCAAAAGCAGCAAGGCTTACTTCCAAAGAAGTGATGCAGAAAGTTTGATTCCCAGGATCTATTTTTAAAGAGTAACTCCTCTTTTGTTGAGAATAACCCTCTGGGTGATCTATGTACATTGCAGGGATTTTAACAAACTTTGTTGCAGATTCCTACCTTTTGTTATTCTGAAGAAATAGCCGTTTGATTTGTCTGTGTCCATGTGCAAAATGAATGGGAGTGACTGTATAATTATCAATCAACTGCTGCTGCACCTGCAGGGCACTAATGAGGAAAGTGTCAAGGTCTGCATCCCGTTAGACGCGATTTGCCCTTTGGGAGTATCTCACCAAAAATGAAATTTTTGCTGCAGGGGACGCTGCAGACTTCTGGGAAAATCAGTCAGCCGATCACATAAGCAGGAACTTACATACCTGCGGTGGGGGCCGTTCTGTGTACTATCTGAGTACAGAACGCCTCTGGGTTGCCATATTGCATTTTACAGAAAATTACAGAGCTGCAGATTGAAAAGGAAAGGCAATTTTTAATAACATTCCATTACAATATGACTTGTGTAGCAATTGTATATGCTATTTTATTGTTTTTTTTTTTTTTATTTGCATTTTTTCCCATGAAAGTGGTATTACCCTTTAAGTCAGTATTGAATGCTAAACAAGCTGACACTGGTATTAAGAAGATAGTACAAAGGACAACAATGGAGGACAGATGGTCTGAGATCACTCACCAACACAGTCGCTGGATCGAAGCCCAACGCCGACACGTACATTACGGTGGCATAAGATAATTATCCAGACGTTAACCCCGGTGTTGCCAGCAAAGCTGTTACTGCAATACAATAGGAGGCAAACAATGAAAAGTTTGCAGCGTGTTAAAGTTGCCGAATCTCTTTACACATCTCTCCTTTATCATTGCTTGGTGCAGGGCAAGCCTTGCTAATCCAGTAATAAATAGTTAAACTGATTGTTCAGAGAGGATTACCTGAGCAAGTCACAGGACAAAGCTGCACAATCCTTCAGCACGGCATAATGAGAGTCACATGACCACAGCCAAACCCTCCCAGAGAGACATCTTTGTTTAGGGCAGCTGCCCACAAATTCACAACACCCAACCTCTGAAAATAGTCTGAAGGGATGCTGTCAGTGAAATGCGTGTAATGGAGTCGGTAACTCACAATAACATTCCTCAGCATAGTAAAATACTATAATATATTTCACTAAAATGGATTATATACATTTTTTTTCCAATTTAACCCATTTATGACTGCTATATGCAGATATGTGGCAACAGGGTGGGTGGACTTTAATGCCCATTTGCTGCACATATGTACCATACCTCCCAACTTTTTGAGATGGGAATGAGGGACACCTATTAGCAAAAGTATGCAGGCATAGGACACACCCCTGGCCACGCCCCTTAAAGGAGTATTATGCAAAAGAAAAAAAAAAAAAAAAGGTTAGTTAACAGACTAACTTTATTAGAATACATTAAGCACGTGTATTATAGGTGTATTTTTATTTAAAAAGTATAAATTCAGCCGGAACACTGCTTTAAAATCACAAGTGCTATTTTTTTTACCACTACTATTTTTTTTATATTGGCTTTTGAAATTTACAGATGCAGCAATTTAGAAATTGGATAAAAGGTTTAGCACTGGGAGACACTTTTTGAAAGATAAAAAGCGCATTTTATATACAACTATATAGATCAGACCAAAATGAGGGACAAATGAGGGGGAATGAGGGACAGAGGGACATTGGTCCAAATCAGGGACAGTCCCTCGAAATCAGGGAAATTTGGGAGCTATGTATGTGCCGCTGCGCAGTTCTGGTGCACACGCCACCCACCCCCAGCACTGTGACTACGCTGTCTTTAATGAGCTGGTAAGACCATGCAGCCAGTCACAGTTCTCAGCCCATAGAGTCGGCATAGAGGGGTTAGTGTGTTTATATGCTTTGCAAATGCAGGTAAAGATAACAGGATCACAAATGATAGCCTCCCTTTAATGTGGTTGTAAACCCTTCCATATACCCAGTGAATTGACTGGCCTCAGGTGAGCATAAACAAATCCCCCTACATAAATTGTACCCATTTATCTACAGTCTTCTCTTCGCTACATTTGTTCAAAGTGCAGACTTTATAAAGCTTGTCTGAACTGTCAGAAAAAAAAGGGGGCAGAGAGCTAAAGTTACAATCTGCAGAGTTCTGTGAGGAGAGGTCTGAGAGCTGATCAGGGGGAAGGGATACCTCCCCTCCCTTCACACAGCACAAAGGAACAGAGCTAAAGCTGTCAATCACAGGCTGTGTGCTGGAGCTTCCTCCCAGGTCACCTTTTTTCTCTTGGTGTCAGGAAAACTTGTCAGAAGTGACTCATGCTGATAGCAGAGAAAGGAAGCAGCAGACAGAAATGACACTTAGTGCTCTGGATTGAGACAAGTACATACTATAGAGGGATATGCTTTGTTCATATTTCATGTCTGAGTTTTACAACCACTTTAAAGCATATTAGTGTATCCTTTGCCAAAAACACACTAAATACAGGAATTGGTTCCACCAGAATCTATACAAAAGGGGGTGATATATTTTGGAAAGGCTTACTCCTTTAAGTTAAACGTTTTCTTTACCTCTGCATTTAAAATAATTATGAATAGCAAAGTGCATCATTGAAACACTAAGGCTGGGTTCACACTATTGTGAATTGGATGTGGCTTTCCCTGCATCCAATTCGCATGTCAGGAGAGTGTGACTGTCTCTCTATGGAGCTGGTTCACACATCTCCGGAGTGGCTCCGGAGCGAATTGCACAGGGGTCCTGTGCGTCTTCTGGTCCACTACAGGTCCGAATTCAGCCAAAAATTTGTACCGAAAATGGACCTGAAACGGAGAACAGGGACTCACCAGACCCCTGGTGTGAGCCGCTCCACACGGCAGTGTGAGCCCAGCCTGAACAATTAGAGAATGCTCAAGTAAATAACGACAGATTGTGTTCACTTCTATCATGTGCAAGGAAAACTTTTTTTAAAAATACACTTATTTTCAAATAGGCACGTTATACAGCTATTCTTTACTTACTAAGCGAAATCACCCCCAACAAATCACTTTCACGCAGGATGCTCGGATGATGTGTAGACAGTAATTAACCAAATTATAATCAATCAATGAATAAATACAGCAAGTTAAAATATCTGTGTTGTGTTGTACTGCCATCTAGTGTACAATTATGGAATTGCATCAGCCTTTTATAGGCTAACTGCACTTTAACCACTTAAATACAAGGCACTTTCACCCCCTTCCTGCTCAGGGGGTGCAATTTGAATGACAGTGTGCGATTTTATTCATTTTCTTCAAATAGAGCTTTCTTTTTGTGGCATTTCATTATCACTGGGTTTTATATTTTTTGCTAAACAAATGAAAAAATAAAGAAAATTTAGAAAAAATGTTTTTCTTAGTTTCTGTTATAAAATTTTGCAAATAAAAAATGTTTCTTCTTCACTGATGTGCACTAATGAGGCTGGACTGATGGGCACTGATAACTACCACAAGGGGACACCGCTGCTGGATCCCAGCTTACACGCCTGTTACCCCTGCAGGGGTTAGGTGCTCTGGTGAGTGCGGGCACGATTGGGGGTTACAGATGAAGGCAGGGAGCACTGAAGAATCATCACATTGCTATTTTTGAGTTTATGCATTGAAACTCTTCACAGACTACATACATATATTTTTTTCAGCATCCAACTATACATATATATATATTATACCACAAAAAATATTTTTTCAATTTTATACATCAATTCTTGCTATTTATTCACTGTGGACTGCTGTGGACTCACTTGGGGATATTGTTTAATTTTTATTAGCCTTTTGAGCTACCTAGCTATTCAGCACGTTATTTGGTGTTATTAATATCACTGTTATTTATTGTTTATGAATTGATTTCCTATATATTTTAGACACTATTCCTTAGCACTTTACACTTTATTGCACATTAGTGTGTATGGTTTAGAATTATCACACAGAGAATTAATGTATTTATTTATCATTTTTTATCACTTGAGAACAGCGCCAATTCCCCTGTAATAGTATTTTATGATGGCACTGATAAGGCTGCACTGATGAAGCTGCATTGATGGGCCCACACAGATAATCTGGACACTTTGATTAGTGCCCCAAATATCAGTGTAAACAGTGTGTTGACAGCCTTGCCAGTTATCAGCACTTCTTTCCTCACACAGACACAGCACGCGAGAAAAGGACTGGTGATAACCAGCAAGTCTGTTTACATGTGATCATCACATGATGACAGGCTGCTGTGATTGGCTCTTTACCGCGATCTGTGATCAGCTGTGTCCTATTGACACAACGGTCATAGAGCGCACCTGATGCGCATCCCGGGGGGGTGTGGCTCTGGGAGGACACCCTCCCAGAACAAGAGAGCTGCGCTCTAGCCGTCTTTCAGTTATAGTGTGGTAATGAGGTGGTTAAAGTGTTTCTCCACGCTGGAAAAAGTTCAAAGACAACAGCCACAAATCCTTAAATCCTGTAGCTGCTGACTTTTAATAAAATCACAACAGCGCCATCCCCACCCAGGCTAGTTCATTACTAGCCTTTGGATTTCCAGTGCCTGCATTCTAACTGAGGGAAGCCAGCTGTGTCACAGAAGACTGCGGGGAGGGTGGTGGAGAGAACTTCCGCTCGGGTTGCCTTGAGGATCCAAGTGAAAGTGGGAGTGGGTACCTATCAGAACTAGGTATTCCTTCCCCATCACTGGGAGGAGATCCACCTTGGATTTGTGATCATTGAGGGAAGTTCCACCTTAAATTGGTGGTCACAAAGAGACGGTCAGCTGTAGATTGGTGGTCATTGAGATAAAGGTCCACCTTAGATAATTAATCACTGAGAGTATGTCTACTTTGGATTGGTGGTAATTTGGAGAAGGTCCACCTTAGATTGGTGGTCACTTGGAGAAGGTGCACCAAAGACTGGTGGTCATTGAGAGGAGCTTCACCTTAGATTCGTGGTCACTGGGCGAAGACCCACCTTAAATTGGTGGTCATTGGCAGTAGGTTCACATTAAATTGGTGGCCTCTGGAATAAGGTCCACCATAGATTGGTGGTCATTAGGAGAATGCCTATTATAAATTGGTGATTAATGGGAGAAGGTCAATCTTAGATCGGTACAAAGAGGAGAGGGGTGGTATGGTTGACCGATGGGCTGGACCTACATCCCAAAAAGACAGTAGAGTGGAGAAGGAACTCCTTCTTGTGGGACTTTAATGGCCCAAGTAGTAGTACACAAAGACCTATTTTTTCCAGTATTGATACACTGGATACTAGCTCATCTTTTCACTAATTCGGTATATGGATGTAGTTACACTACTGTTTATGTAATTTCCCTTTTTTTTGTTGATTTTGTTTTTGTGATCTTTTGGGTGGGGAGGTCACTATCCCTTTATGCACCCTATAAGATTATCACCAGCGTGTTCGGACTTCCTCACAGTGACCGCCAATCTAAGGTTCACCTTCTCCAAGTGACCAGCAATCTACAGTAAGGTGGATCTTCTCCCAGTGACCACCAATCTAAGGTGGACCTTCTCTCAATGACCTCTTATAAGTTGGATCTTCGCCCAATGGCCACTGATCTAAGATTTTAATGGCCCAAGTAGTAGTACACAAAGAGTATGTAAAAGGAGTATACAAAATTTATTGAAATATAAACAATTAAAATTTAAATCAAGAGTTGGTCAATCAGCATTATTTTTAGCGCCACACTTTATTTATTTTCTCACATATTTACACTGGTCAGGTTGTTGTGTTGGCTGCTTCACTTTGTAGGAGTTGGCGCAATTTTTTACACATAACTGTGAGAAAGTCCACCTTAGATTGGTGGTCAATGGGAAAAGGTTTACCTTGGATTTGTGGTCATTGGAAGAAATTCTGCTTTAAATTGGTGATCACTGGGAGACGGTCCACTTTAGATTAGTGGGCATTGAGTGAAAGTCCATCTTAGATTAGTAGTCACTGGGAGAAGGTCCAATTTACATTAGTAGTCACTGGGAGAAGGTCCAAATTCGATTAGTAGTCACTGGGAGAAGGTCCATCTTGAATTGGTGGTCACTGGGGGAAGGTCGACCTTAGATTGGTGATTATTGGTTGAAGGTTCATCTTAGATTAGTAGTCAATGGGAGAAGGTCCACCTTGAATTGGTGGTCATTGGCAAAAGGTCCACCTTATATTGGTAGTCATTAGGAGAAGGACCATCCTAAATTGGTGGTCACTCGGAGAAGATCCATCTTAGATTGGTGGCCATTGGGCGAAGGTCCACCTTAGTTAAGTGGTCATTGAGAGAAGGTCCACTTTAGATTGGTGGTCACTGGGAGATGGTCCACCTTGGATTTGTGGTCATTGATAATACTTCCACCTTAAATTGATGGTTACTAAGACAGTCAGCTGTGGATTGGTGATCATTGAGAGAAGGTCCACCTTAGATAAGTAATCACTGGGAGAAGGCTTAATTTGGATTGGTGGTAATTGGGAGAAGGCCCACCTTAGAAAGTTGGTCACTTGGAGAAGGTGCTTCTTAGACTGGTAGTCATTGAGAGACGGTTTGCCTTGGATTGGTGGTCGCTATACAAAGGTCCACCTTAAATTGGTAGTCATTAGCAGAAGGTTCACCTTAGATTGGTAGTCTCCAGGAGAAGTCCACCCTAGATTTGTGGTCATTGGCAAAAGGTCCACCTTATATGGGTAGTCATTAGGAGAAGGGCCATTCTAAATTGATGGTCACATGAAGAAGGTCAATCTTAGATTGGTGGCTATTGGGCGAAGGTCCACCTTAGATAAGTAGTCACTGAGAGAAGGTCCACCTTAGATTGGTGGTCACTGGGAGAAGGTCCACTTTGGATTTGTGGTTATTGGGGGAAATTCCACCTTTAATTGGTGGTCACTAAGAGACGGTCAACTGTAGATTGGGGTCATTGAGTTAAAGGTCCATCTTAGATAAGTAATCACTGGGTAAAGGCCCACTTTGGATTGGTGGTCACTTGGAGAAGGTGCACTTTAGACTGGTGGTCATTGGCAGAAGGTTCACCTGTCACATGTCAACTTGACAAAAAGAGTCCCCTCCAGCTGTATTATAGAATTTAGGTAGGTGTTTGGAATGGGGGGACGTAAAACCATGGCTCACTCGCCTGTTTCTATGCCTTCCACCCTGGCCACCTGTGTGAAAGACAGCCTACAAACGGATGTCAGTGGTCACAGGTCTGAGAGGCAGAAAGTGCTCACTGCCCAATGAACCCCTGGCAACCTCTGAAGAAACCCCAGCCTTCCATGGAACCCTGGTTGAGAGAGACTGGGTTAGATCCTCTCTGGAGTTTTTTTTATTGCTGTCTGTGTCCCCATAAGGGAGATTTACCTCTATATTCATTCTGGTTACAATTATCACTGAAACAGAAAGTGAGAAATGCAAAATTTTAAGGTCAGGTAATGGAAAATCTTGCAATGGGAAGGGATTTTCCCTCTTGCTGTGAGATTTCCTCTTACTTCCTGTTGTGTTTTTGGGACAGGAAGTGAAAGAAAATATCCTCAATGTGACACAGACAGCAAAATATAACCTTGCAGGGGTTTTAATCCCTCCCTACTCTGAAACTTTAGAAAACGTTTTGTCCATACCTAAAATATAAACAAAGAGCTGGTAATGTGACACAATGAGGGGCAGGGGTATCCTCTCCATTGTAGGGTGTCTGTGTCCATTGACCCCAGTGTGTGTCAGTTACCTTCCTCATCTCCCCCCTCTGCCCTATACAGGAATAAACCTGCGGTATAATCATCCCGTCCTCCTCACATTCACCCCAATACAACTTTTGCCCTCTCTGTCGCCAAAACTAAACATGGCAGCGGCGGCTTCCTGGGCGCTTTGGATCATTGCAGAGCTTCCGTGTTGGCGGTTCCCTAGCAACCGTCAGACGCGGAGCGGAGAAGTAGTGCCGACGGAGAGGGGAGGCAGTGTTTTTTACAACACCGGCGGTGTCCAGGACATTCTATCCCGGGGTCTCGGTGGGGACAGAGAGCAGCATGGCGGAGGTGAGACTCGACTTTGGGGGGGCTACAAGTCCCAGCATACCCTGCGGGCAGAGGTGGCGTGTCTGAGTGTGCCAGGAACTGGCAGGGGATGCTGGGATTGATAGTCCTCCACACCTGGGACAGGATCCCATAGGGTGCACTACAAGTCCCAGCATGGGACCAACATAATAATACTATTCTCATCATCACAATGTAAAAAGAATATATACAGTATTATATAGAGCAATAATAATATAATGTAAGCAAAAAACAAAGAAAATCATAATAAAATAATCATAACAAAATGTAACCCCTCCCAAAAAATACTAATAATATAACGTAAACAACAAGAAATTATAATAATACATAATAAAATATAAAACAATAATATAATGTAAATAAAAAAATAATATAATGTAAAATAATAATAATAATAAAAAAATCATTACTAAAATGTAAAAAGAAAATATTCAAATCTAAACAAAGCAAAACACAAAACAAACAAAAAATCAACAAGAACAAAATAATGTAAAAAAAAAAAATGATAATCATAGAGAAGTTTGTGACAGTCAGAAGTTCTGTAGGATGTCACCATTGTTTGGTACAATGAGCCGTTTGGTGTGTTGCCTCGGTTACAGCCGGAGGGGGTGCACCAGCAGTGGCCCGCCCATTAGGGGCACACGAGCGCCGCCCCCATCCGGACCCCTAATCTCCAGATTAGTATTCCAATGAGAGGGTGTTTTTTTTTAAGCACATGATTAGAGCCAGAGGCTCTAATAGGCTTCAAAAAAGGGTGGGCTTGGGGTGCAGAGCACTGCGCTCCGACCGAGCCCACCCAGTTGTGTGACAATAGTGAATGAATATTCGTTATTGCCACACTGATCCTCCTCCCGGCCAATCAGGAAGCGGGTCTTGAGACCCATCACCCGATTGGCTGAAAGGACAGGCGATCCTATTGGATGCCTAGGAGGAGGGAGACGCATGGCGGAAGCCGCCGTGATGGAGAAGAGGACACAGGAGCCACCGCCGGAGTCCTCCCCGCCCGTAACCAATGGGGTATGTGCCGACCAAGCGGGTGGGGGGTGGTTGTCCCCCGCCCCCAAAAAAAACCCCACCAGCCACCACTGGGGTACCTGATGCTGCCTCCTAGGTTGTGTGGGAATCTATCTTTTTACCTACCATCTCCTAATAGTGGATCTCAGGTCTGAATGAGCGTTTACTGACCTCCCTGGTTCTCTTGGAAGCCTCCAGTGTGAACTTGCTGTGGGTGTCACGTTTGCCATTTCTGGATTTCTCTATTCAACACACACACACAGACTTTCCTAGGGGACTTTCTCTCTATGGACTTTTTTTGGATTTGAATAATTTTTTGTACAGTTTATTGATTATTGATTATGCACTTTTTATATGTATAGTGCTGCACTTTGTTTATCTAAAACACAATATTTACCCCAATTTTTTTTTACAGTGTGAAAACACAAGTAAATAGATACCTAACATGTCACGCTTTAAAATTGCGCACACTCGTGGAATGGCAACAAACTTCAGTACTTAAAAATCTCCATAAGCGATGCTTTACCATTTTTTCCTCTTGCTGTCAGGAAGAGTTGTCAGAAGTGACTCATGCTGATAGCAGAGGAAGGAGGAGGCAGCAGACAGAAATGACACTTAGTGCTCTGGATTGAGACAAGTACACACTATAGCGGGATATGCTTTGTTCATATTTCATGTCTGAGGTTTACAACCACTTTAAGGGCTCGTTTACAGTAGCGTAGCCCTCTGAAGAGTGATCTGCTTTTTTAGAGGGTTTCTTATAAACGCCACCTCACTGCCTGTTTTGAAGCCCTACAAACCTTCACCACCACCACCGCAACAGCATGTACTGCTTACAGTTGTGGGATAGTTGAGGCGTAGTCCAATGCAGATGAATGGGTGGGCATTACTGTCTGTGAACGGTGATGGAGGGGGAGGGTAATTCTTGGAGCAGCTACAATGCTTTGACCACCTCTGTCCATTACCTTTGAAGCATAAAGTGATTGTAAACCTCCGACATGAAATATGAACAAAGCATATCCCTCTATAGTGTGTACTTGTCTCAGTCCAGAGCACTAAGTATCATTTCTGACTGCTGCCTCCTTCCTCTGCTATCAGCATGAGTCACTTCTGACAAGTTTTCATGACACCAAGAGAATAAAAGGTGACAGTGGAGGAAGCTCCAGCACACAGCCTGTGATTGACAGCCTCAGCTCTGTTTTTGTGTGCTGTGTTGGGGGGGGGGGGGGGGGGGGTGTCCATTCCCTCCAATCAGCTCTTGGAGTCCTCCTTACTGAGCTCTGCAGAGTGTGAATTCAGCTCTCAGCCCCCTTTTTTGACATTGACTCAGACAAGCTTTATGCACTTTGGACTGTAGCCTACCTGGTGGTTTTCCCGAGTGTGGCTCAGGGTTAAAATTCAGTACCATTAGCGGTAACCCCGAGCCACACTCGGGATTACATCGCAGGATCCTGGTGTGGCTTTACTTACCTTGTCCCCAGGATCCTGCGATGTCCCCCGCAGTGTCCGAGGGCTCCATCCTCCTCCGAAGCCTCTCCATGCCAGGCTCCGTTCCCTGCGAGCGGCGCGATGCACGGGGGCGGAGCCTGGTGGCAAACTCAAAAAAGTGTAAAATCATAACACATACAGTACTGTAATCTTACAGATTACAGTACTGTATGAAATGATTTCACATCCCTTTTGTCCCCAGTGCTTTGCCCAGTGCCCTACATGCAGTTTTATGTTATATATACTGTTCTTTCTGCCTGGAAACTGGAGATTGTCCATAGCAACCACAAAGTGTCCCTTTACATCAAAAGTGGCTTTAGACCAGCTAGAAAACAGCGATAGTAAATTAGAACACTTGCAGAATTGAGCGATAGTGAATCCTGGGGAAATTTATTTTATTATTAATTAATTATTTTTTTTTATAATTATTTATTTTTATTTATTATATTATAATTTATGTTTTTGTGTTTCAAACTTTATCATACCCGGGATATCTACTAGACTCTTGTTTGGACAGATTTAAGTGTGTTATTGTTAAGAATTACAGACCTACAATATAAAACGCCAAATTTCCATGCAAAATAATTGTACCGCTTTCAGCACCTAAAATCCAAAATAATCATACCACCAGGGAGGTTAAAACCACTTCAGCCCCGGAAGGATTTACCCCCTTCCTGACCAGGCCATTTTTTGCGATACGGCACTGCGTCACTTTAACTGACAGTTGCGCAGTCGTGTGACGTTGTACCCAAACAAAATTGATGTCCTTTTTTTCCCCACAAATAGAGCTTTCTTTTGGTGGTATTTGATCACCTCTGCGGTTTTTATTTTTTGAGCTATAAACAAAAAAAGAGCGACAATTTTGAAAAAAACACAATATTTTTTACTTTTTGCTATAATAAATATCACTAAATTTAAAAAAAAAAGGAAAAAATGTTTACCTCAGTTTAGGCGGATATGTATTCTTCTACATATTTTTGGTAAAAAAAATCGCAATAGGCGTATATTGATTGGTTTGCGCAAAAGTTATAGCATCTACAAAATAGGGGATAGATTTATGGCATTTTTATTTATTTATTTATTTATTTTTACTAGTAATATTGGCGATCTGTGATTTTTATTTGGACTGCGACATTGCGGCAGACAGATCGGTCACTTTTGGCACTCTTTTGGGACCATTGACATTTATACAACGATCAGAGCTAAAAATAGCCACCGATTACTATATAAATGTCACTGGCAGGAAAGAAGTTAACACTAGGGGCGATCAAGGGGTTAAATGTGTTCCCTCACTGTATGTTCTAACTGTGGGGGGGATGGGACTGCCAAGAGGAGGCGACTGATTGGTGTTCCTATATACTAGGAACACACGATCTGTCTCCACTCCCCTGACAGAACGTGGATTTGTATGTGTACACACACAGATTGTTCTGGCTCTGTGAGGAGCGATCACGTGTGCCTGGCAGACATTGGGGCCGCCGGACACGCACATCGGCTCCTCAGTACCGCGGTGAGCACGTGCGCGCGCCCCCTATACCCCTTAAAACGGCTGTCATACAGCTACGGCAATTTGTGCAGGGGAGCCATTCAGCTTCCGTCAAACGACAAGTGGTTAAATAGATGTAGAGAAGAGAGCACAGCAGATAAACAGATACAACTTATGTAGGAGGATTTGTTTCATGCTTCCCTCCAATTAGCTCTCACTGAGCTCTGCAGAGTGTCACTTTAGCTCTCTGCCCCCTGTTTTCTGAAATCTCAGACAAGCTTTATAAATTCTGGACTTTGAATGGCTGTAGTGGAGAGAAGACCGCAGATAAACAGGTACAACTTATGTAGGAGGATTTGTTTTATCTCTGTGTATCACCAGTCACTTCACTGGCTATATGTAAAGGTTTACAACCACTTTAAAGGGGAGTGGTAAAAAAACACCTCAACTGCACATTTTTACTGCCCCTTCCCCCCCAAACCGCAAGTGTAAATGAGCCATAACAGATCCCTGGATAGCAGTAAAAATCCAGCGGCAGTTCTGATCCTTCCTCACTCTAAAAAAAAAAAAATAAAAAAAGTTCATTTCTTTTTTTTGGGAGTAAAATCTAATGTAAGACATTGAACTGATGTATGTCTCCCCGTACAGGAGAAGGCGGAGAAAGTCCTGACGGACGAAAATGCGTTTGAAGCGCTGGAGAAAGACTTCCAGGAGGTGCTCAGCGAACTTACGGGCGACAAAAGCCTGGAGAAGTTTCGTGTGGAATACGAGAAGCTGCACGCCGTCTTGAAAAAATCCAATGAGAATGAAAAGCGTCTGATGTCCAAATGTCGGGAGCTGAACTCCGAGATCGTAGCCAACTCCGCCAAAGTGGCCACAGCGCTCAAGATTTCTCAGGAGGACCAGACCACCATTGCTTCTCTGAAGAAGGTGAGATGCAGCACGCTGGTCACACATTAACCGCCTGACCCCCGGAAGATTTACCCCCCCTTCATAACCACCGCATTTTTTGAGACACGGCACTGCGTTACTTTAACTGACAATTGCGCGGTCGTGTGACGCTGTACCCAACTAAAGCTTTCTTTTGGTGGTATTTGATCACCTCTGCTTTTTTTTGTTATTTTTTGCGCTATAAACACAAATAGACCAACAATTTGGAAAAAAAAAAAAAACAATATTTTTTACTTTCTGCTATAAAGCATACCCAATAAAAAAAAAAAAAATGTAAAAAATCAAATTTATGTATCAGTTTGGGCCAATATGTATTCTGATACATATTTTTGGTAACAAAAAATCCCAATAAGTGTATGTTGATTGTTTTGCGCAAAAAATATATCGTCTACACACTATGGGATATTTTTATGGAATTTTTATTTCTTTCTTTAATTTTTACTAGTATTGGCAGCAATCAGCGAGAGATAGCGAGACTGCGATATTGCGGAGGACAAATCGGACTCTGACACTTTTGACACTTTTTTGGGGACCAGTGACACCCGTACAGTGATTAGTGCTAAAAAGTATGAACAAGTAAAAGGCGCAGCACACTGACAGTATAAAACCCCAATATAAATCTAATCATTATTAGGATTAGATGGAATAGATAATGTCCATATGTAGTCCATAGACAGAAGTCTATACACTATGAGCTGCCTCCACGTAGAAATAGAAGCTAGATTCCAGCAGGGATGAGAAAAAACAAGAAGAAGAGGCGCCTCTAAGACCCCTTTCACACTGAAGACACTTTACAGGCGTTTTAGCACTAAAAATAGCGCCTGTAAACTGCATCCCCTGTCTCCCCAGTGTGAGAGCCTGAGTGCTTTCACACTGGGGCGGTGCGCTTGCAGGATGGACATAAAAAGTCCTGCAAGCAGCATCTTTGGGGCGGTGCAGAACCGCCCCTGCCATTAAAATCAATGGGCAGAGCTGCTGAAGCACCTGCAAAACGCTTAGGCAGCAGCGCTTTTAACCCCTTGTTAACCCCTTCTTTGGGGTTAAAAGCGCCCCGCTCCCACCCGCACAGCGCCATTAAAGCGCCGCTAAAATGAGCTGCACTTTACGGCTAACGTGGCCCGTGCCCCAGTGTGAAAGGGCTCTAAGTTTAGAAGTTTAGGCACTTTAATTAAAACATGCAGTTGGCAACTCACATTTGAGAATGGTTAAAAAAGCTAATTTTGTAGTGGAAAAACATCCCAGCGTGGAGTGGAATGACGGCGGTGCTATCACTCCACTCCACGGTGATCAGCAGCAGAGGGCTGTAGTGCCTTGCAGACATCACAACTGAGGGATGGAGGATCGTTATCATCTTACTTACCTCTGGGAGGTTTTTCCCCTACAAAATTAGCTTTATTAACCGTTCTCAAATGTGAGTTGCCAACTGTATGTTTTAATTAAAGTGCTTAAACTTCTACACTTAGAGGCGCCTCTTCTCCTTGTTTTTTCTCAGTGCTGAAAAATATGCACTTTTACTGTAATAATGGCACTGGCAGGGAAGGGGTTAACATCTGGGGCGATCAAAGGGTTAAATGTGATCCTAGGGAGTGCTTGCTAACTGTGGGGAGGTACTTGTACTATGGGAAGGCAGAGATCCGTGTTCCTGCATAGCAGAAACACAGGTTCACTACCTTCCCTTCTCACAGAGCGGCGATCTGCCTTGTTTTCATCAGCAGACCACCGCTCTGCTTCTCTCAGGAATGATTGGCAGGTCCTGGCAGACATTAAACCTGTTGGACCCGCTGATTTTCTCCCGCTGTGTCCAATCACAGCGGGAGCAGGTCGCCGGCAGCGCACGTGCACGTCCCAGACCCGGAAAGGCAAAATCACATACAGGTATGTGGTTTTGCACAGGAGAGCCGTATATATACAGTATAGGGTCAACAAGCGGTTAAGGTTGATTTACTAAAACTGGAGATTGCAAAATCTGGTGCTCCTGTGCATAGTAGCCAATCAGTTTCTAACTTCAGCTTTTTCAATTAAAGACGGAGTTCCACCCAAAAATGGAACTTCTGCTTATTTGTCTCCTCCTCCCTTCAGTGCCACATTTGGCACCTTTCAGTGGGGAGGGGGGAACAGGGACCTGTTTTTTTACAGGTTCCCTTCCCCACTTCCAGAGATGGCGCCGTCTCTCAGAAGTTCGGCCCCCTCCTTCCTCCGCCGCCGCCCCAATTAGAAAGTGCAGCGCGCCTTGCGCATAAGTAGTAGGGGACCGGCTGTGAAGCCGAAAGGCCGAAAGGCTTCACTGCCGGGTTTCCTTACCAGGAATGGCGGCGGCTGCACCCGACAGCCGATCGGAAGATCAGCTGGGGTGCCGACATTGCGGGCTCCCTGGACAGGTAAGTGTCCATATATTAAAAGTCAGCAGCTTTGACAATAAAAACTGGAAGCTGATTGGTTTCTATGCTGAGCTGCACCAGATTTTGTACTCTCCAGTTTTAGAAAATAAACCACACAATGATACATCAGATTTGATGTCTACTTTCATCAGTGGTAGCTCATGGTTTTTTGTTTGGGGGGGTGGCAAACAACGACCCCCCTCCCCCTTCACTGCACCTCAAACCCCCCCCTATGCTCCCTGTCTGCCGGTCTGTCAAGTTACCCCATCTAGGTGGTGGGCATCGGGCAGCGGCGGACATCAATGAGCGGTGTGATCGGGCATCGGCGGACATCAGGCTGTGGTGGGGATCGGGCATCGGCGGGGATCGGGCATTAGTGGACATCAGGCTGCGGCGGGGATCGGGCATCGGCAGATATCAGACTGTGGAGGGCATCGGGTAGCGGCTTCTGTGTCTTCTCCTCCTCCTCGCTTCCGCCGTGCGTCTCCTCCTAGGCATCCAATAGGATCGCCTGTCCTTTCAGCCAATTGGGTGATGGGTATCAGACCTGCTACCCAATTGGCTGGGAGGAGGATCAGTGTTGCAAGAGCGAATATTCATTGATACATTAATTGACCGTGATATTCATTCGCTGTTGCAACACACCTGGTTGGCTCCGGACGCAATGCTCTGTGCCCCGAGCCCACCCTATTTTGAAGCTTATTAGAGCCTCTGGCTCTAATCAGTGCTTCAAAAAACACACCCCTGCCCATCCCGCCATAGGAATTCATGTGCCCGGCATCCTGAAAGGGGCCGGGTGCATGGATAAGGAGGGCAGCGGCATAGATTCATATTACGATGAATTGAATTATGATTATTTCTTTATTTCTTGAAATGCTGCCATACATGTTTCTTCTATTTCTGATTCACTTTTTATTTTTAAATTATTAGATAAAAAAGAAAAAACATTAAAGTGGTATTAAGCCCAAAAGCAAACATTTATTATATTGCAGCTTCACAATTCTTATGCCGCGTACACACGGTCGGACTTTTCGTCTACAAAAGTCCGACAGACGCCAACGGACCAAAGCCGGCTGACAATCCGATCGTGTGTGGGCTTCCCCGGACTTTCGACTGACTTTTCCAGCCACAAATCTGACGGACTTTAGATTTGGTACATGCTTCAAATCTTTACGTCGTAACTACGCCGGACCCAGAAATCCGCTCGTCTGTATGCTAGTCCGACAGACAAAAACCCACGCTAGGGCAGCTATTGGCTACTGGCTATCAACTTCCTTATTTTAGTCCGGTGTACGTCATCATGTACGAATCCGTCGGACTTTTGTGTGATCGTATGTAGGCAGAAAAGTCGTTCGTTAGAAAGTCTGCCGCAAGTCCGCCGCAAGTCCGCCAAAAATCCGTCGAAGGTCTGTCGAACAGGCTGTCGGACTTTTGTAGCCGAAAAGTCCGACCGTGTGTACGCGGCATTAGATGTGATAGCTGCATTCGTTTTCTTTCTTAGGCTCCATTGATACCTGGGCGTTCTGAATCGCAGACGGAATCGCCGCAATTCTACATGCGATTCAGAATCACAGCAAAAAACGCGTTCGCGATGCCGTTATTTCTGGCACCCAAAACGTGGTGCGATTTTGCCCCGATTGTCACATGACAAATCACGGGACGCGTGTCTCCCAAAAGACGTTCCGGAACGTCTGTTGGGCGATTCGCATCCCGTGATTTTGTTTGCACAATTTTGCCGCAATTTGTCGTGTGTCAATCTCGGCAAAATCACACCCTGTTTGGGGTGCCATCGAGAAATAATGTCATCGCAAATGCATGGTGTGCTTTGCTGGGATTCTGAATCGCGGGCAGAATCGCCGTGATACCACCCGCGATTCAGTACGACCAGATGTGAATGGAGCCTTAGGCTTTCTTTCTTCTATTTTCATTTGCTGATCCAGCCAGCAAGTCTGTTTTTCAAAAGCACAAGCTCTCCAGCAGAATGTATCAGTTACAGAGATGAGACAAATCATTCAACACTGGGCAGGGGGGGCTTAAAATGATCAGCATTTATTTATTTATGTAACCTTTATCCCAAAAGGAAAAAACTGTTTACTGTAACTGATTATACAGCGTTAGGTGGAGTTTGGCTTCAATTTATTAGTGTATTTAAATCTGCTAGTACCAGGAATGACAATGCTGCTGTCCAGAGGTGCCCCCTGTGCTCTTTCATCCAGAGGGGAAGCATTCTAATACAGGAGGTGTGTTACTGGCCAGATCACCAGGTGAAAACCACATCTAATGATTGATAGGATGCAATATGTTACATTTTTGAGTTTAATACCGCTTTAATCGCTACATGGTTTATTTAACCACTTCCCACCTGGCCTATAGTAGAATGATGGCCAGGAAGTGGTTCAGTTAACCTGACTGGGCGTCATATGACGTCCAGCAGAATAAGCCACAATTGAGCGCCCACGGGGACGTGCAGCGCGGCAATCGGTGGTGTGGTGTGTCAGTCTGACACACGGCATCTCCGATCTAGGTAAAGAGCCTCTGACGGAGGCTCTTTACCACGTGATCAGCCATGTCCAATCACAGCTGATCACAGTGTCAACAGGAAGAGCCGTGTATCGGCTTTTCCTCTACTTGCGCTGACAGACGCGAGTAGAGGAGAGCCGATCGGCTGCTTTCCTGACAGGGGGGTCGCAACTGATTGATTATAAGTGCAGCCCCCCGAGGATACCCACCCAGGACCACCAGGGATGCCCAGCCATGGCCACCAGGGTGCCCATCCATGGCAACCAGGGATGCCCACCCATGACCACCAGGTAAGCCCACTAGAGCCCGCCGGGGATGGCAATCATTGACCATTAGGGATGGCACTCTGTGCCCATCAGTAATGTCTGCCAGCACCTCTGATCAGTGCTGCCTATCAGTGCCAACTATAGTGCTACCCATCAGTGCCCATTAGTGTCGTCTATACGTGACCTCCAGTGCCACCTATCAGTGCCACCTATGTGTGGCCAGTGCCACCTATGAGTGCCAATCAGTGCCACCTATGAGTGCCCATCAGTGCCCTCTATCAGTTGCCATCAGTGCTGTATATCAGTTAGAGCTGCAACTAACGATTATTTTCATAATCGTTAATAACCTTAAAAAAAAGTGTGGTCTATAATTTAGTTAATATGTTAAGTTTAAAAAAAAAGGCAATTTATTCTTAGATATCTCTATGCAGTGGTAAATATAAATAACCAACTATATGGTTAGAGAGCAAAATCTCTAATCCACTCTGAGAATAGCAGACAGAATAGATCTTCTGTATATACTATTAGAGGTTGAATATGGTAAATATCATCAGACTCAGAAGAAATAAAAAAGTTAAAGACTGTTTTGCAGATTTTCAAACAGAACTGTAATATATTATATGCTGGCCATACAAAAACAATGTCTTCCTTCAAAAAAAAATTTAATTTTAAAAATGTTAGTTCAATTTTTGAATCGTTAGTGGGGTCAAATCGACGTTCGTTTTCAACCACAGTGACAGGAAAATTTGGAAATAATAGAAAACTGCTTGGTCAAAGAAATTTTCTGACAGTGTATGTGGTTTTCATTCAGAAATTACATTAATTTTAAAACAGAATGTTAAAAGCAAGTGAAAATTTCAAACAACATTCTTTCATTCAGCGAATGTACAAAGATTTTTCATTTGACACGTCTGAAAATTGATCCGTGTGGCCAGCATAAGGCTCGGTACACACCTATGCAGTTTGCTTTTGATCTGTTTCTACACTGCTTTTTGCTGTGCGTTAAGTACAGAATAGAGTGCCCCAATAGCAAGGTAAAGAAAACTTCTGCCTTTAGAAGTACTCACTTCCTGCCCAGGACTACATGTCCCATGAGGCATTGCTCCTCAGACATTCACCAATTCTCAGACACTTACTGACATGTATGGATGGTGTACAGAGCTGTATGTATGCTACACTGTATTTCCTGATATGTAAACAAATAATGCATTCTGTATGCAGTCCAACCAATTGGCTGGCTGATTAATCGATTATGAAAATAGTAATTGATTAATTTCATAATCGATTAGTTGTCTATTAATCGATTAGTTGTTTCAGCCCTAATATCAGTACCACCTATCAGTGCTGCATAAAAGTGCCACCTCATCAGTGCCAATCAGTACTGCCTCATCAGTGCCCATCAGTGAAAGAGAAAACATACTTATTTACAGTTTTGAAACAGAAACAAAGAAAAACTTTTTTTTTCCAAATTTTCGTTCTTTTTTTATTTGTAGAGCGAAAAATAAAAACCTCATAGGTGATCAAATACCACCAAAAGAAAGCTCTATTTGTGGGAAAAAATTGTAAAAATTTTGTTTCGGTACAGCGTCACATGACCGCGCAATTGTCATTCAAAATGTGAGAGCCCTGAAAGCTGACAATTGGGGGTTGATTTACTAAAAACAAATACACCGTACACTTTGCAAAGTGCAGTTGCACTCTGCAAGAGCAGTTGCTCCACAACTTGGTAAATGAGCAGAAGCTCTGCTGACTTCCATCATCCAATCATGTACAAGCAAAAATGCTGTTCTTTTTTATTATCCTCGCACGTGATTGAGTACCCTTTGCAAAGTGACGCTTTAACTCATTTAATAATCTCTGGAGCAACTGCAGTTGCAGAAGTGCACAGTCTATTTGCCTTTAGTAAATCAACCACTTGGTCTGGGCAGGCAGGTGTGTAAGTGCCCTGTATTGAAGTGGTTAAAAAAAGGTGGAATGGCTTACTTAACCTCACACATTCATTTATATTATTATTTATTATTATACAGGTTTTTTATTTTTTTATAGCGCCAACAGTTTGCAGACATTACAGTTACATTACATAGTTACATAGTAGGCGAGGTTGAAAAAAAACACAAGTCCATCAAGTCCAACCTATGTGTGATTATGTGTCAGTATTACATTGTATATCCCTGTATGTTGTGGTCATTCAGGTGCTTATCTAATAGTTTCTTGAAGCTATCGATGCTCCCCGCTGGGACCACCGCCTGTGGAAGGGAATTCCACATCCTTGCCGCTCTTACAGTAAAGAACCCTCTACGTAGTTTAAGGTTAAACCTCTTTTCTTCTAATTTTAATGAGTGGCCACGAGTCTTGTTAAACTCTCTTCTGCGAAAAAGTTTTATTTCTATTGTAGGGTCACCAGTACGGTATTTGTATATTGAAATCATATCCCCTCTCAAGCGTCTCTTCTCCAGAGAGAATAAGTTCAGTGCTCGCAACCTTTCCTCATAACTAAGATCCTCCAGACCCTTTATTAGCTTTGTTGCCCTTCTCTGTACTCGCTCCATTTCCAGTACATCCTTCCTGAGGACTGGTGCCCAGAACTGGACAGCATACTCCAGGTGCGGCCAGACCAGAGTCTTGTAGAGTGGGAGAATTATCGTTTTATCTCTTGAGTTGATCCCCTTTTTCATGCATGCCAATATTCTGTTTGCTTTGTTAGCAGCAGCTTGGCATTGCATGACATTGCTGAGCCTATCATCTACTAGGAACCCCAGGTCCTTTTCCATCCTAGATTCCCCCAGAGGTTCTCCCCCCAGTGTATAGATTGCATTCATATTTTTGCCACCCAAATGCATTATTTTACATTTTTCTACATTGAACCTCATCTGCCATGTAGTCGCTCACCCCATTAATTTGTTCAGATCTTTTTGCAATGTTTCCACATCCTGCTCAGAAGTTATTGCCCTGCTTAGCTTAGTGTCGTCTGCAAATACAGAGATTGAACTGTTTATCCCATCCTCCAGGTCGTTTATGAACAAATTAAATAGGATTGGTCCCAGCACAGAACCCTGGGGAATCCCACTACCTACCCCTGACCATTCCGAGTACTTCCCATTTATCACCACCCTCTGAACTCGCCCTTGTAGCCAGTTTTCAATCCATGTACTCACCCTATGGTCCATGCCAACTGACCTTATTTTGTACAGTAAACGTTTATGGGGAACTGTGCCAAATGCTTTTGAAAAATCCAGATACACCACGTCTACGGGCCTTCCTTTATTTAGATGGCAACTCACCTCCTCATAGAAGGTTAATAGATTGGTTTGGCAAGAACGATTCTTCATGAATCCATGCTGATTACTGCTAATGATACCGTTCTCATTACTAAAATCTTGTATATAGTCTCTTATCATCCCCTCCAAGAGTTTAAATACTATTGATGTTAGGCTAACTGGTCTGTAATTCCCAGGGATGTATTTTGGTCCCTTTTTAAATATTGGTGCTACATTGGCTTTTTTCCAATCAGCTGGTACCAGTCCAGTCGATAGACTGTCTTTAAAAATTAGGAACAACGGTCTGGCAATCACTTGACTGAGTTCCCTAAGTACCCTCGGATGCAAGCCATCTGGTCCCGGTGACTTATTAATGTTAAGTTTCTCAAGTCTAATTTTAAATCTGTCCTCTGTTAACCATGGAGGTGCTTCCTGTGATGTGTCATGAGGATAAACACTGCAGTTTTGGTTACTGAAGCCCCCCGATTCACTCGTGAAGACTGAGGAGAAGAATAAATTCAATACCTTCGCCATCTCCCCATCCTTTGTAACCAGATGTCCTTCCTCGTTCTTTATGGGGCCAATATGGTCTGTCCTCCCTTTTTTACTGTTTACATACTTAAAGAATTTCTCGGGATTTTTTTTGCTCTCCTCCGCTATTTGTCTTTCATGTGCTATCTTAGCCGTCCTAATTGCACCCTTACATTTCTTGTTGCATTTTTTATAAAGTCTGAATGCTGAGGATGATCCCTCAACCTTGTATTTTTTGAAGGCCTTCTCCTTTGCTTTTATATGCATTTTTACATTGGAGTTAAGCCATCCAGGACTTTTGTTCGCCTTTTTAAATTTATTATCCAATGGGATACATTGGTGAATGCCCTTATTTAATATACTCTTAAAGCAAACCCATCTCTCCTCCGTATTCTTTGTTCCTAATATTTTATCCCAATCTATGCCTTTTAGCAAGGTTTGTAGTTTAGGGAAGTTGGCTCTTTTGAAATTCAGTGTCTTTGTATTCCCTTTAGGTTTCCTATTTGTGTGATTTATACTGAAACTAATTGACCTGTGATCGCTGTTACCTAAATTGCCCTGTATTTCCACATCCGTGATCAGGTCTATATTGTTGGTAATCAGTAGATCCAGTAATGTTTTATTTCTAGTTGGTGCGTCTACCATCTGACCCATAAAATTGTCCTGCAAGACATTAAGGAACTGGCGAGCCTTAAATGAATGCGCGGTTCCCTTCGCCCCGTCTATGTCTGGATAATTAAAATCCCCCATTATGATAACACTTCCTATCCTTGCTGCTAATCCAAATTGTGATAGGAGATCTGTCTCCACTTCCTCCCTCAGGTTAGGGGGCCTATAGCATACTCCCAGTATTATTTTCCCCTTAGCTTCATCCCTTTGGAGCTCTACCCATAAGGATTCCACCTCCTCCCTAGTTCCCTCAGTGATGTCATCTCTCACATTCACTTGTACATTATTCTTTATTTATAGGCATACCCCTCCCCCTTTTTTACCCTCTCTATCCTTGCGGTAAAGGGTATACCCTTGAATGTTTGCCAGACAATCATGAGAGCTGTTGCACCAGGTCTCTGAAATTCCCACAAAATCCAAATCCTCCTCGTACAACAGTATCTCTAGTTCACCCATCTTGTCTGCCATGCTCCTGCCATTGGTGAACATGCCACATAGTTTAGACCGGTCGCATATTGTCCTCGTATTGGATGTTTCGAGATTGCAAGTAGAACTTGCTACTCTACTTACCTTGTGTTTTTGTGCTTTGGTTAACCTACCACTAATGCCTCCAATACTACCCTCTGGAATATCTTCCGCGCTGACTATCTCTACCTCTGGACCCCCCCCCCCCATCGCCTAGTTTAAAAACCCCTCTAACTTTTTGGCCATCTTCATTCCCAGCAGATCTGCACCCTCCTCATTTAGGTGCAGTCCGTCCCTTCTATAGTACCGGTTATCGACTGAGAAGTCGGCCCAGTCCTCCAGGAACCCAAACCCCTCCTTACTACACCAGCTCTTCAGCCACTTGTTTACTTCCCTAATCTCCCTCTTATACAATTTGGTACAAGAGGAATCAGAGGGCCCAGCTCATTAGAGCTTACAATCTAAAAGGGAGGGTCAATTGATTCAAAAGGTAATAGCTGTGGGGAATGAGCTGATGGAGAAAGTAAAACAGTGTATTAGTTAGAAGCAGGGTAGACTTCTTTAAAGAGAAAGGTTTTCAGGGATTGTCTAAAGATGGATAGATTAGGGGACAGTCGGACAGATTGGGGTAGGGAGTTCCAAAGGATGGGAGAAATCTTGGAGGTGAGCATGGGAGGAGGTGACAAGGGAGTAGAGAGCAGGAGGTCCTGGGATGACCGAAGAGAACAGCTTGTTTGGTATTTTGAGACCAGGTTAGTGATGTAGCTGGGGGCAGATTTATGGATGGCTTTGTAAATTATTGTTAGTACTTTGCATTTTATTCACTGGGTGAGTGGAAGCCAGTGGAGGGATTGGCTGAGAGGGGTGGAGGACACTGAATGGTTGGTAAGGTGGATGAGTCTTGCAGCGGCATTCATTATGGACTGAAGGGGGGGGTAGTCTATGTAAAGGTAATCCAATGAGAAGGGAGTTGCAGTAGTCGAGGCGAGAGATGACCAGGGAGTGAATTAGAAGCTTGGTGGTGTCATTAATTAAAAAGGGGCGTGTTCTGGAAATGTTGCGGAGGCTAAGGCGGCATGATTTGGATAGGGATTGGATGTGGGCCTGAAAGGACAGTTCAGAGTCTAAGCTTACCTCTAGCATCCTGGCATGTGGGGACGGACTGATAGATGTGCCATTGATCTTGACAGAGAAGTCAGGGGAAGGGGCACGTGGGGGAGGAAATATTAAGAGCTCAGTTTTAGATAGATTCAGTTTGAGGAAGTGGTTTGACATCCAGGCTGATATGTCTGTAAGTAAATCAGTGATGTGAGAGGATGGGGTCCGCTGCATTCCTGTTTACCGATTCAGGTGCGAAGCAGGTCTTTTTGCCTGAATTCGAACCTGAATTGGAACCAAAAATGCACAGGACCCTTTTTAAATGCGGACCACGGCAGCCCTGGAGGTGTGTGAACCGGCTCCATAGAGAGCTGGTCACACTCTCTCCTGTCATGCGAATTAGAAGTAGGGAAACCCACATCCAATTCGCATAGGTGTGAACCCAGCCAACCAAGTGGTTGTTTACCCAAAAGTATAAAGTACTGTCAGCCCCTCTATTATAGGCAGGCGTAGCACACTGTATATGTCTTTTATAAAAACAAGGCATGTAAATACCTTCTTAGAGCCATCTTCAGGCCGGTCACGTGACTCGCGGCCACTGTGGAGCTCCAATACATGGCTACTGCAGGATGGGCCGAGATCTCCCTCTGACGTCAGCTGGCGAGATCACATGACCGCTCAGCCCCTCCTGCAGTAGCCCTGGAGACCGGCCACAAGTCACATGACCGGCCTGAAGATCGCTCTTAAAAGGTATTTACATACCTTGTTTTTTTATAAAAGATTTATACAGTGTGGTATGCCTGCCTATAATAGAGGGGCTGCCATTGACCATTTATAATTTTTAATTTCTGCTAATATCAGCGGGGCGGAGACAGAGACACAGAACACGGAGCTGACAGGCAGGGAGGAAGGGGTTGAGGAGGACAGAGGAGAGTAGAGAGGAGAGCTACGGATGACGGAGGGATGCACTCTGACCACGGTGGTCAGGGCTCAGCAGCCATGATGATCGTGGTCAGCGCAGAGAGGGGGACACAGGAAGTAGCATGTTCAGGCAGGTTTTTTACAGTTTAGAGAGGGGCAGATTACACAGCACAAGCACTATGCTGTTTAATCTGCTTTAAGGGAACAGGATCTCTAGTTTTTTTTTTTTTTGGGTTAACAAACACTTTAAGCTTCGGCAAAAAAAAACAGGAAGCTAATTGGTTTCTATGCAGAGCTGCACCGGATTTTGCGCTCTCCACTTTTAGTAAATCGACCTCCTAGACTTTTAAAGGAGTTTAGAGGCAAAAGAAAAAAAACATTGCTAGTGCGTCCAGGAGCAGTTTTGGTGGAAAAATGCTTGACGCATGTAAACGCATGTTAACGATAAGCGTTTTTAGCGCTTGAGCTTTAATCCACTTCGATGGCCAGAATAAATGATTATTCTGACCAATGAACGTCCAAAAGTTTGACACGGCTAAACATGCCTAATGCTTTAATCGCATTTACAAGCGTCAAGTGTTTTTTCTTTCTGCCAAAATGCCGCTACCAAGAGGAAAGGCATCTAGGAGAGACAGAGAAACATCCAGTGTGCAGGAGGTCTAATACCTCTTCCATTGCAGAGACCTTTCACTTTATAAAATGACATTTTGTCCTGTCCACAATCTTCTGCAATGCAAAACATCGGATCAGTCTTCTCCCCAGGTGATTGGAATGCTAATCTTCCTGGTCCTTTTTCTCTAATGAAATCAGTAGATGAAAAGAAAAAAGAAAAGTCAGATTTATTTCAAGAAATGAGCTCTGATTTAGATGACACCGTGTTCCTAATTTTATGTCACAGAATACTAAAACTACTAAATCATCATTTTAATGGGGGGGATCTCATTGTCCTACGTCGTGTTCAGCTCTGAAGAGGTAATTGCAAACATAATAAGGTGTGGAGTTACAGGGAGGAAAATGACTTGGTAATCACTAGAGATTACAATCAGGAAGGGTCTTCAGAGTGACTTTGAAGGAACACATGTAAATGAGGAATCAGGATTAGTTAGGAGGGTGGGGGGATAGTTGCTGATGGGTCCTCTACCTCTATTTCTCAATGTCTCTCTGTTCCTTTCCGGCCATTATAAGGGGCTCATTTACACTGCCAAACAGTAAAGATGCCGGTGTTCTGAGATTTTATTTTGAAGCAGAGCTCCAGTTAGAGATCCCCCCCCTCCAAACTTTCATCACCCCAATACCTGCGACATATCTTTAAAAATTCTCACGATTGGTTCACAGTGATCAAAAGGCCACTCTGATTGGCTCTTCTGATTTTGCCTGTGATCTGCATTGTCTAATCACAGAGTGAGCACAGGCATTGTGAGTGCACCTGCTGCTCTCATGCACAGCGCTGGATCGTGATCAAGCTCAGGTAAGTATAAAGGGGGAGGCTGCATGCAGAAGGGTTTATTTTTTTTACTATAATACATAGAATTCATTAAAGTAAGAAAACTTCTGCCTTTAGAGCCACTTTAACCACTTGATCTCCAGAAGATTTACCCCCCTTCATGACCAGGCCATTTTTTGCGATACGGCACTGCGTTACTTTTTTTTTTTTTTTTTTTTTTTATATCTGTTTATTATTTTGAATAACATAACAAAACAGATCACATATAACATAGATAAGTGCACACCGATAAAACCCTAGTAGGAGTTGTTTCTCCAAAGTTATTCCATATACAGATCAATAGGCAAAAGTGAGGGTGACTTGGCAAATGGCATGTCTCCTTACAACAGTCACAGCATTAGGAATATTAAACAATCATAAGGCAGGAATACAACATCGTGGCACCAACAGAGAACCCGAACTCTTACAACAGTCACAGCATTAGGAATATTAAACAATCATAAGGCAGGAATACAACATCGTGGCACCAACAGAGAACCCGAACTCTGGCATAATGAAGTAGGACCTAAGATCCTATGGACAGGCACTGCGTTATTTTAACTGATTAATTGTGCAGACGTGTGACGCTGTACCCAAATAGAATGTATGTCCCACAAATAGAGCTTTCTTTTTGTGGTGTTTAATTGCCTCTGCCTTTTTCCTTTTTTTTTTTTTTTTTTTGAAACCAACAATTTTGAAAAAAAATAATAATAATAATAAACCCAAAATTTTTTACTTACTGCTATAAAACATATCCAATAAGAAATTGTAAAAAATCTAATTTCTTCATTACTTTGGGTCCAAATTGTATTCTGCTACATATTTAAATGTATATTGATTGGTTCGCGCAAAAGTTATAGCGTCTACAAACTATGGGATATTTTTATGGACTTTTTATTTTTTTTGTTGTTTTTACTAGTAATGGCAGCGATCAGAGATTTTTAACAGGATTGTGGCGAACAAATCTGACACTAAGTGACACTTTTTTGGGACCAGTGACACCAATACAGTGATCAGTGCTAAAAAAAAAAGCACTGTATACATGACACTGCCAGGGAAGGGGTTAACATCAGGGGCGATCAAAGGGTTAAGTGTGCTCCTGGGGAGTGGTTGGTTTGCGCAAAAGTTTTATAGCGTCTGCAATCTATGGGATGTATTTATGGATTTTTTATTTTTTATACTAGTAATGGCAGCGATTAGTGATTTATAGTGGGACTGCAATATTGCGGCAGACAAATCGGACACTAACTGACACTTTTTGGGGACCAGTGACACTAATACAGTGATCAGTGCTAAAATTATGCACTATAACTGTACTAATGACACTGGCTGGGAAGGGGTTAAACATCAGGTGCGATCAAAGGGTTAATTGTGTGCCTAGCCAGTGTTTTACTTCAGTGTGGGAGGTGCTTTTACTAGGAGAAGGCATGGATCCATGTCCCTGCTTTGCAGAAATACAGGATCCATGCCTTCCTTACTGACAGAACGGTGATCTGTTTATATAGGCAGATCGCCATTTTGCCTCTGTGCTGAATGATCGACGGGTCCCGTCTGACATCGAGTCCACCGTACCCGATGATCAGCTCCCGCTGTGTGTAATCACAGAGGGAGCCGGCCGCCAGCAGCCCGCATGCGCGCCCCAGACGAGTAGGTGCAGGATCACTTACTAGATACGTGATCTTGCGCAGCAGAGCCGCCTTGCTGCCGCATATGTAAGTTATACAGTCGGCAATCGGTTAAAGCGGAGTTCGCCCCCCCCCCCCCAGCAAAAAATTTAAAGTCAGCAGCTACACATATGTGTAGCTGAAGACTTTTACTATTAGGACACTTACCTGTCCTGGAATCCAGCGATGTCGACACTGCAGCTGATGTTTCCATCGGCTCTCGGGTGCTGCCACCGCCATTTGTAGTAAAGGAAACCAGCAGTGAAGTATTTCGGCTTCACGGTCGGTTCCCTACTACACATGCATAAAGCGCGCTGTGCTTTCTGAATGGCCTGCCGGCAGGGGAAGGAGGAGGGGGGACGAACGTCTGAATGATCTTGCCGCGACAAGATCTCTCGGATGTGGGGATGGGTACCTTTCAAAAACAGGTACCCGCTCCTCCCTCCCCTTGAATGTGGCACCGGAGGGGGGAGGAGGCAGATAAGTGAATCTTCCACTTTTGGGTGGAACCCCGCTTTAAATAAACTTTAAAGCCAAACTCCAGCCTTCTCTTCAGTCTTGCACAGTTGTACAGGTTCCTCTCCGGTATTTAAAAATGGCTTACTCTGATTTTAGCTTCTCAAACTGTGCATTAAGAGCTGGATGACATCCACCATCATCTAGCGCTTTCCTCCCCAGCCTGACTGTCCCTGGCCTGCCTCTTTCATTCTCTTGATTTCAGTTCTTTCTTTCAATCACGGAGGCTCTGCATTACATGCGGTTGGTACCTAAGGCAACCTGCATGCAAGTGCAACCTGCCTAGGAATGACTACTCCTCCAAACTGACATCCACCCATCAAAACATTTTGATATTTGCATAACTTCTCCCAAGAGTCACCCCATTGTTAGCATTAGGATATAGCCCCGTTCACACTCATCGTGGCTTTGAAATTGCACTACTTCGGTCATTGTGATTTCATGTACGGCTTGCCAAAATCTGTGCGATTTCATGCACAGATATCAATGCAAGTCACACATGAAATCACCAAAAATAGTGCAGGAACCTTTCAAATCCATGCAAGTCAGAAGCGCACCGTTTTGAACGGTTCTATTGGCACGTATAGAGTGCGACTTGTCATGCAATTTTGAACTGTCAAATCGCATGACAAGTCACAGTGGTATGAACAGGGGTTAAAACAGGAAGCTTTTTTTTAAAAACATGTCATTAGCATGTCAATTAGGGGGTAATAGAGGAGCCAGTGAAGGCAAAATATGAGCAGATGAAACTTTAGCTTCAGCACTTTTAGTACAGGATAGATTCACTTCATCTTGGCTGGAAATGTGAACCTTGTGAATGATCTGACCACAATTTTATCTTTTTGTTATATTTTTGGCCACAGGAAATAGAAAAGGCATGGAAGATGGTGGACACGGCCTATGAGAAGGACCAAAAAGCTAAGGAAACCATCAACTCCCTGAAAGGCGAGATTAACAATTTGTCCAAACTGGTGGAGCAAGGATCTGGGTTATCCATGGGGCAGGAGCACAGGTATAAAGCCCAAATGTATAAACAGATATCCATGGTAAACTGATCTATATTTTAGCTTTACATGGGACCTATAGTCTTTTTAATATGTTTTAGCTTTCCGTGTAAAAGAGGTGAGCATATAGTGAACCTGTGACGATAGGACTATGGGAGCTGCTACTGTTCCTTGGTAATTAAAATACATTATATGTAAACACAATCATGCAACTCCCATATAAGCCTAGTGCTACTAAAGTCTAATTTAAAAAAATAAATATAAAATAGGTCATACTTGCCTGCTCTTTACAATGATATTGCACAGAAAGCATTGTCTTCTGTTCTTCTGGCAGTCTCCTGCTGGTGTTGCCACCTTCTCCCTGCTCCAGGTGCCTCCTTAGCAAATTGGGTAGGGTGTGTGTGTCCATAGACGATCGACTCGATTCTAAGTAGACTCGGGAATCACGGTGTAAAGCTGACCATACGTGGATTGAAATTCGGCTGGTTAAGGGGACCAGCTGAATTTAGATCCATATATAGCCACTGTGGTTGATCTACCAATCGACTTCTGTTCAACCACCCTGTCAGACTTTACCCGCTTGATCAGCGATGCAGCCTATAGCCTGCAGCACTGATCAGTGTTTACTGACAGTGGGGGAAGTCTCCCCTCTGTGTCTTTGTATTCTGACAGTGGAGAGACTTCCCCAGCCATCAGAATACACTAATCAGTGCTGCAGGCTATAGGGTGCATTGCTGATCAAGTGACTAAAGTCTGACAGGGTGGTTGAACAGAAGCGAATTGGTAGATCAACCACAGTGGCTATATATGAATCTAAATTCGGCTGGTTCCTGCTGAACCAACCTAATTTCGATTCACGTATGGCCAGCTTTACACCGTGATTCCCCAGTCTACTTAGAATCGGATCAGTTTTTTTCGTTTAACCTATTGGTTAAACGAAAAAAACGGACTCATCTATGGCCACCTTAAAAATTGGCGTTTGGAGTGCAGTTTGATATGCAAGGATTCTCTATCTGTATTTGAACCATTGAAGAGATTGGAAAAGAGGAAACCTGTCCCCAACAGGTTGTCAAAAAGTAGGGGGGGGGGGGGGGGGATGGACTATCTCGGTACCAGCTTGGACAGAATAAACAAAGTTTGTTATAAAAATATGTAATGTTTTATTTATACAAAAAATTAAATGTAAAATGGGTATCCAAAATATCATAGAAAATTATACAGATACATGCCATAATACTATTTGGAAATACATCCCAACAGTACATGTGTGTCATTATTATTTAAGTAACGTCTCATTTTTTCCCCCATAAAATTCCCCATAACAAACATGTTATACTTACCTGCTCTGTTGCAGTGGATTTGCGCAGAGCAGCCCTGATCCTCTTCTTCTCGGGTCACTCTTCTGTGCTCCTGGCCCCTCCCTTCTGTTCTGTGCCCCCACAGCAAGCAGCTTGCTATGTGGGCACCCAAGCTGAGTCACAGCTTCCTGTGTCCAATCAGACGTGGGGCCTGACCCGGCCCTGCCCCCTCTTCCCTGATTGGCTAGCTGACTTTGGTTGACAGCAGTGACAGCCAATGGCACTGCTGCTGTGTCTCAGCCAATCAGGAGGGAGAATATCGGATGGCTGAGACACTTGTGGACATCGCTAGACAGAGGGGAACCTCAGGTAGGTGTTAGGGGTGCTGAGGAGGGGCTGCTGCACATAGAAGGCTTTTTATCTTAATGCATAGAATGTATTAAGATAAAAAACCTTCTACCTTTACAATCACTTTAATGTGTTTTATATAGAGGATAACAGAGGTATAGTGGATCCTCACAAATTGCTCCGCATGTTTTGCTGAGCTTTACTGCTTCATCAGGACAATATTGTCTGTAATGGGTTGACAAAATACACACAGTAATCAGGTTAACAAAATACACATAGTAAACGGGATTAACAATCACATATAAATGTACAGAGCATTACATTTTACAACTGGGACATGAGTTGTAAAAATGTTCCCTCGTGTCCCCGCTGTAAAATGTAATGCTCTGTACATTTATATGTGATTGTTAATCCTGATTACTATGTGTATTTTGTCAACCTATTACAGATAAATTCTCCTGAAGAAACATGTTGAGGAATGCATGATTTGTGAGGATCCACTATACCTCTGTTCTCCTCATTTAAGTAATAGTGACATACATGTATTGTTGGGATGTATTTCCATAGTATTATGGCATGTATCTGTATATTTTTTTCTATGATATATTGG